>NW_023270265.1:24775444-25097735 GCF_011800145.1 Mirounga leonina | reverse complement strand
ATCTATCTATCTATCTATCTATCTATCTATCTATCTATCTATCTATCTTCTATCTATAGACATGCTTGTAATTCCATGGAAATAAGTCTACAGAGCTGTTATAGAACCTAATAACAATTGTTGCCTCTAGGGGTTGGCTAGAGGTAAGAGGGAGACTTAATCTTTTCACTGTATATCCTTTTGTACCATTGAATTTTTTTCCATGTTCAAGTGTCACTTTTTAAAAACAGCAAAGCAAAATCAATATGAATACAAGCCCCTATCTTGTGAATTGTAAGAAAAATGTTCTATTCTTAGAGTTTGCCTTTTCAGATATTCCTAAGGTTGCCTTGCCAGTCCTAAGTTGTCAATCCTCTTTACTTTCATTAGAAAGTCTACCATGCCAGGAAAGGATTTGTAGCCTGCTGTTGTTGCTACTCTCATTATCCCATAGCGTTTCTCCTTTATTCAAGGATAGCTTGTAGGACCCACTAGTTCCTGCCCAGAAACATAACTTTGTTTGCTTCCAGATATGGGCCTCCACCCTTCTTCCCCCACAGTCTCATGGCCTCAGCACAGGCTGTGAGCAGCTGCTCAGGAAGAACACAGAAAGAATGATGAAGTCATAGAATTGCTAGTGTTTTCAGGAGGTCTACTCTTGCAGGAAGCTGTCAGCTCTGTTTTTATGGGTAGGGATTCCACAGATTTCCTGGGTAGATATGGTCCAGTTGAGTCCTTCTCTCTTATGTTGTCAGTATAAAATTTCTCTCAATGACTGGATGAAGATAGAGAGTGTATGTGTGCCATGAAGGTGATAAAGTCAGGTTCTAAAAATATCTGAATAAGCTACAACTAAATTAGATATAGCAAGATGGACTTAAATATATATATAGCCAAATTATTTATCACTTAATGGGAAGAGATTTTGGAGCATCAGTCTGTATGGAAGAGAAACAGGATTTTAGGTGAAAGTGATGGGCTACCAAAAATGTTAATGGCTTAGGCTGGCTCAATATAAGAAAAGTACCTAGGATGAGAACTACAAGAATTTCTTCTATCAGATCAGATGCTTTCTGCATCAACATCTTATTATTGAGGAGGACAGTAACAAATTGCATTTGTAGCAGAGTAACAACAATGGAGAAGAACCTGAATCACTGATAATGCTTACTTGTAACTAGCATTTGTTTACCAGTTTCTATGTAGCCAACATTCTGTTAAGAGCTTATATTAGTTTTTGCTGCATAACTGTAGTAGATTAGATTATTGTTTCATAAATATTCATTCCTCCCTCTCCCAAATCCATTAGAAGAATAAATTTGCTTTCCCCCCTCTTGATTTTGGACTTGGGCACATGCTTTTCTCTGACCGATGGTCAGCTAGTAGATGTGACAGGCAAAAGCCCAGGTTTTTGCGTATGTTTTCTTAGTTTGGCTTGCCCTCTTACACTCCTGCTTGTTACCATGAGATGAAAATGCCTTGGGTAGGTGCTGGTCTGAGGAGGATAGGACTTACTTGGAGCAGATTCATACCCAATCTGCAGCTTTTGGAGCAAATCACAGCCAAGACCAGCATACACCAGCTGAACTCCAGTCAACCTATAGACAAGAGAGCTAGAAATAAATGCTTATTGTTGTATGCTATTGAGTTTTGTGTGGTTTGTTATGCAGCATTATTGTGGCAATAGGTGATCAGTATTGTAACAGACAACCTCAAAGTCTCAGTGGCTTACACCAAAAAAATGTTTTCCCCCTCAAAAGGCTATGAATCAGTTGTGGTTCTGCTAGATTTGGCTGAGATAGGTGAGGCTTGGCTTCTGACTGAAGGTTGGGTTGAGGTTTGCTGTGTGTGTTTTCTTATTTTCCTTGGACCAGTGACTCCCTGGGGGCATATTCTTCATATGGATCATCACAGCACAAGAAAGCAAGCAAACCATGCAAGCATGTTTAAAGGTCTGATGATGTCACTTCTGCTAACATTACATTGGCTAAAGCAAGTCATTTGGCTAAACCCATTATCACTGAGACAGGGAAGTATGTATGCTCCACCACAGTGGTAGTCCCTGCATACATGGAAAAGAGCATAAATATATACTTCTAACACAGGGAGGGAGGGTATAAAATTTGGGAACAATGATTGTCCAATCGACTCTAGTGATTGATACATAATTTATTTCAATCTTTGTGACAATATGGTAGAATCAATACCATTCCTATTTATCTTTCACAAATGGGGAAACTGAGATACAGAAATGGTATTAAGTATCCAAATATCACACAGTCAGTAGGTTGTGGTTATGGGATTTGAACCTTCGGAGTATGATGCCAAAGAATGTATTCTTTACCATTATGCTTTACCTACTCCCAAACATGTCATATAAGCAACATCTAAAAAATTAGAGCTGCTTTGCTTGGAGAGGAGAAGCCATGTGTTCAACATCTTCCTAACTCTGAAAGGTTATCATAGGGAAGAGAGAGATAAGAAACATTTTATGTTTTGTTAAAATGTAGTACCCTTGGTAGGGATAGTGGGTAGAGAGATCAAAAGGATATAAATTTTGGCACAATTAAATCCTTTTTAACAGTCAAAAGTTCTCAAAGACGGAATGTATCCAAGGGAATACCTAGGTTACCACGAGACATGGATGTTATACAGAAGATTCCAGTATCATATGGAGAATCAGGTTAGCTTGAGAGAGGTTTGAAACTTTAAGGATACTTTCAGCCAAAAAATTCTATAATCCTATAAAATGTAAATTGTTCTATGGGGCGCCTGGGTGGCTCAGTCATTAAGCGTCTGCCTTCGGCTCAGGTCATGATCCCAGAGTCCTGGGATCGAGCCCCGCATCGGGCTCCCTGCTCAGCCGAGAGCCTGCTTCTCCCTCTCCCACTCCCCCTGCTTGTGTTCCCTCTCTAGCTGTGTCTCTCTGTCAAATAAATAAATAAAATCTTTTAAAAAAATGTAAATTGTTCTAAAAATAGATACTCATTCTCAGTTAGTAAAAACTTAACTGGTAGTAATAAAGCAGAGATTTCTGATGTTTAAAATGGCTAGACATTTTTTAGAGATAGCTAATAATTAAGAATCTTATGTCATGGGGACACCTGGGTGGCTCAGTTGGTTAAGCGACTGCCTTCGGCTCAGGTCATGATCCTGGAGTCCCGGGATCGAGTCCCGCATCGGGCTCTCTGCTCGGCAGGGAGTCTGCTTCTCCCTCTGACCCTCCTCCCTCTCATGCTCTCTGTCTCTCATTCTCTCTGTCTCAAATAAATAAATAAAATCTTAAAAAAAAAAAAAAGAATCTTATGTCATGCTCTGAGTCAGCTATGCCCCATTCTATAATATTCCACATGTGGGCAACAGATAACTTAGACATGGGTTATTTATGACTGTGAGGTGTAAAGATAATTCATTAAACTTCAGTTTATCAAAGTTACTAACTTACCTCCTTCTCCCACTCTGGAGCTAAGTTTCTTCTTACATTACATAAAATGGGTGATGTTAGGCTAGATACTCTCTAAAAACTTTCAACTTGTCTCTGATAGTTAGTGATTCTACATATTAAGTATGAAGAATTTAAGGATTATTATTTGCTTATTTTATTTATTTTTAATTTTTAAATTTGCTTATTTAAAAAAAGTAATTTGGTGCATACAATATTTACACTGTTGTTCTTTTTTTAAAAGAATAACCCTATTTATACCCAGGCATCTAGGAGAACATAAAGTATGGGGGAAAAAAGTATGATTGTTTGTCTGTCTAGGTGATACACAACAATCTATCTTTTCTCCTTTTTTTCTCTTTTCTGCTCATTTCTCTTTAATTGGATTGTGGATTAGTTTAATTTAATTGTGACAAACTTAATTTTAAAGTTGATAATTAAATTAATTAAAATTTAAAACTCATAATAAAGATAGCACTTAAAGTTTCTACTACCTGCTTCAACTTTAAAAAAATATTTTTTAACAATAAAATATGCTAAGATGTGTCTGATAGCAAGTTACAAATTCTCATGGAATTCTTTCCCAGCAGAATGTTCTGTGATGTGATGAACTGTAATTTGTTGACCAGGTCGCATGCTAATGTCCTCCTGGGTTGATGCCATATGAACTTTTCACTATTGCAGTCTCTTACATATGCGTATAACAGAGGCTGTCAGCTCAAAGTCAGAGGATGTCAAAGACAAAAAAAAAAAAATGCTTGGTGGCAACAAAAGCACCACCTTACACTTTACATGTTTCAGGAGAGAGGTTAAAGGACCAGCCGGTGTAATGACATTTGAACCTTCTGTTTCTGCTGAATGTGTCGGTTAGAGTAGAAATAGCAATTTCTTTGAGTAGATGTGTCTTGCTATGCTTAAGTGGCATAGTCTATCACAAAAATGTTTTTGTTACAACAAATTATGAGAGGGATAGTTTCCTGAAGTCCATATATATTTAAAAGTATATAATTTATGCTATAACTTCCCATAGAAATAAGTGTGAAACCTTGTAACCATTATAGAAAATTTTGGACTTTAATGATGCTTTTTGATCTCCTAATCTTAACATAGTGGAAGTAACTCAGGAGAAACTGCACTTTCCTTAATTAGCAGCATGACATACTGTGGTGGTTCTCAGTCATTCTTCATGGCATTTTATCAGATCTAATTTTCTTGATTATACTGTTAAGCACAAGTTTTACTACTGAGTAACTGACAGGATAGCATTGTTATAAATAAAGATTATTTTATAAATTGCAGAGACTGTCACTGTGAAAATACCTGCACGGTAGTTACCAAAACATCTTGCCCAAATTTAATGCACATGAGCAGTATAGTTCTTACCTTACTGATATCAGTGACTGGTCTATCTGTTTATCAGTTTAAATGACATCTCTATGAGGCAAATTTTATAATTCACTTGGCCTGCTACCTTTGAAATTTCTTGACTTTTTTTTTCAAATTTTGCACATAAACTGAGGCTTTATTTCTATTTTTTCTTTTCCTTTTTCTTTTTTTAAAAAAAGATTTTATTTATTTATTTGACAGAGAGAGACACAGTGAGAGAGGGAACACAAGCAGGGAAAGTGGGAGAGGGAGAAGCAGGCTTTCCGTGGAGCAAGGAACCCGATGCGGGGCTCAATCCCAGGACCCTGAGATCATGACCTGAGCCAAAGGCAGACACTTAACAACTGAGCCACCCAGGCACCCCTTCCTTTTTCTTTTTAAGTAGGCTCCATGCCCAGTGTGGAACCCAGTACAGGGCTGGAACTCACAACCCTGAGATTAAGACCTTAACTGAGATTAAGAGTCAGACACAGGATGCCTGGGTGGCTCAGTCAGTGAAGTGTTGTTTTTGGCTCAGATCATGATCCCAGGGTCCTGGCATCAAGTCCCCCAGTGGGCTCCTTGCTCAGTGGGAGCCTGCTTCTCCCTCTGCCTCCTACTCTCCCTGCTTATGCTTTCTCTCTGACAAATATATAAATAAAATCTTAAAAAAAAAAAAAAAAGAGACGCTTAACCAACTGAGCCACCCGGGCACCCCTCTATTTTTACATCAAACTTTTTTTCAGATTTTAATAATTCAAAATGCAATGGTACTGTACCTACATGCTGCTCATAAACGTATGTTTCCAGTAGTCAGGCTGGGATTCTTTGCTGGATGATCTTTTTAAGAGGTAGAAAAGGGACTTGAGGTTTCCCACCCTGTGTTTCACATGATGGGCTCCAGTCTCAGATACAAGGTGAGCACATTTATAGTTGCAGAGAAAATAACACAGAAATTGCATTCTTTTAACAGACAAATGGATTCAGTTCATCATCCAGCTCATACAAAGGCACATACTGGTTCCTTCTTGTTGAAATGAAATAGTGATGAACACTATCTTTCAAATGAAGGTGTGGAGGCAGTGATGTGACATCTTTCACCTAATGTAGAAAGCTAGAAGGAGGGTCACTCCTACTCTAACAAAAAAACCCAGATAATATAAAAAGTGATAACTTTTATTGAGCCTATCAGTGAGCTGAGGTTGTAAGGAAACCATCTAGCTTGAAATCCAAGTAAAAGCAGGTGCCTCCAAGAGAGCACTGGCTTACATGTAGCAGAGCACAGAAAGAAGATGGGGCCATCATCAAATGGGTAAGATGAATTCAGGTGAGATTTTTTAACAAATTGTTAAGTACTGAATATAGGCTAGCATGAAAGTGTAGAACCTCTGGGAACTTCAGACATAAGGAGAGTTTAGACCCACTTGCCACCTCTTCTCCACAGATCTCTACTGGGTTCTCACAAGAAAGACTGGGAGTGTAATGAAAAAGAGACTGAAGGAGTAGACTGGCTGCCACTGCAGGAAATGTAAAAATTCCCAGTTGGACCCTTTTTCCCTAAGGAACAGAAACTGTAAGTCACCAAGAGAAGGGCAGCAACAGGCATAGGATAATTGTAGCTGGCAAAAGAGAAAAGGAAAAATATCCCCATTCCCAAGTGTAGAGAAAGAAACTATGTTGGGCCCAGACCAACTAGGGAAAGGCAGGATCACTGAGAAATCCCTGCCTCCAAGACCCAGGAACACAGGACTTGCCTAAGAATAAAGACAACAGAGAATCCTACTCCCAGCCTCCTATCATCAGGGCTGCTGCTCTGAGTAATAATCAATATCAATCTATTAATGGGGTGGGGGTGGGGTAAGGGAAAGTTTACTTTAGAGACTTAACAGAGACTCTCTCTGAGGTGTAAGAGCACAAGGAAAGCTTGAAGCCATGGGTGGAGCAAGAACATTAGGAAAAATTCTCCAGCAGATCAGCCCAATCCTGAACACAAGGTAAAGCTGGAGTGATTTGAAGCTGGTGTCACCTAGAGAGTAACCACCACCACGGCAAAACCATAATTCAACTCAGTTCCTTACTAAATTGATTCACCCCCCATCCAATAACCTAGCAAAGAAAGATATACCAATTTCCAAGCGTAAATACTGTATACTTTAGTATCTATAATTCTATACACATTGTCTGGAATTCAGTCAAATATTATGAGATACGCACACAAGCAAGGACCAAACAACTCTCTGTCAAGAAACAAATGAGTTAACATTACCAGAGTCAGAGATGACCCAGATATTTGAACCATAAGACAGGGGATTTAAAGTAACTGAAATTAAAATTTAAGGCTTGACTAGAAATGGTAGGCAGTATTAAACAGATGGGAGAATTTTAGCAGAGATAGAAACAAAAGAGTTAAATGGAAATATTAGAAATTTAAAAAGAAAAACAACTTTCAAGAGCAGGAGATGTAGCTGACTTTCCTGACACATAGAAAGAGACACAGAGAGTTAGACAAAATGAGGAGACAGAGGAATATGTCCCAAATAAAAAAGAAAGGCAAAAATCACAGCAAGAGACCTAAACGAAATGGAGATAATAATATGCCTGATAGAGAATTTAAAGTAAAGGTCATAAAGATACTCACTGGACTTTTCTCAAGAGTGGAGGACCTCACTGATACCCTTAGCAAAGAGATGGAAAACATAAAAAAGAACAAATCAAGGATGGAGAACTCAATAAATGAAATTAAAAATACACTAGGTGGAATAAGTAGTAGACCAGAGGAAGTAGTAAATGGATCAGGGACCTGGAGGACAGAGTAATGGAAAGTAATCAAGGTGATAGGAGAGAGAAAAATATATGCTCAGGGAACTGAGCAACACAATCAAGGGTAATAAAATTCACATTATAGGGATCCCAGAAGGAGGAGAGAAAAGGGGGCTGAAAATTCATTTGAAGAAATGATAGCTGAAAACTTCCCAAATCTGGAGAAGGAAACAGAAATCTAGGTCCAGGAGATACAGAGAGCCCCAACATAGTCAACCCTAGGAGGTCCACATTAAGACACATGGTAATTAAAATGGCAAAAAGTAGTGATAAAGAGAATTTTTAAAGCAGTTACAAGGGAAACCTCATAAGTCTATCAGATGATTTTTCAGCAGAAACTTTGCAGGCCAGAAAAAAGTGGCATGATACATTCAAAGTGCTGGCAGTAAAAAACCTACCACCAAGAATACTCTATCCAGCAAGGCTATCATTCAGAATAGAAGGAAAAAGTGAGAAGTTTCCCAAAGAAAAGTTAAAGGAATTCATGACCACTAAACCAACCTTACACAAAATGTTAAAGGGGTCTCTGAGTGGAAAGAAAAGAGTACAAGTAGGAGTAAGAAAAGTAGGAAACACAAAAGCAGTAAAAATAAGTTTATCTATAAAAATCACTCAACTGACACAAAATAAAAGGATGTAAAGTATGACACCATATACCTAAAATATGTGTGGAGAGGAGTATAGAGTGAGTTCAAATGTAAGCAACTATCAACTTTATATAGACTGCTGTATGCATAAGATGTTATACAAACCTAATAGTAACAAATCAAAACCCAGTAATAGATATGCAAAAAATAAAGAGAAAGGAATCTAAGGATCTCACTAAAGAAAGCCAACTTACCACGAAAGAAGAGAGCACGGGAAAAATGGAACAGAGCAGAACTACAAAAACAACCATAAAACAAGTAACAAAGTTGCAATAAATACATACCTATCAATAATTACTTTGAATGTAAATGGAATAAATGTTCCAATTAAAAGATCTAGGATGATCAAGTGGATAAAAAAAATAAGACCCATCTATATGCTGCATACAAGAGACTCAGTTAAGACCAAAAGACACATGCAGATTGAAAGTGATGGGATGTTGTATGGAAGTGTTGAATCACTATATTGTACACCTGAAACTAATATTATACTGTATGTTAACTAACTGGAATTTAAATAAAAACCAAACAAAGAAAAAAAAAGAAAGAAAGAAATGGATGGAGAAACATTTATCATGCAAATGGAAGTGAAAGGCAAACTGGGGTAGCAATACGTATATCAGACAAAACAGACTTTAAAACAATTGTCACCATACACTATATAATCATTAAGGGGACCCAACAAGAAGATAAAACCATTGTAAATATTTATGTACCCAACATGGGAGCACCCAATACATAAAACAGTTAATAACAAACGTAAAGGAAGTAATCTACAATAATAGTAGAGGACTTTAACACCTCACTTACATCAATGGTTAGATCATACAAACAGAAATTCAACAAGGAAACAGTAGCTTTGAATGACACATAGGACCAGATGGAAATGTATATAATAACCACGTGGTCCTATATCCACTGATGTGGTAGTTGGTTAACAGCCACCAAAGATATCCACATCCTAGTCCCCAGAACATGATTGTTAATTTATATGGTAAAAGGGAGTTTGCTGATGTGATTAAAGTATCTTGAGATGGGGAGAGTGTCCTAGATTTTTCAGGTAGGTCCTAAATGTAATCACAGGTGTCCTTAAAAAGAGAGAGGCAGAGGGAGATTTAACACAGAAGAGGAAGTAGGGGATGTGACCATGGAAGCAAGAGGTTGGACTGCAAGGAAGGGATCATGAACCAAGGAAGGCAGGAAACCTCCAGAAGCTAGAAGAGGCAAGAGAACAGATTTTCCTCAGCGCCTCCAGAAGGAACCAATTCTGCGGATACCTTGACTGTAGCTCAGTAAAACTGACCTCCAGAACTATGGAAGAATACATTTGTATTGTTTTAAGCCACTAAATTTGTGATAATTTGTTTTAGCAACAATAGGAAACTAATACAACTGATTAGGGAAAGCAGGATATTAGAGAACTAGAACTTTCCTAGCCTGGAGAAGGACAGGCAGGGAAATATTGACCAAGATTTGGGTCCAAATGTAATGCTTTAAGCTGGGTTCTGGTTATACCTTACCCCAATTCCATTTTAATTCACCCTTTTATAGATTCTCTCATAAAAACACCTGACTTGGGGCGCCTGGGTGACTCAGATGGTTAAGCGTCTGCCTTCGGCTCAGGTCAAGATCCCAGCGTCCTGGAATCGAGTCCCGCATCGGGCTCCCTGCTCCTTGGGAGCCTGCTTCTCCCTCTGCCTCTCTCTCTCTCTCTGTCTCTCATGAATAAATAAATAAAATCTTTAAAAAAAAAAACAAAAAAAAAACCACCTGACTTTTAGACTAGTCTTTCCCCCACATTGGATTGTAAATGGAAAGCATTTTGCACCATTATCAATATTAATATAAGCAAAATAAATAATTTTATAAGGATGTTTATAGATTCATCTGAGACCCTAGTCACTCTATTGCAAGGAATCCTGAAATCCATATGGCCAATGAGTACTCTCTATGCACTAATTTAATCTGTATATCTATATATAAATAATTGGTGCAAAATATTGATCATGGAGCCTAGTTTATAGCAAATCCTCAAACATGTCAGCTATTATTAATCACAGAGTTAATTCTTAATAAACATCCACTGGTACCCTTGGCATTCAACTTAGAGTACTGGTTTCCTATGAGGAACTATTAAGAAAACTATTAGAAACCATGGACCTTTGCAGTGACCCTCTGGCTGTTTACTAAGAATGGTCTGCAGTGTCGCTTTAGCCGCTTAGAAAGAGCAAATTTCTCCTTTATGTAATTATTTTTATAAAACTTTGACCTTCTGCTTTTTAACAAAATATTACAATGTGGCATAAATAACAAATATAATGAACAATGTGTTCCATATTTAGTCCTCTTGTGCTTTTCAAATTAAAATTCCAGTTGGTTAAACTTTAGTATATAAAATTCAATTTATAGAATTCCAATTAAAACAAGGTGAAGTCTGCCAGATCCTTTACCCTTCTGAAATACATCCTAGAAATGACTCCTTTTTGGGCCCCTTTTCTAGAATAGAGGCCAATTAAAAAAATAAAAGCAAGCAAACAAAAACTTTCTTATTAATGACAATTCATTAAGTGAAATTGAATTTTTTAGACAAAACTCATTCTGAAGGATCAGTGGTCCTCAAAATCAATAAATTTATAAAAAAAATTTATTGGATGCCACACTTTTTGTTCTAAAGATTTAAGTCAATTTCCCACCTAAATATCATTAAACTGTTTTCTGTTTGTTTCTCAAATTTCCTGTGATTGCTTTCATTAGAAAAACATATACAAAACAAATGATTGCTACTTAACAAATGTCTGTTAGTATTTGCAAACTGAGCAAGCCTTCATAAATACTAACCTACATTACCACTCCATTAGCAAATGGTTTTTCTGTTTCTTAAATTACTTACGTATTCTCCTTACCCAGATTAAGTTCTTACTCACATTTTTCTTTTTTAAAAACAGCTTTATTGAGATATAATTGACATAAACTGTATATATCTAAACTGTTCGATTTGATAACTTTTGACATATACATATACCCATGAAACTATCACCACAATCAAGATAGTGAACATATCTATTACCCCCAAAGCTTTATTGTGCCCCTTGGTGATCCCATTTGTTGAACAGACCATTCATTTTCCACTACTTGGCCATAACACTTTTGTCAAAAATCAATTTTTCGTATACATGTAGGTTTATTTCTTGACTCCATTCTGTTCCATTTATATGTTTGTCTTTATGCCAATACCACACTGTCCTGATTACTGTAGCTTCAAAATAATTCTTGAAATCAGATGGTGTTAGCCCTTCAACTTTGTTCTTCTCTTTCAGAGATGTTTGGCTAATTTACATCCTTTGCATTTCCATATGAATTTTAAATTCGGCTTATGTCTTTCTGCAAAAAAAGCTTGCTGGTATTTTGACTGGGATTGTGTTGAGTATATAGATTGATTTGTAGAGTATTCACAACTTAACAATATTGAATGTCCTGACTCAATAAATATCTCTCCATTTATTTAGGTCTCCCTTGATTTCTCTCAGCAATATATTATAGTTTCCAGTGCACAGATCATAGATTTTGTCAGAGTTATCCTGTTATAGACTGAATTGTGTCCTCCCACAATTCATATGTTGAAGCCCTAACCTCAATGTGACTGTACGTAGAGGGCATTTAAAGTGGTAATTAAAGTTAAATGAGATCCTAAAAATGTGGCCTTAATCCATTGGGACTAGTATCCTTGTAAGAAGAGGAAGAGATAACAGGAATGTGCTTGCACAGAGGAAATGTCATGTGAGAACATAGTGAGAAAGTGGCTGCCTGCAAGCCAGGAAGAGAGGTCTCAGCAGAAACCCACTCTGCTACTACCTTGACCCTTAGCCTTCAGAACTATGAATAAATAAATGTCTGTTGTTTAAGCCATCCCATCTGTGGCATTCTATTATGGAAGCCTGAGCATACCAATACATATCCCTAGATATTTCATATTTTTGGTAATATTTTATTTTTTAAGATTTTATTTATTTGTCAGAGAGAGACAGAGCACAAGCAGGGCGAGCAGCAGGCAGAGGGAGAAGCAGGCTCCCCGCTGAGCAAGGAGCCAGATGCAGGACTCCATCCCAGGACCCTGGGATCATGAAAGGCCGATGCTTAACTGACTGAGCCACCCAGGTGTCCCTTTGGTAATATTTTAAATGTTACTTTAAAAATTTTAATTTCCGGTTGTTCACTGCCAGCATGTACAGAAATAACATAGCTTTTTAATATTGATTATCCTACAAATTTGTTAAAGTCACTTACTAGTTCTTGCAGGGTTTTTTTGTATATCCCATTGAATTTTTTACGTAAGTATCTTATCTGTGAATAAAGACAGTTATTTATTTCCAATCTAGATGCCTCTTATTTCTTTTTCTTTGCTTAATCAACTGGTTAGAATCTCCAGTACTATGTTGCATAGAAGTTATGAAACAGATATACTAGTCTTGTTCCTGTTCTTAAAAGGAAAATATTTATTCCTTCATCATTAAGTATATTGCTAGCTAGGTTTCTCATTGACATCCTTTATCAAGTTGAGAAAGTTTCCTTCTATTCCTAGCTTGTTGACAGTTTTTATCTGGAAAAGATGTTGGAATAGATGCCAAATGCTTTTTCTGTGTCTATTGAGATAATACCATTTTTCTTTTTTAGTTTGTTAATGAAGTAAATTTTATCGATTCATCTTCAAATGTTAAACTAGCTCTGCAATCCTGGAATAAACCCTACTGGCCATGTTATCCATTTAATACATTTTTTTAAATTAATTTGCTAAAAATCTGTTTAGACTCTTTGCATCATGTTCATGAGTAATATCATGAGGTCTGTATTTTTCTTGTAGTGTCTTTGTTTTGATATCAGGATAATGCAGGCAGGCCTCACAGAAAGAGTTGGGAAGTACTCCCTCTTCTTCTATTTTCTTGAATAATTTGTCATAATTTCTTCCTTAAATGTGGGTAGTATTTGCTAATGAAGCCATCTGGAGTTTTCTAGGTAGAAAGGTTTTTTGACTATAATTTTAATTTCTTTAATAGATATAAGGCTATTTAGATACTCTTAACTAGATGTCTTGATCTTCTCTCTTTTTTGTCTGATTAGTGGCTTGAGGTTTATCAGTTTTATTGATCTTCTCAAAATTAGTTTCATTAATTCTGCCTTGATCTTTATTATCTTTTTTCTAGTTATTTTGTCTTTAATTTTCTCTGCTTTTTCTGGTTTCTTAAGGTAGGGGATGGGATCTAATATAGGCATTTAATTCTATGCATTTTCTCCTAATATTGCTTTAGTGTCATCCCATAAATTCTGATGTTCTGTTTTTATTTTCATTCAGTTGAAAATCTTTGTAATTTCTCTCTTTCTGCATACAGACTTTATTTTTAAGAGCAATTTTAGGTTCATAGCAAAATTAAGTGGAAAATACAGAGTTCCCATATATGTCCTGATCCCACACAGGCACAGATTCCTCCATCATCAAAGTCCCACACCAGAGTGGTACATTTGTTATAATAGATCAATCAACATTGACACATCATTCTCAAACCAAAGTCAGTAGTTTACATTAGGATTCACTCTTGGTGTTGTAGTTCCATGGGCTTTGACAAGTATATAATGACAAGGACTTGAGTGGGCTTTGACAAGTATATAATGACATGTGTCTACCATTATAGTATCCTATAGAATCATTTCACTGCCCTGAAAGTTTGCTGTGCTCCACCCATTCATCCCTCCCTGATCTTTTTACTGTCTTCCTACTTCTACCTTTTCCAGAATGTCATATAGTTGGAATACAGGTTGGCTTAGTAATATGTATATTAAGTTTGCCTATGCCTTTTAATGGTTTCATAGCTCATTTCTTTTTAACACTGAATAATATTCCATTGTTTAGATGCACCAAAGTTTATCCATTCACCTATTAAAGAATATCTTGGTTGCATCCAAATTTGAGCAATTATGAATAAAGCTGCTATAAGCATCCATGTGCGGGTTTTTGTGTGAAAGTAAGTTTTCAGTTCATTTAGGTAAATACCAAGGAGTGCAAGTGCTGGATTGTATGTTATTAAACATGTTAAATTTTGATTCCAAATGTTTAAGATTTTTCTAAGGGTCTTTCTGTTATTGATTTCTAATTTAATTCCATTGTGATCAGAGAACATACTTTGTATGACTTGAATTTTTTTTTTTAAAGATTTTATTTATTCATTTGAGACACAGAGATACAGAGAGAGAGAGAGCATGAGCAGGGGGAGAGACAGAGGGAGAGGGAGAAGCAGGTTTCCCGCTGAGCCAGGAGCCCAATGTGCCAGGACCCTGGGATCGTGACCTGAGCCGAAGGCAGACGCTTAGCCATCTGAGCCACCCAGGCGCCCTAACTTGAATTTTTTTTAATTTATTGTTTTATGGTCCAGAATATGGTCTATTTTGGCAAATGTTTTGTGTACTTAAGAAGAATGAGTACTCTGCTATTATGTAGAATGTTCTATAAACATTAATCAGGTCACATTATTTGATAGTGTTGTTCAGGTCTACTCTATCCTTGCTAATTTTCTGCATACTTTTCTATAAATTATTGAGAGTGGTATTGAAATCTCTGACCAAAATTGTTCATTTGTCTATTTCTTCTTGTCATTCTATCAGTTTTTGCTTCATGCATTTTGAAGCTCTGTTATTAGGTGCACAAATATTTAGGATCACTATTCTATCTTGATTTATTGACCTCCTCATCATTATAAAATGACTGTCTTTATCCCTGTTAATATTCTTTGCTCTGAAATCTACTTTGTGTTTGTAAATATAACCACTCTCGCTTTTGTGACTGCTGTTAGCATGGTAAATCTTTGCCCATCCTCTTGCTTTTAACCTCTTTGTTCCTTTATGTTTAAAATGCAGTTCTGTAGGCAGCATAGGGTTGATCTTGCTTTTTTACCCCATCTTTGCTTTTTAATCAGGGTGTTTAGAGAATTTATATTGATTATTGACATGTTTAGGTTTGAGTCTGCCATCTTATTTGTTTTCTATGTGTCCCATCTTTGCTTTATGCTTTTTCACTACCTTCTTTGGCATTGACTTTTTTATGATTCCATTTTGTTGTATTTGTTGGCTTATTAACTGTAATTCTGTTTTGTTATTTTAGTGATTGCTTTTAAGGTTTAAAGTGTACATATTTAACTTCTCATAGAATACCTTCAAGTGACATTATACCACTTAATATGTAGTATTAAGAGGCTTGTAATAATATACATCCATTTGTCCCCTCCTAGCCTTTGTATCACTGTTGTCATGCATTTTACTTTTTTATATTTATTTATTTATTTATTTATTTGACAGAGAGAGAGAGAGCGAGTGTGCACAAGTAGGAGGAGCAGCGGAGAGAGAGGGAGAATCACGCTCTCCACTGAGCAGGGAGCCCAACATGAGGCTCAATCCCAGGACGCTGGGATCATTATCTAAGCCGAAGGCAGATGCCCAACTGACTGAGCCACTCAGGCACCCCTGAATTTTACTTTTTTTTTTTTTTTGCATTTTACTTTTATATGTCATAAATTCCATAATACATTGCTATTATTTTTTTCTTATAACAAATTACCTTTTAAAGATATTTAAATCATTCAAAAATATCATATATCTATCCTTATGTTTCCCATTTCCAGTACTCTTTATTCTTTTGTGTTGATCCAGATTTCCATCTGCTATTATTTTCCTTCTGCCTTAAGAACATTATTTAATATTTCTTGTATTTTAGGTCTGCTCATAATGAGTTATTTGACCTTTTACGTATCTAAAAATGTCTTTATTTCACTTTTATTTTTTGAAAGCTGTTTTTGCCAGCTATAAAATTCTATATTGACAGGGTTGTTGGTTTTTAAAAATTATTTTTAAAATACTTTAAAGATGTTATTCCCATCTTCTCACTCTCATTGTTTCCAATGAGAAATCTGAAGTCTTACTTATCTTTGCTCCTCTGTATGTAACATGTATTTTTTTCTTCTGGCTGCTTTTAACATTTTCTCTTCAAAAAAATTTTTTTAAGTTTTTATTTAAATTCCAGTTAGTTGGGGTGTCTGGTTGGCTCAGTCAGTAGAACATGTGACTCTCGATCTCAGGGTTGTGAGTTCAGGCCCCATGTTAGGTGTAGAGATTATTTAAGAATAAAATCTTTTAAAAAATTTAAAAAATAAGAAATAAATCCAGTTAGTTAACATACAGTATTATATTAGTTTCAGATGTAGAATATAGTGATTTAACACTTCCATACATCACCAGGCACTCCTCACAAATGCACTCCTTAATCCCTATCACCTATTTAACCCATTTCCCACCCACTTCCTCTCTGGTAACCATCAGTTTGTTCCCTATAGTTAAGAGTCTGCTTCTTGGTTTGCACCCCACACCCCCACTTTTTTCCCTTTGCTCTTTTGCTTTGTTTCTTAAATTCCACATATGAGTGAAATCATATAGTATTTGTCTTACCATTAGTTTTGAGCAATTTGATTATGATGTGCATTGATGTAGTTTTCTTTATGTTTCTTATGCTTGGGGTTCTTTGAGATTCTTGGATCTCTGCTTCTGTAGTTTTCATCAAATTTTGAAAGTTTACACCCATAATTTCCTTAAATAATTTTATACCCTCTCTCTGGTCTGAGATTTGAATTATCTGTATATTATATTTCTTGAAATTGTCCTGCATCTCCATAATTACCTTTTCTTTTTTTTTGGATCCTTCTTTTCTCTATGTGTTTTGTTTTGGATAGTTTTCAGTATTACTCCTTCAAGTTGATTAATATTTTTTCCTGAATTGTCTAATCAACTGTTAATCCCATCCAGTATACTTTTAACCTCACACTTGTAGGTTTTATCTCTAGAACTTGATTTGGTCTGTTTTTTCTATCTACCATGCCCCTATTAGTTTCTAAACATATAGAATACAATTACAGTAATTGTTTTAAAGTTCTTTTTTGCCAATTCTAATATACCTGTCAGTTTTGGTTTCATTTTGATTAACTGATTATTTTCCTTGTATTGGGTTGTGTTTTCTTGCCTCTTTGCATATCAGGTAATCTTTAACTGAATGCCAGGTATTGTGAATCTTACCTTGTCAGTATCTATATATTTTTACATTCTTATACATTGTTTTGAGCTTTGTTTAGGGATAGAGTTGAATTACATGGAAGCTGTTTGACTCTTTCATGTCTTGTTTTTTATGATTTGGTAGGAGCAGTGTTCAGTCTAGGGCTGATAGTCTCCATAACTGAGGCGTTTCAGACTCATCTGCATACTCTATTCAATGTGCTGTGAATTATGAACCTTTCCAGTCTGGCTGGTGGAAATTAGCAATATTCTCAGTCTTGGTGTTCATCAGGCACTGCTTCCTATAATTTTTTGTATGGTTCTTTCCATGGACTCAGGTAGTTTCTTCATACATATATGCTGATCTATACTCTGCTGAACACTTGAGGAAGACTTTCTTTAGATATACAGGGTTAGGTCTCTCTGCATCTCTCTACTCTCTGGTACTCTGAACTAGGTGCCTTGGTCTCCCCAGATTCTCATCTTCACATCTTCAAATCAAGAAGTTTTCCTTCCTGTGTCATTGCCTATAAACCCCCTTAAGGCAGAAAGATGAGAAATTATAGTGCCCAGCTTGTTTCTTAATCCCTCAGGGTGCATTATTCTTTGTTGTCTGATATCCAGTGTCTTAAAAATCATTTTATGTGTTAAGTCTGATTCTTATACTCATGTTGGCTGGAAGCAGAAGTCTTTCACATTTTTCTTTAAACTACATTTAGTGACTTACTAATTTGGAAGTATCTTAGGAATCAGTCAACAAAACTTCTGTTTTTTAAATCTTTAATTTTATTTTCTTTTTGTGGCCACCTCAATTAAGTTAGTTCTTCCAGTTAAGAAGAGAAAGTTCTCAGCTATAATTCAAGTCTTAATTCTTCTCCTAACTAGGGGTACAATTGTTGGGCTTTGGTTGAGATTATCTTCTTTTTTTTTTTAATTTTATTTATTTATTTATTCATGAAAGTCAGAGAGAGAGGCAGAGGCAGAGGGAGAGAAGCAGGCTCCCCACCTAGCAGGGAGCCCGATGCGGGACTCGATCCCAGAACCCTGGGATCATGACCTGAGCCGAAGGCAGACGCTTAACCGTCTGAGCCACCCAGGCGCCCCGAGATTATCTTCTTTGAATCTTTTTAGCGCCAACATTTTATGCATCTGTTCTCCTATGACAATAGTCACAAACTCTTTTAGTAACAGTTTGTGAAGATAATAGCAAAAAAAATTAATTTGACCTAAATAAATTCATTGCTGCTTGCTAAAATTACCTAATGGTGAAACCTGCTTTCACATATCCTCTAAGTTGTTGAGAACCATAATTTTTAAAATTTCTTGGATTATTAGGAAATGAAAATTTAAAAACATTTATAAGTATTGTTAAATAATGTACATTTGATCAGTAGTGCTCAAAAATTACTCTAATACCAAGTCAACATTTTCCAGGCTTAGTCAAATAATGAATGTCAGAGAAAGAAAACTTGACTATATAGCAGCTTTTCCTGATGCAGAATGCATGGCTTTGACATTGTCATTCTTTAGGGGCAACTGTATTTGTGGGTATCTTATTGGCTGGCCTGGGAAATGTGCCATATATAGTGTTTTCACACAGTCGTCATGTAGGCTTAGTGAGTCTGACAAACTGGGTAAGTTTATTTAGCCTCTTGTAGGCTCACTGTCTTTATCTATAAAAATGGGAATAGTAATAATACCCATCTTTGTGTAAGGATTAAATAAGACAATTACTTAGTCCACACATTTGCAATAGGGGCAATATAGCCCCTAAGAAAAATTAGTTTTTAAGGGAATGTGTGAAAAAACTTTAGATTTTACAATGGTTTGTGCCCCTTCAAAGGTCTACAGCAATAAAACAGATATACAGTATATGTATGGTATTAAAATTTCATGGAGGAGGGAGGGTGATTAAAAAAACCAAATGTCCTAAAGGGCTCCTGGGGGAGATGATAAAAAGAAAAAGTTGAGAATCACTGCCTCAGTCTAATGTTTAACTATTATCATTAGTTTGGCTTGGTTGATCAATTAGAACCCAGAATGCATTTTCTGTGTGAGATTAGTGTTATAAATCAGTGGTTCCTCATGTGGACTACAGGTTTCTGGGACCCTCAGAATTAGAAGAGGTTTTTTAATCCATTTACATACTAATTATTACCTGTAGGCTAAATAAATTTTATGTTTTGCATAGTGTATATAACTTTCTCAATTATATATATTTATTAATTATATATCAAATACGTATTTATTATGGTGATGAATAAAAACTGAATTTCATTTAAAAGTTTTGAGTTCATTGCATCTTTCTTTATTATGTATTTTCTCAACTAAAAGATTTTTAAAAATTCAACTACCATTATTTGAGAGCTCAGAAGATGAAAAAGCTCCTTATAAGGTTAGTAAGCACATAAAGGAGAGTTAGAGTTTTTAGGTCAGCACTGAAGACCTATTTAACCTATAAGGTAGCTGAGCTATCTTACCAATTGTAGGCTTGAGTACCTCTAAGACAAGCCCCTTCTAAACTTGAAGCAGGAGGGTATTGGAGAAATGGATGCTGGCTGTAGGTTTCCTCTATTGACTATCCTTTAGTGGCAATGGACAGGGTAAGTAAGACGAGACAAGAAGCAGCAACTATATATATATGGGTAGTTCACAGGACAAATGTTCCTAAATTGGGAAATAAATTAAAAAATTCTGTACATATATATACACACATACATATACATACATACATATAAACAGATGTGTGTGTGTGTGTGTGTGTGTGTGTGTGTCTTTAACTAGGTTTATTCCTGTTTCCTAGACATTGGAATTACTGACAATATCTCCCAGAAGTAATGTCAATGATTTGGGCATTGGAATTTCCTAGATCCTAACTGCCTTGTTATTTCCTTTCCCATATTTTTTTCCCAAAGTTTGGGTTTCATTGCCTGTGACTTTTTGTGGGAACCAGTAGTCAACAAAGATTCTCTCTTTTCCTTCTCTTCAACTGCTGTCACATGTTTCATTCCTGGGGGAATCAAGGATTTTCCTTTCCACTTATAAACAACATTGTTTCCACCTCTTGTCCCAAGAATCCCAATGAGGCCTCCTTGATACTTGTCTCGTGCTTGCTCTACTCTTTTGGGACTGCACAATGCAAGTGTTTTGTTTCAAAATTTTCTCTAGGGATTCTGCTCTATTTGTAAACACTAGTGTATCTTTCCACAATCATTCTCCCATAGGCATAGGCAAGAATAACTGTAGATTCTAAACTGATCATCTGATAATAGCACTAAGTAGCATTAAGTTGAATATTTTGAAATTTATCATCCACATTTTAGTAAGAAGTTAAGCAACACCGAGAGATGGAACAAATATTATTAGCCCCACTGGACAGATCAGAGAGGTTAAATAACAAGTCATAGGTCTAGTAAGTGGAAGTAACAGGACTTCAAAGCAGACTTTCTGAATCCCAAACCAGAGATTTTTTTTTTTTAATTTCTAAGAATTGACATTTGGAATTATGAGATCTTCAGGTCTTACCAATCTGAAGATCATAGGTCAAGCCCCTTAAATCCCTTTCTCTCTATTTTTTTTTTCTCTCTGGAGGCCAGCTTTCTGCCTCTTCTCTTGGGCTCTCATGGTGTCAGCTTGATCTCCAGTACTCTTGGAGCTCTGGTTCCACAGTGCTAAAGACGTCACCTTGCTCCACGCAATGTTATAGCTATTTGAGCCTTGGATCCAACCCATCCAGTAGTCCTGTTAAGGATTCAAATGGAATACTTTCTTTTTTTTTTTTTTTTAAAGATTTATTTATTTATTTATTTATTTGAGAGAGAGAGAGAATGAGAGAGAGCAAGCACATGAGAGGGGGGGAGGGTCAGAGGGAGAAGCAGACTCCCTGCCGAGCAGGGAGCCCGATGCGGGACTCGATCCCGGGACTCCAGGATCATGACCTGAGCCGAAGGCAGTCGCTTAACCAACTGAGCCACCCAGGCGCCCTGGAATACTTTCTTGATATGTCTGCTAACCAATATTTAATTAGGAGTATATAATTTTTTTCAGTTTAAGCATGGGTTTCCACCTTGATATTATATAATTTTTTTCAGTTTAAGCATGGGTTTCCACCTTGACATCATTATCCTAGAACACTAGAGAGCCTATCTTTCAAAGGTTTACCCTCTCTAGGTGATATTTAAATCATGAGACATCTTGGAGTCAGAAGTAAAAGTAACCACATTCTTTACCAATAGTGGCTCTAGGGTCAACCTGAAATGTTGAGATGTGGCCCTCTGAGTCCTTTTTTCCACATCCCCCTCTTGATAGTGCCAGGGTCATTATCTTTTGGTTGTTCAGTGATTCTCTGATATGATTGCCCTCTTATGTCTGTCCTCTCCTGGATTCCTCAAGATTTTTTCTTGACCTTGTATTTATCAAAATTTATCTTCACATTATGTCAACAGGCAGATATTGACTGCTGATTGCCTCAAGGGCCTATTTTGTTCTAGGTATAATTGATGAGTTAGTAAGTAATACAGTACAAATGTATGAAAATGCATGGATGAGTTAACATCTATTTCAATATGGTTTCCCAAGCCAAATTGTGCTCGGTGTCCTAGATGTTTTGTGGTGGTGCTCCAGGTGTCCTTTGGAGGTGGAAGAATTCTAGATCCTTCTGTTCCTAACCTCTCCAACTGCCAGGGCTTCAATCACAAGTTTTAGTTTTGTCTGTTTTATAATTGGGATCTCCATGTAGGATTTAATTAAATAAAATATTGAGTGAATAAAAACGATTGAAACATATTGTCTTAATCCCAAAGAGAGACTGAATTTTGGGCTTCTGTTTTTCTGGCTAGATCTTATATGATGAAAAGAACTTCTTCAAGCTCCCTCACACTGTCCCCCATGCTGTGTTTGGCTATATTTAAGACTTGCTTGAGATGATTATGTGGGTCAGAGAATTTCTTGATTATGACTCACATTTAACAGCAAATGAAAGCAAGCTTTCTACTTTTCATAATGAGAATATTTAAATATCTTTACCAGCTGAGGGATTTTCTTCTTTAGAATATTTTGTTTAATATCAGAAGCTAGCTGCTTCTACTTTAATCCACTCAATCAAAATGCATTTATAAAGCAACTACTATGATGATATAGTGAACTGTAGTTCCCTGACCTCAGTGAGCCTAAAATCCACTTTTGTTTGTGTTTGTGCCTGTGGGGGGTGAGGAATGGGGATGTATAAATTAGAATACAGAGTAAAGAATATTTTCATAGATGTGCAGAGGGCTGATAAAACAATTAATTTAGTTATTTCAAACTTGTGGGCATAGGGAATCTGGGAGAAGGGCTTCATGAAGAAGCTGGCATTTAAATTAAGTCTTAAATGTTGAAAGGCTTTCAAAAGTTGAAAAGGGGATATAGCCTGGGGTTTGTGGATAATAGCACAATATTCAAGATTGTGCTAGATTGCCAGGGTTTATATCCTGACTCTAACACTTACTAGAAGTAATACTTGGAGCCAATATTTAATTTCTTGTGGTCTCAATTTCCCCATTTGTAAATGGGCATATTAATAGTAACTATTTCACTGAGTTGTTGTGAAGAGTAAATAAAGCAGTGCATGTGCAATACTTAGCTAGAAAAGGCTCAATTTGTTAACTCATAAATCTTAGCTATTTTTATTTATTTACTTATTTTGTTGGGGGAAGGATATTCCAAGTTGCCTGAACAGCATAAGCAAAGGTAGGAAAGTATGACTTTGAAAAGATTGCTCTGATATTCAATGCCTACACAGCTGGTATGCCACCAGGCATAGACTTAGGAATGCTGTTAATACCATAGTACAATCACATTTTAAATAATAGCGTTTTTTGCCAGCCAACTTGGGAATGTAATATTCATTTATAATGAGGACCAGCAAATTTTTCTGTAAAGGGCCAGATAATGTGTGAGTGTATGTGTTTTAGGTTTTGTGAGGGATAGGGTGTCTGTTGCAATTCTGCTCTTATTTATGAAAGCAGCCTTAGACAACACATAAATACATGATTGTGGCTGTATTCCAATAAAACTTTTATCTATGGGCACTGAAATTTGAGTTACATGTAATTTTTATGTGTCATGAAATACCAGTCATCTTTTGATTTTTTTCAACCATTTAAGAATGTGAAAGCCATTTTTAGCTTGTAGACCATACATAACCAGGGCTGTATTTCACTTGTAGGCCATAGTGCTGATTGCAGATTTGGAATATGGTTTCCTTGGTGAAATGAATTCTGCATTCTTCAACAATTAAGTTTGAAACGAACTTTTGTAATACCCACTGTTGGTAAGGTGGGCACTATGTAACTTCTAGATTCTTTTGGCAGCCCCCTCTGCTGGTTGATTTTATTCACAAACAACATTCTGAACAGATTTCTCAGGAATTCATTTTCCTTACAAATAATACCAACTCACATATACTGGTAACAATGAGTTTGGCATCGTTCGACACAATTCCAAAGAGGCTTTTTCAGCAACTTTCCATCTCCAGGTTTCAGTCTCTGGGATGGACTACTGTTTCTTCTCCAAACTTACTTTTCTCTAACTTCCTAATGATGTATTAATGAAGCTTATAACTTTAAGACCATCAAGTACGGAAATGAAACTGCTATGATAAAATTTGGTTTTCTATTAGGTGAGCTAAAAATATCACAGATATTTAAAGTTGCCAAGGAATCAAAACTTAATCATCAAGGTTTTGTTGTTGTTGTTGTTGTTTTATAGGCTGCTAATTGCCAGCACATAACTATTCTAGATAATTAAGGTCAAGAGTGGCAGAATTTACAATTTCTGGGTCAGTTCTTGTCTTGATATATGAAAAACCAAATAACCCCAGAGATAGTGATGCTAAGGATTAAGACAGATTCATCATGTAGGCATTCAACAACCATTGTTGTAGTGTTGGGCAAACTACTTAAACTTTCTGAGCCACAGCTTGTCTGTAAATAGGAGTAATAGCTATTTTGAAGGATTATTAAGGATTGAATAAGAAGATGTATGATACCTGATAACTATTGATATTTATGATTATTATCTGATAGTTATTATTTCCCTCTAAGACCCATGTCTTTCCTTTATAAAACTATCTTGCAGAGAGTGTCCTTGGTAGGGTTGTGAGTGATTTTTATTTTCTTACTGTTGCTTTTCTGTATGTTCTCATTTATATGGTATAAATGTATTAATTTTGTATTGGGAAAGAAATCACAATAAAAACAAATAAAGACTGGCACTGTTAGAAAAATAAATAAAACTATCTTAAAAGTTCAGTCACCACATTTTTCCTTCTCATAATGTTTTGTGAGGTCAAATTAGATTTTCTTCTCATTTCTTTGACATCTTACAATCTAGAAAATTTTCTGTACTCTGCAAATGTAAGGTTTTCACTCTGCACTCCCTATTTCAGATAATGCTTAAAAATGCTAAATAATACTATGTTAGATTGGATCTTGTGGTAACTTAATTATTAATAATTCTTTATTAGGATGTAAAGAATGACATTATATACGTAAAAGATGGTGGGGGGGGGAGTAAAAATTAAAGGCTTTTAGGATGGGTTCAAACTTAAGCTACCATCAACTTAATATAGACTTCTATATGCATAGGATGTTATATACAAAACTAATGGTAACCACAAATCAAAAACCTATAATATATATGCAAAAAATAAAAAGAAAGGAATCCCAGTATATCACTAAAGAAACCCATCAAACCATAAGGGAATAGAGCAAGAGAAGAAAGGAACAGAGAAGAACTATAAAAATAACAATAAAGAAGTGACAAAATGGCAATAAGTACATACTTTATCAATAAATACTTTGAATGTAAATGAACTAAATACTCCAATCAAAAGACATAGGATGACTGAATGGATAAAAAAGCAAGACCCATCTGTATGCTGTCTACAGGAGACTCACTTCTGGCCTAAAGATACATGCAGATAGAAAGTGAAGGAAGGAAAAACATTTATCATACAAATGGAAGTAAAAAGAAAACTGGGGAAGCAATACTTAATCAGACAAAATAGACTTTAAAACAAAGACTATAACAAGAGACAAAGAAGGACACTACAAATGATAAAGGGAATAATCCAACAAGAAGATATAACAATTATAAGTATTTATGCACCAGCATGGGAACACTGAAATATATAAAACAACTATTAACAGACATAAAGGAAGAAATTAATACTAGTACAATAATAGGAGGGGACTTTAACACCATACTTACATCAATAGGTAGATCATCCAGACAGAATATCAACAAGGAAACTGTCTTTGAATGACACATTGGACCAGCTGGATCTAACAGATATATTCAGAACATTCTATACTAAAACAGCTGAATACACATTCTTTTCAAGTACACATGGAACATTCTCCAGAACAGATCACATATTAGGCCACAAAACAAGTCTTAACAAACTCAAACAGACTGAAATCATATCATGCATCTTTTCTGACCACAATAGTATTTATAAAGCTAGAAATCAATCACAAGAAAACATCTGGAAAGAACAGAAATACATGGAGGTTAAATAACATGCTACTAAACAATGCATGAGTCAACCAAGAAATCAAAGAGGAATTAAAAAATACATTGAGATAAATAAAAATGAAAACACAATGGCCCATAATCTTTGTGATGTAGCAAAAGCTGTTTCAAGAGGGAAGATTATAACAATACAGGTCTACCTAAATAAACAAGAAAAAAATCTCAAACAACCTAACACAGCTAGAAAACAAAGCCCAAATCCAGTAGAAAGAAGGAAATAATAAAGATTAGAGCAGAGATAAGTGAAATAGAGACTAAAAAACCCATAGAAAAATTAATACCTATTCTTCTCAAAGTCTTTCAAAAAGTAGAAGAGAAAGGATAGATTCCAAATGTATTTTATGAGGCCAGCATTACCCTGATACCAAAATCAGATAAAGACACTACAACAAAAGAGTACTATAGGCCAATATCTCTGATGAACATAGATGCAAAAATCCTCAAGAAAATATTAACAAACCAAAATCAACAATGCATTTTAAAAAATCATTCATCACAGTCAAGTGGGATTTATTCCTGTGCTGCAGGGGTGGTTCAGTATTCACAAATCAATCAATGTGATGCATCACATCAATAAGAGGAAGGATAAAAACCATGCTATCGTATCAACAGATGCAGAAAAAGCACTTGACAAAGGACAACATCCATTCATGATAAAAACTCTCAACAAAGTAGGTTTAGACAGAACATACCTTAACATAATAAAGGCCATCTAGAAAAAACCCACAGCTAACATCATTACTCAATGGTAAAAAACTGAGAGCTTTCCCCCTAAGATCAGGAACAAGACAAGAATGTACACTATCACCACTTTTATTCAAATAGTTCTGGAAGCCCTAGCCATAGCAGGTACACAATAAAAAGGAACAAAAGGCATCCAAATTGATAAGGAAGAAGTCAATTTCCATTATTTGTAGATGACATGATACTGTATAGAGAAAATCCTGAAGACTGCACCAAAAAACTACTAGAACTGATACATGAATTCAGTAAGGTCTCAGGGTACATAATCAATGTACAGAAATTCATTGCATTTCTATATACACTACTCATGAAGTAGCAGCTAGAGAAATCAAACAATCCCATTTACAATTGTACCAAAAAGAATAAAATAGCTAGAAATAAACTTAATCAAGGAGGTGAAAAACCTGTGCTCTGAGAACTATAAAACATTGGTGAAAGAAATTGAAGATAGCACAAACAAATGGAAAGATAACCCTTGCTCATGGATTGGAATGGCAAATATTGTTAAGTGGCCATACTACTCAAAGCAACTAACAGATTTAATGCAGTTCCTATTAAAACACCAGCATCGTTTTGCACAGAACTAGAACAAATAATCCTAAAATTTGTATGGAACCACAAAGGACCCTGAATAGTCAAAGCAATCTTGTGTTCCTTTTACACAACTGGAGGTATCACAATCCTAGATTTCAAGATATAGTACAAAGCTATAGAAATCAAAACAGTGTGGTACTGGACAAAAATAAACACATAGATCAATGGAACAGAAGAGAGTCCAGAAATAAACCCATGCTTTTAGGGCCAATTAATCTACAACAAAGGAGGCAAGAATATACAATGGGAAAAAGACAATCTTCAACAGGTGGTGTTGGGAAAACTGGATGGCTACATGCAAAAGAATGAAACTGAACCACTTTTTTACACAAAAATAAACTCAAAATGGATGAAAGACCTAAATGTGAGACCTGAAACCATAAGATTCCTAGAAGAAAACATGGGCAGTAATCTCTTTGACATCAGCTGTAGAAACATTTTTCTAGATATGTCTCCTGAGGCAAGGGAAGTAGATGTGAATGAAACCATTGGGACTACACCAAAATAAAAAACTTTTGCACAGTGAAAGAAACCATGAGCAAATAAAAAGACAAAAAGAATGGGAGAAGATATTTGCAAATGATGTATCCAATAAGGTGTTAATATCCAAAATATATAAAGCACTTATATAACTCAACAACAAAAAATATGCAATTAAAAAATGGACAGATGACATGAATAGAAATTTTTCCAAAGAAGACATAAATGGCTAAGAGGCACAGAAAGATACTCAATATCACTAATCATCAGGGAAATGCAAATCAAAACACCAATGAGATTTCGCCGAACATCTGTCAGAATGGCTAAAATAAAAAACACAAGAAATAGCAAGTGGTGAGAATGTGGAGGTAAAGGAACACTTGTACACTGTTGATGGGAGTGCAAGTTGATGCAGTGACTATGGAAAACAGTTTGGAGGTTCCTTAAAAAATTAAAAATAGAATTATCATATGACTCACTAATTCCACTACTGGGTATTTACCCAAAGAAAACAAAAACACTAATCCAAAAAGATACATTCACCCCACTGTTTATTGCAGCATTATTTACAATAGGGAAGATATGGAAGCAACCCAAGTATTCATCAATAAATGAACAGATAAAGAAGATGTGGCATATATGTATATTTATATATTATAGATATTTAAATTTTATGTATTTTATAAATTTTATAATATATAATGGAATATTACTCAACCATAAGAATGAACAAAATCTGGCCGTTTGCAAATGGTTGGATCTAGAGAGTATAATGCTAACTGAAACAAGTCAGTCAGAGAAAGACAAATACCATATGATTTCATTCAGATGTGGAATTTAAGAAACAAATGAACAAAGAAAAAAGAGACAAAAAAATAGACTTTTAAATATAGAGAACTGGTGGTTGCCAGAAGGGAGGTGGGTAGGAGAATGGGTGAAATAGATGAAGGGGATTAAGAGAACACTTACTATGATGAGCACTGAGTCATATATAGAATTATTGAATCATGATATTGTAAACCTGAAACTAATATAACACTGTGTATTAATTATACTTGAAATAAAAATACTTTTAAAATAAAATACATATACATTTAACTCTCATATTTATTTCAGATCATTTATATAAATCTGTCTAGTGAAAGACACAACTCCATTAAGGTTGATTGCTGTAGATTTTTTCATGTCTTTGGAACTTGATTTAGGGGTGTGTGTGGGTGGGTGGGTGTGTTTCCTAGTCTGTATTTCAAAACTTCATTTTTATGTTGTAAATATTGTATGTGTATTAATATACTTTGTGGAATGATTTAAAAATTTATGGTGTTCAGTGTTCTCAACAAATAAAGAGATATTTTTTGCTCCAAAAGGATAATACTCTTCCTAATCCAGCTAGCATTTGGAGGGCTGAATTGCCTTCACATGGTAGTGAGCTATTGTCTAGCTTATACAGACATATAAATGTGTTTTATTTCTTCTGTTACATATTTTCTGGCTATAAAGTATAGAGATGAAGTCTCCTCTATGCAAGTACTCAAAGGGGTATCCCAATTTTGGGATAAATGAGAAGGGCTGACCAACATAAATAGATGGATAGAAGGTCCAAGAGTTAAGAGGATGAATTAGTTCTAAGTCCCAGAAAGGGAGCTGACTGCACATATTTGGTCTGATATCTCCTGAGAGATGATATCTTGGAGTGACTCTAATAATTATAACATTTTGTTATCAAGACTTGATGGACATCGGCCTGGAAGTAAGAGTCAAATGAGGAGAAGCTGAGAGTGAGGAAGTGATGGAGTGGAAGGAGATATTATCTGTATTATGGAAAAGCTAGACCACCCACTGGGTCACTGAGTCTTGGCCAGACTGCAGCTGATCACAGGCTTCCTTGAGTAGGGAGAGTTCTCTTTGGGAATAATACTAAAGCAGTGCTGATTACAATGTTTCTGATTCAGCTGAAGACAATGGGTAGGTACATGTGGGATGACTATGTGCCTGCTAGCTTAGTTGGGAAAGGCAAGAGGGAGGAGAGTTACTCTATGTTGTTCTGGTTCAGCCTTAGTCTTAGGTCTTAGAAGTGGGGCTTTCTTGTGATTCAGCCTCACTCTGGGTGATAAACAATCTCTAATGGTCTGGGCCTAGGACTGTTTCTTGCCCCACTCAAGTGGTAGTGAGTTTTTTGCACTTCTGTTTCTCTCCCTCAATTGCAGTGTGTTTTCAACTATGCCCTGATAATGATAGGGTGTGCTTCCAGTTCCCTAGCAGCTTAGAGCTTTTGTACCTTAGAGAAGACAGAGGAAAAGTGTCTTTCCTGGAATAACTATTATTCTCCTCTCCTACCCTCACCCCATCCCTTCCAGGCTTGAACCACCAAGGACAGCTCTTCTGCCCTGCCCTCCTCCTTGCCTCCCCTCCCCCAACCAATCATTTTAATGTATACCCAATGAGATTTAGAGAGAAGAGGCTGCATGTGGATGCAAAACTCCCTTTGTATCTCAGACTCCCAGGGATTCTATACTCTCCTGCTAGTCCACATTCTGCCTTTTTCAATCTGTTGAACTTTTTAGTTGAGTTCTTACCAGCTTGTATGATGTCTGGCATCTCTACTCCCATGATCTGCCTCAGGTAAGCAAGTACAGGTATCCCATCTCTGCTTGAAGGTGCATGTCTTTGAGATTAGTTGGTTGCCCTGAGATTTCTGAACTGTCTCTGATGAGTTCAAGAAATAATTTTGTAGATTACCTGGCTTTTTCTTGTCATAAGGATGGGAGTGAAGCTTTCTGTATTCTAAGAAGACATCAAAAGTCCAGTGGGTTGACACCAGAACTTTTAAAGATGTTGAATAGATTAATTTCTTTTGTTAGTTTTATTGGTTATTCTAAGTGATTATATATAAGGAGCTCAGTGATTTAGAATAACTTCCTATAAAACAAATATAAAAAGCTTGTTTGTCTTTCTCTTGACTAGTAGAGAATCGTCCCTCCTTCTTTAGTGCCCATGAATTCTGGTTTTCATGTTTCTCAGTATACTCTATACATGTTGTATGTCATTCTCCTTTCTCCCTACTAGAATTTTAGTTCCTTGAGGGCAGCAGTTATATCTATAATTCATTTTTGTCCTTCCCTACTTCCTCTTATCATACTGCCTATGTGTAGCAGTAGGCTCATAAATGTTTGCTAAATTCCAGTTAAAGAAATTTTCCCTCAGTTATAGATCACTAGACTACTAGGTCTTTAGAGTCATTTCATCGCCTGAATGAAGTAGAAATGTTGTAAGTTGGCCTTGACAAGCAAAGAAATGTTGACATTAATGCCTAATAATACATTTTAAAAAACAAAAAAACAAAAAACAGATTTCAATCTTCTCTGTGTGAGTAGTAGTACATTTAGCAATTCATAATTGCATTTCTTGTAAGTGAACCTTGAGACAGTTCTCTTTCTGCTTGATTACACAGTAAACCATTTTTCATAAAAGAATCATCAACTCATAAAATAGTCATTATGATGTAAAGTGTGCATGAAATGTGCAATAGAAGGAAAACAGTCTAGAGGAAATTAAGAGAAAGAGCAGAGGACATTCAGGAAACCTTTACTTTTAAATTCTCATTCTTGTCGTTATGATCTTTAATTCTCAAGGTAAAGGAAAGGGAGAAACTTTTTCTTGTTATATTATTCCAGATTGCTTTTCTTAATATACTTTAAAAAAATTATTAAGATACACAAGTCATGCTTATTGTCTGGATTTTTCTGATTAGCCTACTTAGAATCAGAGAAAAGACCAGAGGGAAAATGAAGAAGATAAAACTATTCCCTTTCACTTGTTTAGCACTTTACAATTTACGGAATGATTACACATATCTCATGTGTTATATAGTTAGGATCTTTAATCCCACTTTACAGATCAAGTAACTGAAGCTCAGAGCAGATACATGAGTGGCTCAAAGTTATGCAGTTAGTAAGAAATGGAGTTAGACCATCTCTTCTGTCTTATTATCATAAACTGCCTCTTTCTAACTGCTCTGGATTCTGCTCTGGATTTTGTTTGAGTTCTTTTATATATACGTTCAAGTTCCAAGTGTATGGAATAGTTTGTGTTGAGGAAGCTATTACTATGGGTAAGTGGGGTTCATGAGGAAAACAGCAGTTTAACTGCTTCTTGGCCATTTTACTCTAAACCATGCCATCTCACTATGCCAAAACATTTTTCCTAATGATATATGTGGAAAGGAGAGGATATGAAAAGAAAGAAGAGGTAATAAGGAGAGTGGACCCCCACCCCCCAAAAAAAGAGAGAGAAAAAGATAAAGATCGGAAGCTCTATTTTCTTTTTGTCTACTGTCAACAACAAAGGCAGTAACATTGGCTGGGAGAATTTGAATTAGAACTCAAATCTCAGGGAGTTTTGTTTGCTGAAGAACCTTGCTTCTCTGCAGAGGAATTGGACAACTTGCTTCAGTGTCTTACTTGGCTTTATGACAGGCAGTAAGGAAAACATCTCCCTTTTGTTTTTGTTTTCTTTAGAAGACTCCACAAATGTTCAGAACTTTTAGGGGAAGTTTTGCTGTTCCTTCTCATTTAGCTACGAGAATAAAATGGCTCAGTCTTCCATAAATTGCCTATCGCATAAGACTTTTTCAAAGAAGATTAATGACAAAGATATTTATGAAAATGTCTCTGTGACTTTCATTTATAATTATTCAGATATGTGGCTTTTGCCATTTGTATCTAATTTACATTTTAAAACTTTTTTTTTTTTGAGCTCAGCCAGACAACATATAGCTCAGCAGAGGGCTTTGAAGCTGTAAACAAGTAAATAAGTGATCCAATGAATGTTATATGCATATAAGAAATTTCTCAGCTCTTGTTCAAGGAAGTCAGCAGTCTCTAGTGGCAGGTGGGTAGAAAAGCTCATCTCAATTTCTTTGGTTTTTTCCTTCAGTTTGTAGGTTATTAGAAAAGATGCAGTGTTATAAGGTTTGTGAAGTCTTCATTTAAAGAGGATTAGTTCTTTCAATGTAAATGAAAATGGGGGCTACTATAGCTGGACACCAGTCTTGTTGACATGGAGGATTCATCATAAACCCTGAATTTTTAGAGTTATTTTTCATCTCCATTTCCTGGTTTACCTCCTAATCACAGCATCTATTTCTCATAGTTCTCTTAGAAGACAAGGTAGAGAAACCTTACAAAACTGGCTTTGACTAGGTCATTCTGATTACTTAGGACATTTGGTTGTAGAGAAGAGGATTCCAGAAATAATTGGTCTGATCCCATATAGAAACTTTCTTGGAGGCTGAACTGCATACAATTAAAATAAAAACTAGTGGGGCGTCTGGGTGGCTTAGTCGTTAAGCGTCTGCCTTCAGCTCAGGTCATGATCCCAGGGTCCTGGGATTGAACCCCGCATCGCATCAGGCTCCCTGCTCGGCGGGAAGCCTGATTCTCCCTCTCCCACTCCCCCTGCTTGTATTCCCTCTCTCGCTGTGTCTCTGTCAAATAAATAAATAAAATCTTTAAAATAAAATAAAATAAAATAAAATAAAATAAAATAAAATAAAATAAAAACTAGTTTAGTCTTTGTCTTAATGACCTCAAGGAGCCAGCATTCTAGCTAGGCGTTAAAGGAGATGAATGTAGGATTAGAGAACTTTTTAAAGAAAGAACCTTTCAAAATGTGAAGAAATCGAGGAAAGAAGACCCAAGTGGTAAAAAGCGAGGGAGAAACTACAGAGAAGGTGTTGTTTCATGTGAGAAGATACTTGCTGTTTTCAGAAAGAAGAGCAGAAGGATCTGGGAGGATGCTACAAGAGAGGATTAAGTTGGTTATGGGACATATTTTCTTGAAGAATACTTTTCTGGCTTTGTGCTGAAAAAAATAAAAACCTTTCCACTTTGTAAAATTCTGTGCAGCAGGAGTTTAAGGACAAGTGGAAAGAGAGGGAGTGGGCACTGAGGCATTCCAGAGAGAAACAGCAGCAACCACAGCATCACTAAAATTCAAGGCTTGGGATGCGGGGGCTGGGTGATGGACACTGGGGAGGGTATGTGATATGGTGAGCGCTGTGAATTGTGTAAGACTGATGAATCACACACCTGTACTCCTGAAACAAATAATACATTATATGTTAATGAAAAATTGCCTAATAAAAAAAAATTCAAGGCTTCCTCTGTTCAGTGAAGCTCCCTAAGTCTCAGGTAACTCTCTGCCTCTGTCATCAAGACCTTTTTGGGTTTCACTTCCTAAGATTATATAAGGTCCGGATCCCATGGATCTCTCTCCTGAGGTACATTTCCCCTTCCAAATTTACCTCTACTCAACATGTATGGTTGCCTGTGGAAGTCATGTTATCATTATGTAAAACAATCTCAAAGTGCAGACTATACTAGCTTCAGATACTTAGTTTTAGTCACATTGCCAACTCAGTTTGATATGTATTTACTAATCCTAAATTTTAGAGTCATTTCTAGTCTACCTTTCTGGTTCACCTGCTGAATCAGTATCTATTTCTTTCAGCTCTCCTGGAAACAAGACAAGGGAAAAGCAAAATCTACCTGGTTTTATCTAGGAAAGTTATTCAACTTCTCTGAGATTTCTTACCTATAAAATGATAATGATAATAGCCATTTTGGAGGCTTATTGGGAGAATTAAAGTAATAATTCTAACTCATTTAACATAATACCTACATACCAGTAAGCATTGGAGTCTACCAATTTGTTTCAGATAATTACTTCTTCTAAAATTGCCAGAACTCTTTTTATTAATTCTTTCCTCATTACTTCTAAGCTGTATTTGTCACTTATGTAAGGGCTTGGGCAAATATTGAACAATGTCAAATAGATGTGGAAGTGCAGTCCACTCCATACGGGATGATTTGTGTAGTACAGAGAGGCCTTTTCTATAAGGAAACTTCTTTATCATCAGCTTGTATAATACTAGCCCTTCTTAGAAAAGGGATGTCATTGGTATATTCGAATTCACTTCTTCATATATCAAAGAAGAACAAATATTTTTGAATTCAATTTTCTTACTACTTTTTAAGGTCAACTAATAGTGAATTATCAAATAATTATATTTATCCATATCTTTCTTGAGAAAGAAGAATTGAGTTTGCCCACTTTTCTAGTTCTCTTTTTTCCCCCCGCTTTAGGAGATCCTATGGTTATATTAAAGTCTTGACTTTCATTTCCAAAGCCTTCAGTGAATCTGTTCCTTAACTACCTGGTGATAAATCTAGTACTTTCCTACCTTGGAAGACTTCATTCATTCATTATTTTTAGAACTCGTCAGCCCAGCTGGGTTTCCCGAACCTGGAAATGTATTATCTTTTGGAAGGAGAAGAATGGTTGCCAGATATTTCAAATCTTAGCTTACTATTTTGCTTATTGACTCTGATTCTGTGTAATAATGGTGCTAGTTTATACTTGTTTATTAGCCTTTTGCAGGGTGCAGAGTACTTATATCTATATATCTAGTGTATCTAGATATATAGTGTCTTATATCTATATATCTAGTGTTATCCTTTACATACATGTGTTTATATGTGTGTATGTGTGTGTGTATACACTTATATCAAAGTATATGCATATTAATTATTTAGCCTGTGGTGGAACTTAATTATCTGGGAGGGAAAGAGGGTATCCTTCACTTTCTTTTCACTCATTTGTTCCTTTTCTACCTCTTGTTTATTACCCATATTCTATAATAAAGGGTTGATATTGGACAATTTGCTTAACCTCTTTGGACTTCACTTTCTTCATTTGTAAAAGGGAGATAGTAATTCCCTGCGCTGTCTAAGAAAGTGCTTTGTAAAGTGCTGTGAAATTATCCTGGGTTATTTTTCTTCTTCCCCACTGGACTGTAAGCCTTGGAATAGCAGAGTGAATCTGATTCATTTGTGTAAACCCAAGGTTCTTGGAACATAATAGGTCCTCAACAATGGCAAAGAGGGGAAGGAAAGGCAGCAAAGGGAAGGACAGAAGGGAACACAGAGTGAAGAGGAGGAGGAGAGGGTACAGGAAAATCTTCAGTGCATTTGGTACTTTCTCATCTTAGTAGAGTTTAGCAGGTAAGACTGTGTTGCAGCTAAAGGCATGTGTTGGAACAAAAGGAATGCTAATGACCTGACTTCGCTGCCTTTGTCTCAAGACTTCGGCACGTTCAGTCATTTCCATGGCCTGTGAAATACATGTTCTATTCTTATATCTACAAGACCTATCTGTTTTGGTACAGTGATAAAAATTGCCAGAATATAAGCAGTGAGTAAATAATCCTTTCTTTAGAGTAAGACATGACTTTTATGAGTTTCCAGCTTTGATCTGATTCTCTTTTTCTTTAACCTTACTGCTCTTTTTACCCTTTCTTAGTTTTTAATCCCTTTGCTTACCTCCTGCTCAGTCTATTTTCATTTTTAGTTTCAAATCTTGAATTAACTCCTTTACTGTTAACAAGTCTGCTTCATCTTAGTCTTAATCTTTTTAAGACTATTTTCACCCTAATTATTTTATAAATGATATGTACAGAAAACATCTAGCTAGTGCATAAAGGTTTATTAACATTTTTTAAATTGCTATGCTGATTCCTATTGTTCTCCTACCTCAGTTGAGCTATCACATTTTTAAAATTTAATTTAATTTTATTATGTTATGTTAGTCACCATACAATACATCATTAGTTTTTGATGTAGTGATCCACGATTCATTGTTTTTGTATAACACCCAGTGCTTCATGCAGTATGTGCCCTCCTTAATACCTATCACTGGGCTAACCCATCCCCCAACCCCCCTCCCCTCTAAAGCCCTCAGTTTGTTTCTCAGAGTCCAGAGTCTCTCATGGTTCATCTCTCCCTCCGATTCCCACCCCCCTTCATTCTTCCCTTCCTTCTCCTAATGTCCTCCATGTTATTCCTTATGTTCCACAAATAAGTGAAACCATATGAAAATTTTCAGAGTGCTGCAACAAACAATCCTAAAATTTGTGTGGAATCAGAAGAGCTATCACATTTTTATAGAGAAATCAAGACTGGTCCCTGTTTCCCTCAAATAATACAGCAATCATACAGCTTGGGTATCCTAATAAAGTACTAATTAAGGAAATTCTGTTAAGTTGACAAACCAAGTATTCTGATAATCATCTGGCAAAATATGGTCACATAGAAATGACATAAGCTGGTCTACAGGGTACATCACATACCATATGTAGAGAGAGGACTACTTCATAGAGGAAGCATTGCCCGAGTGGTGTTGGCACACACCAACATGTGTATGTCGCTGCTACCACTTATCACCCCTTTCTCACAGCAGACATCAATAAATGATCATAATTCTTTTTCTAATTGAGGTCACACTTTGCCTAAGAATCCAAGAATGTATTCCCAGTCCAAGGAAATTGGTATATAAAGTGAAATCCAGTAGCAGTACCTGGAGTAGTAGTTAAAACCGCAGGCTTTAGTGTTTAGTCAAATTTGGGTTTAATCTCAGCTCAGACATTTATTAGCTGTGTAACCTTTCTTAGCTTTAATTCCCTTAGCTAGTGGGGATAACAATAAATACATCCTAGGGTTGTTGTAAGTATTGTAGGAGATAATATGAAGCACTTACCAAGTGCCTGACATATAGTGAGTGTTCAATAAATGGGCTGTTATTATTGTGACTAGAAGTAAAGGAGTTAACTAGTGCATTTTGGGAGGCAGTATGACCCATATCTGACTGAAAGGCAAGGGGACATAGATTCTACTCTTAATTCCACATCCACATAGCTTTGGGAAACCTCTTAATAATCTGGAGTTTGTATTTCTTTTTTTTTTTTACTTTTATTTTTTTTATTGTTGTGTTAACCCCTATACATTACATCATTAGTTTTAGATGTAGTGTTCCATGATTCATTGTTTGTGCATAACACCCAGTGCTCCATGCAGAACGTGCCCTCCTCAATACCCACCACCAGGCTAACCCATCCTCCCACCCCTCTCCCCTCTAGAACCCTCAGTTTGTTTTTCAGAGTCCATCATCTCTCATGGTTCGTCTACCCCTCCGATTCCCCCCCTTCATTCTTCCCCTCCTACTATCTTCTTCTTTTTTTTTTCTTAACATATACTGCATTATTTGTTTCAGAGGTACAGATCTGAGATTCAACAGTCTTGCACAATTCACAGTGCTTACCAGAGCACATACCCTCCCCAGTGTCTATCACCCAGTCACCATCCCTCCCACCCCACCCCCCACTCCAGCAACCCTCAGTTTGTTTCCTGAGATTAAGAATTCCTCATATCAGTGAGGTCATATGATACATGTCTTTCTCTGTTTGACTTATTTCGCTCAGCATAATACCCTCCAGTTCCATCCACGTCGTTGCAAATGGCAAGATCTCATTCCTTTTGATGGCTGCATAATAATCCATTGTATATATACCACATCTTCTTTATCCATTCATCTGTCGATGGACACCTTGGCTCTTTCAACAGTTTGGCTATTGTGGACATTGCTGCTATAAACATCGGGGTGCATGTACCCTTTCAGATCCCTACTTTTGTATCTTTGGGGTTAATACCCAGTAGTGCAATTGCTGGATCATAGGGTAGCTCTATTTTCAACTCTTTGAGGAACCTCCATACTGTTTTCCAGAGTGGCTGCACCAGCTTGCATTCCCACCAACAGTGTAGGAGGGTTCCCCTTTCTCCGCATCCCCGCCAACATCTGTCATTTCCTGACTTGTTAATTTTAGCCACAACCTGGTGTGAGGTGGTAGCTCATTGAGGTTTTGATTTGGATTTCCCTGATGCCGAGCGATATTGAGCTCTTTTTCATGTCTGTGGCCATTTGGATGTCTTCTTTGGAAAAATGTCTGTTCATGTCTTCTGCCATTTCTTGATTGGATTCTTTGTTCTTTGGGTGTTGAGTTTGATAAGTTCTTTATAGATTTTGGATACTAGCCCTTTATCTGATATGTCATTTGCAAAAATCTTCTCCCATTCTATTAATTGTCTTTTGGTTTTGTTGACTGTTTCCTTTGCTTTGCAGAAGCTTTTTATCTTGATGAAGTCCCAATAGTTCATTTTTGCCCTTGCTTCCCTTGCCTTTGGCGATGTTTCTAGGAAGAAGTTGCTGCGGCTGAGGTTGAAGAGGTTGCTTCCTGTGTTCTCCTTTAGGATTTTGATGGACTCCTGTCTCACATTGAGGTCTTTCAACCATTTGGAGTCTATTTTTGTGTGTGGTGTAAGGAAATGGTCCAGTTTCATTCTTCTGCATGTGGCTGTCCAATTTTCCCAACACCATTTGTTGAAGAGACTGTCTTTTTTCCACTGGACATTCTTTCCTGCTTTGTCAAAGATGAGTTGACCATAGAGTTGAGGGTCCATTTCTGGGCTCTCTATTCTGTTCCATTGATCTATGTGTCTGTTTTTGTGCCAGTACCATACTGTCTTGATGATGACAGCTTTGCAATAGAGCTGGAAGTCCGGAATTGTGATGCTGCCAGCTTTGCTTTTCTTTTTCAACATTCCTCTGGCTATTCGGGGTCTTTTCTGGTTCCATACAAATTTTAGGATTATTTGTTCCATTTCTTTGAAAAAAGTGGATGGTATTTTGATGGGGATTGCATTGAATGTGTAGATTGCTCTAGGTAGCATTGACATCTTCACAATATTTGTTCTTCCAATCCATGAGCATGGAGCGTTTTTCCATTTCTTTGTGTCTTCCTCAATTTCTTTCATGAGTATTTTATAGTTTTCTGAGTACAGATCCTTTGCGTCTTTGGTTAGATTTATGCCTAGGTATATTATGGTTTTGGGTGCGATTATAAATGGGATCGACCCCTTAATTTCTCTTTCTTCTCTCTTGTTGTTGGTGTATAGGAATGCCACTGACTTCTCTGCATTGATTTTATATCCTGCCACTTTACTGAATTCCTGTATGAGTTCTAGCAGTTTTGAGGTGGAGTCTTTGGGGTTTTCCACATAAAGTATCATATCGTCTGCAAAGAGTGAGAGTTTGACTTCTTCTTTGCCAATTTGGATGCCTTTTATTTCTTTTTGTTGTCTGATTGCTGTGGCTAGGACTTCTAATACTATGTTGAATAGCAGTGGTGATAGTGGACATCCCTGCCGCGTTCCTGACCTTAGGGGGAAAGCTCTCAGTTTTTCCCCATTGAGAATGATATTCGCTGTAGGTTTTTCATAGATGGCTTTTATAATATTGAGGTATGTACCCTCTATGCCTATACTCTGAAGAGTTTTGATCAAGAAAGGATGCTGTACTTTGTCAAAAGCTTTTTCTGCATCTATTGAGAGGATCATATGGTTCTTGTTCTTTCTTTTGTTAATGTATTGTATTATGTTGATTGATTTGCAGATGTTGAACCAACCTTGCAGCCCAGGGATAAATCCCATTTGGTCGTGGTGAATAATCCTTTTAATGGACTGTCGGATCCTATTGGCTAGTATTTTGGTGAGAATTTTTGCATCCATGTTCATCAGGGATATTGGTCTGTAGTTCTCCTTTTTGATGGGGTCTTTGTCTGGTTTTGGGATCAAGGTAATGGTGGCCTCATAAAATGAGTTTGGAAGTTTTCCTTCCATTTCTATTTTTTGGAACAGTTTCAGAAGAATAGGTATTAATTCTTCTTTAAATGTTTGGTAGAATTCCCCTGGGAAGCCATCTGGCCCTGGGCTTTTTTTGGCGGGGAGATTTTTGATGACTGCTTCAATTTCCTTAGCGGTTATAGGTCTGTTCAGGTTTTCTATTTCTTCCTGGTTCAGTTTTGGAGGTTGATACATCTCTAGGAATGCATCCATTTCTTCCAGATTATCTAATTTGCTGGCATAGAGTTGATCATAATATGTTCTTGTAATTTTGTGTATTTCTTTGGTGTTGGTTGTGATCTCTCCTCTTTCATTCATGATTTTGTTGATTTGGGTCATTTCTCTTCTCTTTTTGATAAGACTGGCCAGGGGTTTATCAATCTTGTTAATTCTTTCAAAGAACCAGCTCCTAGTTTCGTTGATCTGTTCTACTGTTCTTTTAGTTTCTATTTCATTGATTTCTGCTCTGATCTTTATGATTTCTCTTCTCCTGCTGGGTTTAGGCTTTATTTGCTGTTCTTTCCCCAGCTCCTTTAGGTGTAGGGTTAGGTTGTGTACTTGAGACCTTTCTTGTTTCTTGAGAAAGGCTTGTATTGCTACATACTTTCCTCTTAGGACCACCTTGCTGCATCCCAAAGATTTTGAATAGTTGTGTTTTCATTTTCATTGGTTTCCATGAATTTTTTTAATTCTTCTTTAATTTCCTGGTTGACCCATTCATTCTTTAGTAGGATGCTCTTTAGCCTCCATGTATTTGAGTTCTTTCCGACTTTCCTCTTGTGATTGAGTTCTAGTTTCAAAGCATTGTGGTCTGAAAATAGGCAGGGAATGATCCCAATCTTTTGGTACCAGTTGAGACCTGATTTATGACCTAGGATGTGATCAGTTCTGGAGTATGTTCCATGTGCACTAGAGAAGAATGTGTATTCTGTTGCTTTGGGATGGAATGTTCTGAATATGTCTATGAAGTCCATTTGGTCCAGTGTGTCATTTAAAGTCTTTATTTTCTTGTTGATCTTTTGCTTAGACGATCTGTCCATTTCAGTGAGGGGGGGTGTTAGAGTCCCCCACTATTATTGTATTGTTGTCGATGTGTTTCTTTGCTTTTGTTATTAATTGCCTTATATAATTGGCTGCTCCCATGTTAGGGGCATAGATATTTACAATTGTTAGATCTTCTTGTTGGATAGACCCTTTAAGTAGGATATAGTGTCCTTCCTCATCTCTTATTACAGTCTTTGGTTTAAAATCTAATTTGTCTGATATAAGGATTGCCACCCCAGCTTTCTTTTGATGTCCATTAGCATGGTAAATGGTTTTCCACCCCCTCACTTTCAATCTGGGGGTGTCTTTGGTTCTAAAATGAGTCTCTTGCAGACAGCATATCAATGGGTCTTGTTTTTTTATCCAATCTGATAGCCTGTGTCTTTTGATTGGGGCATTTAGCCCATTTACATTCAGGGTAACTATTGAAAGATAGGAATTTAGTGCCATTGTATTGCCTGTAAGGTGACTGTTACTGTATATTGTCTGTGTTCCTTTCTGGTCTATGTTGCTTTTAGGCTCTCTCTTTGCTTAGAGGACCCCTTTCAAGATTTCTTGTAGGGCTGGTTTCGTGTTTGCAAATTCCTTTAGTTTCTGTTTGTCCTGGAAGCTTTTTATCTCTCCTTCTATTTTCAATGACAGCCTAGCTGGATATAGTATTCTTGGCTGCATAGTTTTCTCATTTAGTGCTCTGAATATATCCTGCCAGTCCTTTCTGGCCTGCCAGGTCTCTGTGGATAGGTCTGCTGCCAATCTAATGTTTCTACCATTGTAGGTTACATATCTCTTCTCCCGAGCCGCTTTCAGGATTTTCTCTTTGTCTCTGAGACTCGTAAGTTTTACTATTAGATGTAGGGGTGTTGACCTATTTTTATTGATTTTGAGAGGGGTTCTCTGTGCCTCCTGGATTTTGATGCCTGTTTCCTTCCCCAAATTAGGGAAGTTCTCTGCTATAATTTGCTCCATTATACCTTCTGCCCCTCTCTCTCTTTCTTCTTCTTCTGGGATCCCAATTATTCTAACGTTGTTTCGTCTTATGGTATCGCCTATCTCTCAAATTCTGCCCTCGTGATCCAGTAGTTGTTTATCTCTCTTTTTCTCAGCTTCTTTATTTTCCATCATTTGGTCTTCTATATCACTGATTCTCTCTTCTGCCTCATTTATCCTAGCAGTTAGCGCCCCCATATTTGATTGCACCTCATTAAATAGCCTTTTTGATTTCTACTTGGTTAGATTTTAGTTCTTTTACTTCTCTAGAAAGGGTTTCTCTAATAACTTCCATGCTTTTTTCAAGCCCAGCTAGTATCTTTAAAGTGATGATTCTGAACTCCAGATCTGACATCGTACTAATGTCCGTATTGAGTAGGTCCTGGCAGTTGGTACTACCTCTTGTTCTTTTTGTTGAGATGATTTTTTCCATCTTGTCATTTTGTCCAGAGGAGAATAGATTAATGAGAGAACAAAATGCTAACAGGGTAACAATGTTCCCAAAAAATATACTCTAAACAAATCAGAAAAGATCTGAAGCAGTGGGAAAAGAAAGGGAAAGAGAGAAAAAAGAAAAAGAAAAAAAAAAAGGAAAAGAAAAAGATAAAGATAAAAACAAACAAAAACAAAACAAAACAAAACAAAACAAAAAAACAGAATGTGATCAAATATGATCGGGCTGGTACATAGATCAGTGCCACACACTAGATTTTGGGTGTATTTGGTCTGTTAGAAGAAAGTGCCTCCCAAAATTTTAAAGAAGGAAAAACTTATATATGTGCCAAAAAAGGGGCTGATATGATGAAGGGATGGAATATGACTGTAAAGATGGAAATTATAAAAAATTTTATAAAAGGAATTGATAAGAAGTTGTTTGAAAAAAGACAGAAGAGGATTAAAAAATAAGAGAGAAAAAAAAAAGGGAGAGAATGTGATCAGGCAGGGGAGTAGGAAAAAACCATACAATAGAGATTTAGGGTATATTTTGATCTGTTAGAAGAAACTATCTCAAAATTTTAAAGAGAGAACAACTTATATATGTATATGCCAAAAATACGGGTAACTACTATGAAGGGATAGAATATGACTCTAAAAATGAAAAATAAAAATGTTTTTTTAAAAAAGGGATTGATAAAATATTGGTTGAAAAAGGGAAAAAGAAAAATTAAAGAAAAAAGACAGTTAAGAAAAAAATTAACTTTGAAAGACTAAAGAATCATGGGAAAAAAGCCATGAATTCTATGTGCATTATTCCCCTAGCGCTGGAGTTCTGCCGTTCTCATTGATCGGTAAACTTGGTCTTGGCTGGCTGTTCTCGCTGATCTTCTGGGGGAGGGGCCTGTTGCTATGGTTTCCAAAAGTCTTTGCCGGAGGCGGGATTGCCCCGCCCTTGCCCAGTCCGGACTAAGTAATCTGCTCGGGTTTGCTCTCCGGATCTTTTGTTCCCTTCAAGCTTTCCGTACAGCTTTGGAGGCCGAGAGTAAAAATGGCGGCCTCCCAATCTCCGCCCCGGAGGAGCCGAGAACTCGGGGCCCCGTTACTCAGTGCGCCCCCTGAGAAAAGCAGTCAGTCACTCCCATCTCCCTGGTCTCCGGCCACACTCCATGCTCACCCGGCCTGTGACTGCGCGTTTCTATCTCTGGCACCCGACCCCGTGTGGAGTCTCCAAACGCAGCAGATCCCTGTGGTGCACTCCCGCACCTCTCCTCCCGGGGGAAGAAGGTGAGTCTCCCTGGATCTGCCGCTTGTTGGGTCCCTGCTGGAGGAGCAGTGGCCTGACTGTGCCGCGGATCCCGGTTTATGGCAACCCCGAGCTGAGAGCCCGCGCCTTGGCTCTGTCTCTGCAGCTGGCTTCCCCGCTCTGATACCTGGGAGCTCTGCCACACTCAGGCACCCCCGGTCTTTCTGTGACCCCAAGGGTCCTGAGACCACACTGTCCCACAAGGGTTCCACCCCCCACTTAGCCACTGGAGTGACGTCCCTCAGCGGAGCAGACTTCTAAAAGTTCTGATTTTGTGCTCCGTGGTTCTATCACTTGCCAGAAGCGGCCGACGGAGGCCCCTCCCCCGCCGTCTATCCTCCCAAATATCGCCTCGGATTCACTTCTCCGCACGTCCTACCTTCCAGAGAGTGGTCGCTTTTCTGTTCAGAGAGTTGTTGCTTTTCTTTTCTTCGATCTCCTGTTGAGTTCGTAGGTGTTCAGATTGGTTTGATCCCTATCCAGTTGAATTCCTGAGAGGAGACGAAATCCAGGTCTCCTACTCCTCCGCCATCTTGCTCCGCCCCCTCTGGAGTTTGTATTTCTTATCAAATATTGTTATTGAATCCGAAGGTGGATGGTGAATTGAAGAGGCAACTGTGCCAGACTGTTAAGGATATGCTTGGGCTACTTCAGCCATCAGTATTCTTCCTCTGTATTTTATACTTGCTTGAAACTTCTTTAGGTTGTTTTGCATCTGCAGATACATGCTCTCTGACTTACACAGGACATTATGGAATTCATCTCTTGCACTCATCAGTGTGAACCCTGTGATTGAAATTGTAGTGTCATCACAGCAGTTTAGCAGCTACCTTAGGGAAGCTCATTTTTAAAAAGCATTTGTTTATTTGTTTTTATAAATCTGTTTGTTTGTTGGCTTGAGTTTCAGTAACTTTTTTTTTTAAAGATTTTATTTATTTATTTGTCAGAGAGAGAGACAGAACACAAGCAGGGGGAGAGGCAGGCAGAGGGAGAAGCAGGCTCCCCGCTGAGCAAGGAGCCCGATGCGGGACTCAATCCCAGGACCCTGGGATCATGACCTGAGCCGAAGGCAGCCGCTTAACCAACTGAGCCACCCAGGCGTCCCGAGTTTCAGTAACTTTTGATTTTTCAGGTTTTACTGGAGTTTTTTCCTTAATGATGGAGATGTTTGCATTGTAGATTGGTTATTCCAGAGATATCTCTAACAGATGCTACCCCATTCCTGGGTTTTCTAGACAACAAGGCAACAAAGTGTGTGCAGGAGATATATAGCAAGGGAGATGTCCATGCTCAGCATACTCACATACAGCTTTGTGCTGGGTTTCCAGGTGCCTTTTCACCTGAACTTCAAAACCCAGGCTGTGATAAAAAGAGAAATATATAACCAAGTGTAGAAAGTAGCATAGCAGAACTAAAAGATCCAACAGCCTTGGATCCTAATCCCAGATCTTGGTACATACTAGTTGTTTGATCTTTCTTGTTTAAATCACATAATCACCCTGGGCCCTAATAATTTTGTCTCCTATATGAAAATATTGGTCCATAGTACTTATTCTTGGTGACACCTCGGACACTTTAGAAAGCTTTGGTGGAGTGTCATATGAGTAGTCTGAAAGGGTATATTCAATATTGTAATGTTATATTTGAAAAGCAAAAAACGTATCACTCCCATAAATAAAATAACAGAAACTAAAACTCAAAAACTCTTCTTGGTTAGTAGGACATGTATTTAAAAAGATTAAGAAACAAAACTTTGCTGGTGTTTCAGGCTTCTTTCACATTTATTTGCTATGTAAAAGATGTAGGAGTCTGTTAGAATTGGCATGTTCAAATGTGAGTATAACACATTTCTGGCCTGTGAGAGCTGGTTAATTGGACAGTAATACCCTTGTACTTTTACTTTCCAGTCTCTGCTCCTTGAACTTGTAAATTTAAAAAAATTATTTCTTGTTAATTTTAAGCCATCATTTCTAGATAATATAACAACTGCTATATCAACTGCTTTATGTTTTCTATTTCAAAAGTCCAAAACATGAAATCTGAAAATAAAATAGCTGTCATGCTTTTTTAAGTTCTAACTAATGCTAAGGAATGTTCTACTTGAAAGAGGTGGAAGTTTTTTTTTCTCTCTTTTTTTAAAAGATTTATTCATTTATTTTGAGAGAGAGAGTACATTTGTGTGAGTGGAGGGAGGGGCAGAGGGAGAGAGAGAAGTAGAGAAGCAGACTTCCCACTGAGTGCAGAGCCTGACACTGGGCTTGATCCCATGGCCCATGAGATCATGACCTAAGCTGAAATCAAGTCAGAAACCCAACTGACTGAGCCACCCAGGCACCTCTCAATATTTCTTAATGTAATTATCAAAAGAAAACTTAAAATAATTCATATATGAAGATGGTCAATAAAGTCATTAGGGTTAATTTTCTTCCTAGTCAAGAAATATATGTTAGATTTAAACAACATTTTGCCTATCAAAGCATTTTTTAGATAAATACATCTGTATAGTAATCCCAGGAGGTAGGCAAGCAAGGTATTACATAGCTATCAAAAATTTCAACTTTGATTTGTTCTTTTTTTAAATTCTCAAAAGCTGGTATCACCTTTTTACCCAGCTATTTTCTTCTTAAGCTGTATATGGACAAAATAAAAACTTTCTGTCAGTAAGTTTATATTTCTCTGCAGAATCAGCCATGACAAAAACACATCTGATGGTGAATAAATTCTAGCCTAAAGAGAATCTGTAAAGTTATCTTGCTTGATAGGAAACAGAAATCCCATACCACATGCCAGGCCCAAGGCCCCCTTTTCTGCATCTGTTCAAGGGGGAAATACATGGAATGGAAAAGAATTCCTCTTGGTTGGGAAACACAACTACTGGTACACAAGCTCTGATTCCTTTACTGAGCAGTCCCAAGACAATCAATAGGAGCTTGTGCTCTAAAGACTCCAGCTGCCTTCATCCTGCAAATGACCCAATTCCCAACCGTATGTTAGTCCATGACACACCTGTGCACTGGCCAAGACACACTGGAGAGTAGACGGGAAGTCTCTTGTTCAGCCTGCTCACAGCCACATCAGAGACACACACCAGGTGTGACTGGAATATAATGAGGCTCACTCAGAAACAAAACAAGACAACTGGACCAAGAACAGGATTTATGCATCCAAGTGAGGATTGTTCCTCAAAGTGGTCACCGTGGAAAACATAAAATGCTGCCATTGTTCATAACATTTTTAGAATGTCTCCTTGAGTGTGGCCTTTAGAGATTATTATCTTCTCAATAAAATTTGTCCATTTCTTTATACTCACATGTTGGTCTTTTAACCCAAAACTTTGTGATTTGCTAACTAAATGTGGTGGTGCTCTGGGGATAGAGGTTTACACAGGAGATAGATACCACCAAAGATGCCATCATTGCCACCACCCACCTGTTAGAAACAGTGAAAGGAGATGAGAAACTGACATTGAAAGTCATCTTAACGCTATTCACCCAATCTCCAGCACTGCCGCATTGACTTGAGTGGGCTGAGAGGCGTAAAAATTAATGAGCTCTCCTGCCTTGACCCCATGCTCCTAACTTAGTTTGGCAGGTTGCTTTCTATTTCCCTTTCTCTCTGTCTTCCTCATCCCCACCTAGCTCTGAGGCCCCTCCCTGGTTCCTAGCCATCCCTTACCACCTCTCCCCTCCTAGGTGCAACTTTTAAGAGTTACCTCCATTTTATTTGTGTCACACTTGGCAATGTCTTCAGCCAGGAAGTTAGAATCTTAATGGCATTAGCATTTGCCTTACCTTGCATATTATAGAAATAAATATTCTTGATTTGATCTAATTTGCTAATGGAGAAATGCACTGGAAGGAAATTGGGGTTTTCAGTCAAAAGGCTAGAATAAGAATCTTGGGGCTCTCAGGTAATGTCACCACTCTAAGTTTCAGATTTCTCATCTGTACCATGGGACTAGTAATACTACTTTTCAGGATTTGTGATAAAGATTAAATATTAGAAATATATATGTAATGTAAACCTATCTAATACCCAGTACATAGTATGTATTTAATATGAGGTAGCTATTATTGAAAGTAAATGTTGGGCTGCCTGGGTGGCTCAATTGGTTAAGCATCCAACTCTTGATTTTGGCTCAGATCATGATCTCAGGGTTGTGAGATCGAGCCCTATGTCCAGCTATGCACTCAGTGTGGAGTCGGCTTGAGATTTCTCTCTCTCCTTCTCTCTGCCTTTCCCCTGCTCTCTCTCTCTCAAATAAAGAAATAAAATCTTTTATCTCTTATTTAAAAGATTTATTTGAGAGAGCGAGAGAGCATGTGCAGGAGCCAGAGGAAGGGAGGACGAGGGAGAAGAAGACTCCCCCACTGAGCAGGGAGCCCAGTGTGGGGCTCCATCCCAGGACCCTGAGATCACAACCTAAGCCAAAAACAGATGCTTAACTGATTGAGCCACCCAGGTGCCCCAAAAAATAAAATCTTAAAAAAAAAAAAAAAGTAAATGCTGAAGTTCTCAGAGGCTAAGTGACCTTCCCAAGATCAAATGGCTAATCGATACCCTGGTATGAACAATGTTCAAGTGCGTTGAATCTGTGATTACTGCTATTCCATGGTGCTGACTTTTTCATTTCATCAATATTTCTCTATCTTTGTCTCTGAAACTTTCTGTGTGCAGGTCAAAACTTGATAAAGGTCTAAATTCTTCAATCTCCTATCTGGTTCTAAGGAAATTATTGTTGGATGTACTACTATCATTTAAATAATTATCAAAACCACATAAAAAAATGAATACCTTAATATCATAAACTCAAGCATAGCCCCAAACCCCAAAACATAAACAGTTCTAAATGAAGATTCTTGCAGTCTTGAGACCAACCACTCCATAACCCTCAGTTGTTTTTAATGGAGGCTTTAATCTTTTAGAAGCCTTCTGAGGAAGCTCCTCTCCCCTTCTGTTATACTTATGGATCCAGAGAATATCAGAGTTGAAAGACATCTCAGAAATCGTATAGTCTACTTCCAATTTACAGATGAAGAACCTTAGGCCCAGAGAGGTAAAGTGACTTGCCTAAGGTCACATAACTTAGAAATAGAACCAGGTCAATTAATGCCTTATTTAAATGAGCCCCTGCTATTGGTAACTCCTTACAAGCACCAAGGAATTTCTGTTTTCCAATGTAACTACCATCCTAAGAATGAAGGAGAATTCATCTTTAGCCAGAATTAGAATTGAGATAATAGCATTTTCTAAAATAAAAGAAATGTATGTATCTAAAATTGAATCAGAAGACTCAGTATTTTATTTACCTTTCCTCACCAGGCAGTAAAGTCATCACTGGGAGGCTTTAGAACCAAGACATTTGAATACCCTTTCCCCAACCTAGGGAAGGAGTAGTGCACAGATAGAGATGTTTAGAGAGAAAAGTTTATTATTTGTAGGTTTCTTATAAAATTCTAGTTTTGCATGAGAGATGTTATATTTAGTTTCAACAGAGTAGGGGTGGGATTAGCTGAAAGAAGGAAGTAGGTTAGGGAATTTGAAAAACTTCTCATTTCTTTTTTTATCAGTCTTTACGTTATGGTTTAATTTAATTATTGAAATTTTATATAGTTTAAAAACCTCTCCATATTCAAACATAAGTGCCGAAATCCTAAAGCCAAATACCTATAACTTTTGAATTAGCTATATCATTGTTTCACTTCAGTTCTGTCATAACTAAGAATGTATTGTGTTCTGTATCATATTCTCCTTCCTAGTATCAACCATTTCCTTTATATTCCAATATAAAATTTTATGTTAGAAGGGATATTAAATCTCAATGACTCCAGCTTCATGTCATTGACATGACTATAAAATAATGAAGCAAATCGTTTTGACAGACTCAACCAGAACCAGCTCATCCAACAGGATACTGTCCCTTATAAGAGTAAACTTGTGGAGGCAGAAACCATAGCTATGATGAACTTGGAGTATGCACTGGGTTGTAGCCCCTAAATAAGCACATAAAAAGAGAATATCTTCTGATGACCTACTCTGTCCTATTTCACTGATGTTTCTGTATACTAGTTCCCATTGCTCGAATGTACATGAGTAAATATTTCTTGAGTATCTATTATAAGCCAGGCAAGGAAATTCTGTAGTGAATAAGGAAGACTAATCCCTGCCCAAAATCATGAATTTTTGTTCTACTGGGGAAGACGATGTACTTTTTTTCATCTCCTTAACAACTCTCACATTAGCCTATTGCATGAGAATTACTGAAAAAGGAATCCTTATGGAGAATATGCTCAGGAGGAGTAATTGTAGTCCCTCTTTTACTCACTGATACAATTCTGGGGGCAAGACTGAATATGATTTCACAGATGCATTGTAGCTACACAGAAGTAAGGATGAATCTTAGCAGTACTATTGAGTGAAAAAAGTAAGTTCCAGAAGATTACTTGAAGCATGAGTATAAAAAGTCATGATATCTTTTTTATAAAGCTAAATATAACTAAAATTAAGAAATATACTTTTTAGGAATATATGTCTGATCAACCTATATTCTTAAAAACAGCTAAGGGAATCATAAACAAAAAACCTTAGAGTAACTACTATCAGAGGGATAGAGGAGCATACAGGCAAATGTATGTTATTACCAGTATTACATTTCTTGTGTTGGGTGTTGAGTTATAAGTGTTAATTAGTTAACTAAAAATAATTACAGTGTGCCATGAATTAATAATTATGATGAATCCAATGCTATGTACTGTAGGTTATAAAAATTTTTCCTCTGAACATGACAGATCTTCAAGTAAACATGGCTATCAAGACTTCCTTTCATTTTTTTAGTTCTGGGCTAAACATGCTAATTTCTTTAACCATTCTCACGTATGGGCTCAGTATGACTAAACATTGACTTATCATCTTTCCAAACATTTTTTTTCTTCCACATTTCATGTTTTAGTTGATGCACTACCTTCCTCTGAGCCACTCAGGCTTGAAAATTTGCAGTCATCTGTAAAGGTTACTTTTTCTATTTTCTTCTCCCAAATCCAGTCGTTTTTCAAGCCCTGCAGAGTCTTTGTCCCCCTCTTCTCTGTTCCCACTGTCATCACCCTAGCCCAAGCCCTAATCATCTCTCTCCTACCAACTTCTGTCCCTGCTTCTAACCTGTCACCTCTCCCATACATTTTCACTGTGCTGTCATATTTATTCTCCCTTCATACTTTCATACTTCCTGGCACACTCTGCTCAGAACTTTTTAACATCTCAGGATATAGTCCAAGCTCAGTATCTCGTTCTTCTATACCTGCCATCAGCCCCTGCCTATTTTCAACCATATTTTTTTCCCTTCTCCTTTACCTGTTATATAATCCATCCCAGCTGACCTATTAATTCACTTTTCCTTGTAAACGACTTCCTACTCTATCCTGATAGTTAGGAGGTTTTCTTAATTAAAGGATAATTTGTTTACTGGAGTGAACAGTGGACATGAAATAAGACAACTTGACTTTAAGTTCACTAGCTGTAGGATCTTGGACAAGTCATTGAATTTTTCAAGCCCCAATATCTTTATTTGCAGAAAAAATGAAATTGACCTGAAGATTGTCCTAAACTTTAACAAAGACTGTATATCCAGTGTAAAAAAGACAGTCTCTTCAACAAATAGTTTTGGGAAAACTGGACAGCAACATGCAGAAGAATGAAACTGGACCACTTTCTTATACCATACACAAAAATAAATTCAAAATGGATGAAAGACCTAAATGTAAGACAGGAATCCATCAAAATCTTAGAGGAGAACACAGGAAGAAACCTCTTTGACTTCAGCTATAACAACTTCTTATTAGACATGTTGCTGGAGGCAAGGAAAACAAAAGCATAAATGAACTATTGGGACTTCATCAAGATGAAAAGCTGCACAGCTAAGGAAACAATCAGTAAAACTAAAAGGCAGCCTATGGAATGGGAGAAGATATTTATAAACAACATATCTGATAAAGGGTTAGTATCCAAAATCTATAAAGAACTTATCAAACAAAACACCCAAAAAACAAACAATCTGGTTAAGAAATGGACAGACCTCTAAAAAAAAAAAAATTAAAGGGGCGCTTGGGTGGCTCAGTCATTAAGCGTCTACCTTTGGCTCAGGTCATGATCCCAGGGTCCTGGGATTGAGCCCCGCATCCAGCTCTCTGCTCAGCGGAAAGCCTGCTTTTCCCTCTCCCACTCCCCCTGCTTGTGTTCCCTCTCTCACTGTGTCTCTCTCTGTCAAATAAATAAATAAAATTTTAAAAAAATTAAAAAATTAAAAAAATTAAAAAAATTAAAAAAACACATGAAAAAAAAATGGACAGAAGACATGAAGAGACATTTTTTTCCAAAGAAGACATCCAGATGGCTAACAGACACATGAAAAGATACTCAACGTCACTCATCACCAGAGAAATACAAATCAAAGCCACAATGAAATACCACCTCATATCTGTCAGGATGGCTAAAATGAATAACACAAGAAACAACAGGTGTTGGCGAGGATGCGGTGAAAGGGGAACCCTCTTGCACTGTTGGTGGGAATACAAACTGGTTTAGCCACTCTGGAGAACAGCTTGGAGGTTCCTCAAAAAGTTAAAAATAGAACTACCGTACGATCCAGCAATTGCACTAGTAGATATTTACCCAAAGGATACAAAAAGACCGATTTGAAGGGGTACGTGCACCCTGATGTTTATAGCAGCATTATCAACAATAGCCAAAGTGTGAAGAGAGCCCACATGTCCATCGACTGATGAATGGTTAAAGAAGATATGGTGTGTGTATATATATATAATGGAAAATTAGCCATCAAAAAGAATGAAATCTTGCCATTTGCAATGACGTGGATGGAGCTAGAGTGTATTATACTATGTGAAATAAGTCAGTCAGAGAAAGGCAAATTCCTTAGGATCTCACTCATATGTGGAATTTAAGAAGAAAACAGAAGAACATATGGGAAGGGGGAAAAGAAAAAAAGAGAGAGGGAAAGAACCCATAAATGACTCTTAATGATAGAGAACAAACTGAGGGTTGATGGCCGGAGGTGGATAGGGGATGGGCTAAATGGGTGATGGGTATTAAAGAGGGCACTTGTGATCAGCACTGAGTGTTGTAAGTAAGTGATGAATCATTAAATTCTACTCCAGAAACCAATATTGCACTGTATGTTAACTAACAAAATTTAAATTAAATGAATAAAGGCAAAAAAAAAAAAAGATTGTATATCTTTAAATGCAGATGTATATTTTTTTAATGCTTTGTAAAATATTTTTTCAGGGTGATCACTTTTTTATTGAAGTAAATTAATATACAATGTTATATTAATTTTAGGTGTACAACATATTGATTCAGTAATTCTATACATTATGCAGTGCTGACCATGATAAGTGTAGTCACCACCTGTCCCCATACAATGCCATTATAATATTATTGACCATATTCCGTATTTTGTACTTTTTATCTCCATGGTTTATTTATTTTATGAGTGCAAGTTTGTGCACTCTTATAGCAGCATTATTTACAATAGCTAAGATATGGACCCAAGCGTCCATTGACAGATGAATGGATAAAGAAGATGTGGGGTGTGTGTGTAATGGAATACTACTTAGCCATAAAAAGAATGAGATTTTGCCATTTGCAACAACATGAATGGACCTAGAAGGTATTAAGCTAACTGATATAAGTCAGACAGAGAAAGACAAATACCATGTGATTTCACTTATATGTGGAATCTAAAAAACAAAACAAATGAACAAAGAAATAAAGAGACAAACAGACTCTCAAATAGAGAGAACAAACTGGCAGTTGCCAGAGGGAAGGTGGGTGGAGGGATAGGTGAAATAGATAAAAGGGGATTAAGAGGCTTTGTAAAATATTTTAAATGTAATTAGTTCATTTCTGCTTCTGAAAGATGATCTTAAATGTCACTTGTGAAAATATTTATTTACTATCACTTCTTCCTCCAACAAAAAGTAAATTCCCCCCTTTTGAAGTCCAAATGACACTTTGATTATACTTTGCTTGGGTCACTTATTTATGTGTATGTCCTAGCTCTCCTCCTTAATTGTAAGGATCTGAAGGATTGGGTTCCAGATCACTTCATCTTTGAATCTACCTCCTAGAACTTAGGATGGTGTCTTAAACATTGTAGATATTCTATTATACTCAAGGGATGAATGATGAATTTGATTACAAAAATATTACTTACCTTTTTATAATTCATTATTTTTCTAATCTCCATTTTATCTTTCAAGAACGGACTACTGGTGTGGTTTTGTGAAGGGTTTGAATCTGTAAGAGTTTAGAGCTTAAAAACTGATATCAAATGCAGTAGCAGAGCTACGTGAGTTGAGTTATTAGACATCAATAACATGAGAAAATTACTTCTCCTAACTTCTGCATTCAAATTTTCAGTCTTAATGTTGCATGGCTTTGGTTTTGGCCTTTAATTTATAAAGTTTCTGTATTTTAATTATATCTAGATGAATGAAGTGAATGTTCTTTATATGGCTCATTACCTACATTAGTAAAGACATACTGTAGTAAAATATGAATCACATATTTTTCGCTGGCCTATTTCTAGAACTGATGTATTATAGTTTTATATTAACTCTCTAGATGGTTTATGAATTTTAAATATAAAGGAGATAATAAATTTCTAAACTCCTCTAGCCAGGTGAAGACTATATATGAGACCCACAGATGTGACCCTATGTGTGTTGTCAGGAGAGCTCTGCTCATAGGTTAGCTGAGAGCTTAGGAAGCCAGTAGCATGGATAAAATAGGGGAATGGGCATCTTCCCACGTTCTTTTATAATCATTAGATCACCTAGCACTGTGCTAGGTGCTGTGAGGAGTATAAAGATGACTCAGGCCTGGATCCTTCTCTAAAAGAGAGGATAAAAATGTAAAAAGATAATTATATCACAAGGTAGGCAGAAACAATACAATGCATTCAGCTTTTCTGTGTCAGGCTGTATGTACATTATTGTATATTTTAATGTAGTTAATCTTTACAATGAAAGGGTGAGATACACACTATTATTATCTCTACTTTACAGATTAGGAAACTGAGGCTCAAGGGGATAAAGTAATTTGTCTATGGTCATCCAACTAGTAATTTATGGAGCTGGGATTTAAATCCATGTGTGACTTGAAAGTCAATTACAGCCAGATTTGAACCATAGGTGAGAGGTACAAACTACTATGGGAGATTAAAGAGAAAAAATACTTCCAACTTGCAGTTTTAGGGACAATTTCAACTATTTTTGAGAGGAACTTGTCTGAAATATGTAATATATTTTCCTGATGCCTTTTAAAATATGAAATAGTTCAAGCATACAGAATAATGTAGAGAATAATACAACTGGTAGTTTCTATTACCCAGATTTGTCAAATATTAGTATTTTTTTTCAAATTTGTTTCAGATCTTCTTTTTTTTTGAACAAAAATGTACTTATACTTTAAGCTTTATTTGTACCCCTCCCAGATCCAATTTCTTCTCTCTCATGAGGTAATGACTATCTTGATCTTGGTATTTGTTCTGAATTTTATCTTTTTTATTCCTATGCATAGAAAATAGGAAGTAGTAGTAGTAGTGCCCAGTAGGTAACACTGCATATCAGCCTTAGGACCTCCCATCATTTTCTGGTACTTGTCCCATTCATTGAAATAAATAGACAGCTGTCATTTCTCTACCTTATGTACAGCGCAAATTCTGTTGAAGCTCCCATTCTAACCAGCTTACTGCCTCCAAGCCTCTCCAACACAAAAGTTCTTGAGTCACCACTGGCTGAAAGTAATGCATACATTTCTTAATGTTGCTGAGTCAACTTATAAGTATTAATGATAATGCTGTCTTGTACTGTAATGGCATTTTGATGTATTTGGCAAAGCTAAAGTCCCTATCTATTCAATCAAATGCTGATGTAGGTGCTGCTTTAAGGTACTTTATAGATGTGATTGAGGTTTGTGGTCAGTTGATCTTATTTAAGGGAAATTATCCTAGATAATCTGGGTGGGGGCTTGATGCAGTAAGTTGAAAGGCCTTAAAAAGCAGGTTTGGCCATAGCACATACCCTCCCCAATGTCCATCACCCAGCCACACCATCCCTCCCACCCCCCACCACTCCAGCAACCCTCAGTTTGTTTCCTGAGATTAAGAATTCCTCATATCAGTGAGATCATATGATACATGTCTTTTCTGATTGACTTATTTTGCTCAGCATAATACTCTCCAGTTCCATCCACGTCATTGCAAATGGCAAGATTTCATTCCTTTTGACGGCTACATAATATTCCATTATATATATATACCACATCTTCTTTATCCATTCATCTGTCAATGGACATCTTGGTTCGTTCCATAGTTTGGCTATTGTGGACATTGCTGCTATAAACATCGGGGTGCACATACCCCTTTGGATCCCTACATTTGTATCTTTGGGGTAAATACCCAGTAGTGCAATTGCTGGGTTGTAGGGTAGCTCTATTTTCAACTTTTTGAGGAATCTCCATACTGTTTTCCAGAGTGGCTGCACCAGCTTGCATTCCCACCAACAGTGTAGGAGGGTTCCCCTTTCTCCACATCCCCGCCAACATCTGTCGTTTCCTGACTTGTTAATTTAGTGTTAAGACTGTTGAATCACAGACCTGTACCTCTGAAACAAATAATACATTATATGTTATAAAAAAAAAAAGATAGCAGGAAGGGAAAAATGAAGGGGGGGAAATCGGAGGGGGAGACGAACCATGAGAGACTATGGACTCTGAGAAACAAACTGAGGGTTCTAGAGGGGAGGGAGGTGGGTGATGGGTTAGCCTGGTGATGGGTATTAAAGAGGGCACGCACTGAATGGAGCACTGGGTGTTATTAGCAAACAATGAATCATGGAACACTACATCTAAAACTAATGATGTAATGTATGGTGATTAACATAACATAATAAAATTTAAAAAATGCTACTATGTAAAAAGCAGGGTTGGTGCTTCTGAGGGAAGAAGAAATTCTGCTTATGAACAGCACCTTCAGTCTATGCCCTTACTGATAGCTTGTCCTATGCATTTCAGACTTGCTGGTCAGACCCCGTAATTGCATAAACCTTGTAATAAACCTCTTTATCTTCTACTAGTTCTGCTTCTTCTGATTGAAATCTGACTGAAAAAAAATTTTGGTAAAGTGTCTGTTTTTTGTTTCTTTGCCCCTCCCTCCCTTCCTGCCTCCCTCCCTTCCCTCCATCACCCCCTCCCTTCCTCCTGTACTCCTTCCCTCCCTCCCTCTGTAAATATTAGGTATGTTTTTATTATTATCGAATATTCAAAAATTACTATTTTGAGTTGTTTATCTCCTCTCTCACATATTTTTATCTTCCATTATTTAACCGTGTATTGCGCATAATATACAATACATACTTGCTGAATTGACAGTCTGTAGTCAACCCTCTCTGTTTCTAATTTGTCACTTCTAACATACTATAAGCTTATAAATCTGACAAGCAAGTATTTAAGAGAAGTGCATGAAGTAAGAATAGATGGGCTCTAAGTAAGTGTTGGAGGAACAGAATAAATGGCATGGATTTCTATGCATCTGGCTCAGAAATCTGTGACTTTTTATCAGAAACCACTTTAAAGTTTGTCAGATCATTATGTAACTGGTTTCCTGAGAATCTGCCTTGTGCTAGTCTACTGCAAGGAAGAGGGTAGATTATAAGTGGATAAAGACAGCAAAGAAGTCCAGGTTTTGTGCTAGAGATTTGCATGGATATTGGAGGGTCTGAAGGAGGCAGGAGATTGCTTTATAACTCAGGTTATTGACTAAACACGTGAAACATTACTTAATTTTCAAAGGTGGTTTTACATTCCAAAGAAAAGGTGTGAGAACCCATGATTAGAGTTACAGGCATAAGAACTTGAGAGGCATATAGCTACTATCACACCTTCTTTTAAATATAGAGTTCAAGGGTGGTCTTTTCAAGTTACAACACATCCATCGGTGTAGCATAATGGTTAAGCAGACAGGCTTTGCACTCAGTCCTGTCCTGGAAAGTATTGAATGGCTTGGGAACTTGCCCTATCTTATTGATTCTAAGATGAACTCTTTAGGGCTTGATGAGTTATCATAAGGTGGACACCTTTATAACAACTAGCAAGGTTAATAAGTAAAACGTTTTTAGTCACCCTGAATCCCTTCAATGTGCCCCACCCCACTTGACTCCTTCCCTCCCTCCCAGGTAATTACTCTAGCAATCACTTCCTTATATTTCTTTATGCTTTTATCATTCAAGTCTATATCCCTAAACACTATAGTCTTGCCCATTAAAAGAAAAAATCATGTATTGAAGTCTCTTTAAGTAAGCTCTCCCTGTATCCTTTTCTGTTCCTTATAGTTTGTCTGTGGAAGAATCCAGGGCATTTGACCTGTAGAGTTTCCCACAGCCTGAATTGTGCTGATTGCATACTTATGTTGCAGTTCAACATATTTCTCTGTCCTCTGTATTTCCTGAAAATTGACAGCTCGATATAGAGGCTTGATCAGACTCAGGTTTGTTATATTTGGCAAAACCAACAGTTCTCAAACATTTTAATTTCAGGATTCTTTTATTACAATTTTTTGAAGACCTCTCTAAAAGCTTTTGTTTATGTGAGTCATATTTATCAATATTTTCCATATTCAAAATTAAAACTGAGAAATTTAAGATATGTATATAATAATTCATTTAAAAAGTAACAATAATAAACCCATTACAAGTTAACATAAATAACATTTTTAAATCATAAATAACTATTTTACAGAATGAAAAAATGTCTGGTGAGAAGAATGACATTGTTTTACATTTTTTGCAAATCCCTTTAATGTCTGGCTTAATAGAAGACAGCTGGATTATCATATCTGCTTTTGCTTGCAATCTGTTGCATTATGTTGTTTTATTTGAAGTGTATGAAGAAAACCTGACCTCACACAGATATGTAGTTGGAAATGTAGGGACCTCACAAATCCCCTGAAAGAGTTCCAAGGTCTTCGGACTACACTTTGAGAATCTCTGGACAAGTCTATAGGTGGTTTTTAGTTTTTTCATTGAAAAGAGCATGATGTCTGGTTGCCCCTCTTCTTTGTGGTGATAGCAGCTATTGATGTTCAATGTCCAGATGAATTAAATCATTGGAGGTTGCAAAATGGTGATATTCTATCATTTATTTTTAATTTATTGGTTGGAATACTTTTATAAAAATTTGTTTCCCATGTCTACTGGTTACTCAGTGGTACAATTAATGTAGGAAAGGTGGGATAAGTGATTCTTTTCCCTTATTTACCATTTTTTCAAGATAATTAATTGGTCTCTATCATCCTCCAAAGGTGACCATATGGTTTTTTATTTTTTAATGTTTTTTTTTTAAGATTTTATTTATTTATTTGACAGAGACAGAGACAGCAGTTGAGGGCTTGTGACATCCCAGCAGGGGGAGTGGGAGAGGGAGAAGCAGGCTTCCCATTGAGCAGGGAGCCCGATGTGGGACTCAATCCCAGGACTCAGGGATCATGACCTGAGCCTAAGGCAGATGCTTAACGACTGAGCCACCCAGGCGCCCTTTTTAAATGTTTTTAAAAGATTTTTTATTTATTTGAGAGAGAGAGAGAGAGCACACTAGAATGAGCGGGGGAAGGGAGTGGGCACAGAGGGAGAGGGAGAAGCAGACTCCCCACTGAGCAGGGAGCTCAAGGATCCCAGGACCTTGAGGTCATGACCTGAGCTGAAGGCAGACACTTACCTGACTGAGCCACCCAGGTACACTAACCAATTGGTTTTTTAAATATCAATATGGATTAATGGACTTAAATATATTTTGTGAGTTCCAATCAATTGCAATTTATATCCTTTTTGAAGCTTATATTGCTCCCTCTTTAATTAGTTAGAACCTCTTGAAATTGCTGCCTGAGTCCCCATAATGAAGAAGCTAAGTCCTGTCCTTTCTTCCAAAATCAACATCTGTGAAATAAGGAGGGGGGTAGGGATGTCTTATAATTTGGCAACATTGTTTATTTGGCGACATTTTTTTTAACTTAGTGATACTAAAATAATTAATAAGATCTTAGATTTGTGGAAATACTTTAACACAATTAAAATTTATTTCTTGCTTAGAGTCTGATTGAAACATGTTAACAGTCCCTGTTCACCTTATTATGTCATCAGAAGCACTGGCCTCTAAGCTTACTGTGGCAGGGTTATAAAAAATCTGAGGATTGCACCAGATGCTTGAAAAGTCTAGGCCCAAAAGTGGTATGTATCACTTTTACCCACATTTCTCATTGGCTGAATTTAATCATGTGATTACAACTTAATTGCAAGGGATGCTGGGAAATGTAGTCTTAAGCAGTGCCTCTGTAACATTAGGTAATTTGCCGAGCATCTGTGTCTTAGTTTCTTTATCTATAAAATAAGGATAATAACAAGACCTACTTTATAGGGTTGTGTTAACTATTAAATAAGTTAGTACATATAAAATATTTCATACAGTACCTGACATAAGTGCTCAATAAATGTTACCTATTAATAACAATATTATTTCAATAGCAGTGTCTTAAAACAAATGCCTAATATGTTCCAGAATTCTGAAGCATGGTTATTCCTTAAAAGGTATTCTTCAGAACATGCTCAGATTCAAGAAGCACAGAAGGTTTTGGCAGATATATCCATGCTTTAAACCAGTTCCCTAATGAAGCCATCTTTTTTTAAAAAAAAATCACCTTGAATTGTCAGGTCAAAGAATAAATATCTCCAGGAAGAAAACTAGTTGGTAGTCATGACTTGATTTTTGCTTTTTCCCTAAGGGATCATTTTCATTTTTGTCTCTCAAAGAGCCTCATGGATTGTTAGAGGTGTTTGGAGAGCTGTCTGCCTCTTGACTATTTGAATATGCTTTTAAAAGTTTCCAGAAACTGCTGTTTGTTGATAAATCAGAATAATCAGAAAGAAGAGTATTAGTGAAACTGTAAAAGTAGGAACAAGATTTTATGCAGTGGTGCCAGCTGTCATCCCACTTAGAAACACACATCGTAGATTTCAGAGCTTTTCAGACGTCTGCTCTTGTAGCCATATAAAACAGTCATTCTGTCAGCAAAAGTCCTGGCAAAAGAGTTCCATTATTTCAAGAATCGCATTCCCAGGCCTGGTGCTTGTATCTCCATAGTTATGGATATAGGGAAGTCCCATAATATTCTTTTGCAAAATTAGCCCATGACCTAGTACTTGTATACACATTTTCTTACCCCATGGCTGGAATTCAAGCTTCTTGCTTCATTAGCTAAATGTGTAGCCCTGGATCAATGGTATCTGGGCACCCTCTCTATCTCATAATTTGAAAAGAGTAGTCACTGTCTAAATCCTTTCCCACATGGATCATGACCACAAGTTGTCTCTAATCATCTGGTGCAGGTTCTTAGCTACCTCACCTAGACTTTAGAATCCTCCAAGCTGAACTCATTCCTCATGACAATTATCTAAACCCTTAACATTATGAGATTGAACCCAGATCTTGCAGTTTATTTCAAGCTGTTTGTCAGCTTTCACTTGAACCTAGAAACCATTGTTGTCATTTGAACTCTTTACCATCTGACGATTGAAACCAGACCCCAAGCTGGTCTTCCAAGCTTTTTAATGACAAGAGATTGAACCCAGACCTCATTCCTGACATCCAAAACTCTTACCATTTGAGGATTAAATTCATTCCCAAATATTGTCCAAGCTCCTTGCCATTTGGGGACCAAACTTTAGGTCTTAGAACTTTTATCTAAGTACTTTACAGTTTCTGGATTTAACCCATTCTGCTCTTATGTTATCAAAACATTATATCAATTGGAGATTGACTGCACACTACAAGGCGGACAGCCAAGCTCTTTAGCAGTTAGATATTGAACCCAGACCTCACTGAGGATTGTCTTCCAAGTTTTGTGCCAGCTGGATTTCCAGCCCAGTCTGTGGCCGCCATCCAATCCCCTTATTGGTGGGGGAGAAACAGAGGTCCCCAAACCACTTTAAGCATTCTATCCCGAGGGATCAAACCTATCTCTGGTCATTATCCAACCTCTTTACCAGCTGTGGATTGGACTCAGCTGTCAAAAACCAAGCGGAAAGATTGGTTGAAAACCTATTATCCTTTTCAGCTGCTAAAGATCTTGAAGGATGATATTAGTAGCTCTGAGGAACAGTATTTCTCAAAATGTGGTTTCCCACCACCTGCCTCAGAATCACCTGAGGCTGCTTATTAAAAAGGCAGATTTCTGGGCCATATCCAAGTTCTTCTGGCTCAGAATTCTTAGGCCTGTGACCATGGAATCTGCATTTTTAGCAAGCACTCCAGTGATTTCCATGCACACCAAAATTTGAGAACCACTTCCCTTGAGCAAGGTCTCCCTTATCTGTTAAAGAACAATCCCACATCTCAGCTGCCATCCAGCTGCTCACCAGCTGGGTTTAAAATGCAGGTTCTTATTAATATACTCTATCAGTATACTACTTTATTAGCTTGGATGTATAAGCCAAGTCTTTCCTGTTACTCACTTATGCTAGTTTATAGGAGGGGACTCATTCCCTTAGTTCCCCTCCTTTAAAAGGAGGGAAGTAAGTTGAGTTTGGTACAGCACAGCCAACTCTGCCAGGGGATTTTATTTCCCATTCAAAGAGGACCACCAATACAGTACTTGCCTTAGGGGAAGCACACCGGCACCCCTGAATGCATGTTCCTTAGGACCACACCATCCTGCGAATACAGGCCAGTATGACTTCTGTGAAGGTAAAACTGGTCCTTCTTCAGCTTCTCACAAGCAGAAAAACTGGTCAAATTGGCATAGCAGGTGAGATCTTAAACTTCCTGCCCACCCTACTTCTTCCTGATTTCTTGTACACCCTCCCGTATAAAAAAATCAGAACAGTTAAAAATGTACTGTTTTATAAGGAAATGCAGAGGGGTGGAGAATGAAAAACAAACAATCTAGATGTTAACATCTGGAGCAGACCAAATTAAGACATAAGAACTCATTACTGCCGCAATTACTTACTAAGTCTGGGAAACTTAAACCTAAATCTGGGTTGAAATTTTTCAAGCATGCTTTAATATAAAAATAACTTGGGAAAAATCTGCATGGACTGTTGTGAATCAAATTGAATTTCATGTCCACTATTGAAAATGCATGGCCCTGCTTTCCCATTGATTCTGAGGGGAGAATCATGCTCTCTAGGGCTGAAGTGTGTGTTTGCTTTTAACCAAGGATGTTAAGTTAAAGAATATTTTAAACCATCAAGTCTTTTTCCCACACATATGATGGCTGTTTACTTTTTTTAACTTCTTGGTTAAAGTGAGCAAAAATTCTCATTATGTTAGAAATTTTGTTAATAAAGCTTGCTTGTGTCTACATGAACATTTTTACTCTAAGATCAGATACAGGAAGTGTCAAGCAATAATTCATGTAAATTATTCTTGCCAGGAGGTGTAACCCCTGAGGCTCAGGGTTCTGCCATTAAATGGACTATTGTCAAACTGAAGCCTTTTGTTTCTGAATCATAGGTGTCTTTTGCTCATTAAGTAGAGAAAGGCATGATGCTGAATAAAAGGGAGGGAAGGATGGAGGGAATTCCTACCCTTAAGAAGTATACAGACTACTAAAGAAGACAGAGAAATAAGCAAACAATTTCAACGCATACTGCTAAGAGCTATAATAGAAGTAAGATATTAAAAGGGTTTTAAGAGTGAAAACAGCAACAACTACTGCTGCCTGAAGGGTTTTCTTAAAAACAAAGCCCACTCATGAAGTGGTTTTGTTATTCAAGGCAATTTCCATCACTTAATTTGGTCTTTAGGTAGCTTAACTGAATAGCTTAAGGGAATAAAATAATAGTATGAGAATCAGAATGTAACTAAATCTTTCTCCCAGTTTATAGAATAATAAAAGATTAGAAATGAAGTGAACATCTGAAGTCATCTAAAGATTAACTACTTCATTTTAAAGATAAGGTAAATGAAGTGACACTGTTAAGCTAGTTAGCTTTCTGATGATAAGAGATGTTAGTACACACACAAAATCTTCAAGTACCACATGAAGGAAAAATGAAGGAATATATTCTGAGTTATTATTAACAAAATTTTATTGCATAAAAACATACATGCAAAAAAGTGCATATGGCATTAGTGAATAGCAAGATGCATTTTTACAGTGAGCAAAACTGTAACAGCCATCCAGATCAGGAAGTAGATCATTACTAGTTTCTTTTTTTAAAGACTTTATTTATTTATTTTTTATTTGAGAGAGAGAGAGTGGAGGGAGGGGCAGAGGGAGAGGGACAGAGAGAATCTCAAGCAGACTCCATGCTGAGTGCAGAGCCTGACTTGGGGCTCCATCTCATGACCGCAAGAGCATGAGCTGAAATCAAGAGTTGGACATTCAACTGACTGATCCACCCAGGCACCCCAGATCATTACCAGTTTTGACAAGGTCTTGCCATGACCACTTTCTCTTACTAACCTTAATATTCTTTTTAAGATAATTGTTCTGACTTAAAACACTATAAATTAGTTGTGCCTGTTTTGAACTTAATATATATGGAAAGAGAATATATATTTTTTTATGTTAGGCTTCTTTCATTCAATATTTCTATGAGATTCATGTTACATATAGCTATAGTTTGTTCATTGTTGTTGCTATATAGTATTCTAATATTTGAATATATCAAATTTATTTAATGTCTATTGTTGATGAACATTTGGGTTTTCCCAGTTTGGGGCTATTAATAATAGTACTTCTACACAGTTTTAGATTTTGGTGAACATAATGTTCACATTTCTATTGGATATATGCCTAGGAGTAAAATTGGTAGGTCATAGGATATTGGGCTTTATATATTGTCCAACAGTTTCCCTGAGTAGTTATCCAATTTACAAACCCGTTAGCTATTCCAGATTTTCTATGTTTTCACCAACACTTAGTATCAACAGTCTTTTTCATCTTAGCCATTCTGGTGGGTACACAGTGTTATCTCATTGCATTTTCCTCATGATTAATGAAATTAAGCACCTTTTCAAATGTTTATTAACCATTGGCTATCCTCCTTTTTATGAAGTGCTTTTTGAAGTCTACTTGTTTTCTATTACCTGTCTTTTTCTTATTGAATAGGCGTTTGGTCTTTACATATTCCGAATACAATCTTTTTGTTATTATATGTATTACAAATATCTTCACCCACTCTATGTTCTGTTCACTGGCTTAGTGGTGTCTTCTGATGAAAAGAAGTTCTTAACTGTATTGTAATTCAATTTATCAATATTTTTCCTTTTTATTAGTGCTTTTCTATTCAGGAAATTATTGCCTACCCCATGTAATGAATATATTCTTCTGTATTATTTTGTTTTATTGTTTTACCCTTTACATTTAGACCTACAATACCCATTGAATTGATTATTTTGTATATGAGGTGGTAAGGCAGGGTAGGTCAATTTTTTTCTGTTTGCATATCTGGCTGACCAACCACCATTTTTTTAAAAGATCATTCTTTCCCTGCTTGTCTGCTGTATAACCTTTATCATGAAGCAAGTATCCAGATAAACTTAGGTATGCTTCTGGACTCTGTTCTGCCCATGTTTATACCAATATCATATACTTTTTTTAAAAAAGATTTTATTTATTTATTCATGAGAGAGCGAGAGAGAGAGGCAGAGGCAGAGGGAAAAGCAGGACCCTGGGATCATGACCTGAGCCGAAGGCAGACGCTTAACCAACTGAGCCACCCAGGCGCCCAATGTCATTGACTCTTAATTATTATAGATTTATGAATCTTGATGTCTAGTAGAATAGATTCTCCAAGTTTGTTCTTTTTTATGGTTAGCTCGGCAATTCTCGGCTTTCACATTACCATATGAATTTTAGCACTAGCTAATCAATTTCTACAGAAAGCCTGCTCATGATTTGATTAGGAAAGCATCAATCTATAAATCAGTTGGGAAGAATTAAGTTTTCCAGCCAATGAACATGATGTATCCATTCATTAATTTATCTTTTATTTTCAGCAATATATCATAGTTTTCTCTGTGGATGTTTTGTACATCTTTAAATTTATTCAAATTTATTCAAAGCAATCTGGTTTCATATGCTTATGCTATTGGAAATAGTCTCATGTTTTTCTAATTTTATTTTCTCATTTGTTGATGGAATGTAGAAATACAATTGATTTTTGTATGTTGACATATATCCAGTGACCCTGCTTAATGTACTTATTCATTCTAAAATTTTATCTGCAGATTTTTTGGATTTTTTATGTACACAATCATATCATCTATGAATAATGAAAGTTTCATTACTTAAAGGGAGAAGTTTATTAACTATGTATTTGAAAAGCATTCAAAGAAAAAAAAGCATTCAAAAAAAAAAAAGAGGACAGAAAATTTGAGGTGACTATTATCACCAAAGATGTTCAGAAACATTGCTTTAAATCTGTACTGTTGTATACAGTATCCAGTAGCCACATGTAACTATTGAGTGCTTGAAATGTGGCCAGTACCATATGTCAAAATGATATTTGTATATATTGGGCTAAAGAAAATGTATAATTAAAATTAATTTCATATGCTTTTTCTTTTTTACTTTTTAAAAAAGATTTTATTTATTTGAGAAAGAGGGAGAGTGCATGAGCAGAGGTGGGGTGGTGAGGCAGAAGGAGAAGCAGACAACCTGTTGAGCAGGGAGTGTGACACAGGGCTCCATCCCAGGACCCCAAGATCATGACCTGAGCTGAAGGCAGACACTTAACTGACTGAGCCACCAAGGTGCCCCTCTTTTTTACTTTTTCTAATGGGCCTACCAAAAATTTAAAATAACATGTGTGGGTTGTATGACATTTGTTTTTCTGGACAGTGCTGCTTTAAAGAGCACAGAATAGATTAGTATTTGTCAAGTATAGTTCATGGAATACCTGCATCAGATTCACCTGGGGTGGCTTGTTAAAATGGCAGATTCCTGGGGCACCTGGGTGGCTCAGTCAGTTAAGCATCTGCTTTTGGCTCAGGTCATGTCTCAGGGTCCTGGGATGGAGCCTGCATTGGGCTCCTTGCTCAGTAGGGAGCCTGCTTTTCCCTCCACCCCTCCAACTCCCACTCATTCTCTCTCTCTCAAGTAAATAAATAAAATCTTAAAAAAAATTAACAAATTAAAAAAATAAAATGGCAGATTCCTTAGTACCAGTACTGGAATTTCTGAGGGTGATCCCCAGAAATCTGTATTTTTTTTTTAATTTTTTATTTTTTTAAGTAATCTCTACATCCAACATGGGGGCTTGAACTCACAACCCCAAGATCAAGAGTCACCTGGCTTTACTGGATGAGCCAGCCAGGCATCCCAGAAATCTGTATTTTTAACAGGTATTTACAGGTGACTCCTGTGCATGGTAACATTTGAGAATTTCTGGAGAAGTCTTTTATTCCTGTCTTTCCCATTTTCAGATCAATAGGAGTCAGGACACTTCAGGTCAATATAAGATTGCTACCAAAAGTCTCCTATTGATAATTCTTGATCTGTTCATAATTCTCTCTGAATAATATTCCTTGTGAATTCAAGACGGAGCAAGAGTTACCCATAAGAAGACTGTCCTGTGATTGAAACCTATCTGGTATTAATGTAGCATTTTCCTTGGCTAATGCTGGATAGGTATATGAGAAAGAACCACACTAATCAAATGAAAGCTGGAGTGGCTTTATTAAAATGAGACAAAGTATTGCCATACGTAAAGAGGAACACTACATAATAAAAAGGGGTTGATTCACCAAAAAGACATAACAATCCTAAACATGTATGCAAAACAGAGATTCAAAATATGTGAAACAAAACCAGATATAATTCAAAGGAGAAATAGACAAATTGACATTTTTCTACTTGGTGACTTCAATACTCCTTTCACAATAATTGATAAGTGGACAGAAAATCATAAAGGTAAGGACCTAAAAACATTGTCACCCAACTTTACTTGATTAACATTTACAGAACATTCAATTCAACAAAATACACAGTCTTTTCAAGGGCACAGAAACATTCACCAAGATAGACCATATTTTGGCCATAAATTTGGGCCAAATCTTAATAAAATTAAAAGGGCTAAAATCAAACAAAGTATGTCGTCTAACTAGAATGGAATTAAACTAGAAACCAATAAGAGAAAGATATCTGGAAGATTCCTCAAGTATTTTGAATTTCCTCAAATATTTGTAAGTTAAACCACACATATCTAAATAACCTATGGGTTGAAGAAGAAGTCACAAAGGAAACTTAAAAATATTTTAAATAGAATAAATATAATAATACACTATATTAAAATTTGTGGATGCAGTTATAGCAGTGTTTTGAGGGACATTTCTGGCAGTAAATTGTCTAAGCTTCAACATCATGGTACTATAAAAAGAAGAAAATTTTAAAACCAAAGCAAGCAAAATGAAGGAAATAGTGAAGATAAGAACAGACATCAGTGAAATTTAAAACAGAATAACAATAGAGAAGATTAATGAAACAAAACCAGGTTCTTTGAAATGAATTGGCAGATCTCTAGCCAGAATGATCAAGAAAAGAGAGATAAGACACAAATTATATGCCCCAAATATCAAGAACTTAGATGAAATAGACCAAGTTCTTAAAAGACCTGAGCTACCAATATTCAGTCAAGGAGAAATAAATTGAATAGTATTCTCTTTATTAAGGAAATAAATTGAATTTTTAAAAACCTTTCAACAAAGAAAACTCTGGGCCCATATTGCTTCATTGGCAAACTTTGCCAAACATGTAGGGAAGAAATAATACCAATTACATACCAACTCTTTAATAAAAGAGGAAGAAGTATTTCCCAACTCATTTTATGAAACTAGTATTACCCTGATAGAAAAATCAAAGCCATTACAAACAAACTGTAGAACAATATCCCTTGTAAACACAAAGTCAAAAATCCTTAACAAAATATTAGCTGATTGAAGCTAACAATATGTGAAAATGATCAAGTAGCATTTATCCTGAGAATGCAAAGCTGGTTCTACATTCAAAAATCAGTGTTCTACAGACTAAATAAGAAAGACCAAGGTGGGTATTAGGGGAATATGGCATAATAGGATGTTGTTAAGCTCACCTTGTCCCTTGCATACAACTAGATAACAGCCACATTAGTGTGTGTAACCCAGGAAACTACCTGAAGACTGGCACAACAAACTCCACAGCTAAATATAGACAAGAGGACACATTGAAGAGGATAGGAAGAGCAGATACATGGTCAAGAGCTAAATAGACCTATGGGACTGTCTGAGGGAGGGGGAATGCCATGGGCTTGGAGAGGGGAGAGAAACAGATTTTCACACCAGTGAGCCTGCATGGAGAAGACAAATCCCCATAACATTTGGCTTTGAAAACCGGAGGGGCCTATTTCATGAGTTCTTACAACCAGCAGTACTTAAAGCCTGGAACTTTAAAAACCAGCAGGATCATGGGAGAGCTGAGAGGCTGAGAGGAAACCAAGTCCCCGACCTTAAAGAGAAAGCACAGCAAACAGTCCTATGGAGATATAGCATAGAAGCAACATTTTGAAAATGGGAATACAGGAGGGAGATTTGTTTACTATTCTCAGAGCATGTGCTGGAGGGGCAGGGATCACTGGGAGACTTCTTTGGGAAAAAAGGAACTAGTGGGCACACTAGTTCCTTTTTTACAGGAGCAGGAGGGAGATTTGTTTACTATTCTCAGAGCATGTGCTGGAGGGGCAGGGATCACTGAGAGACTTCTTTGGGAAAAAAGGAACTAGTGGGCACCATTTCCCTCCCCTACACCAAAGCGTAAACACACAGATAGCTGAGGGAATCAGTGGTATGCCAGCACTTGACACCAAACATGCAAACAGTGCATCTCACCCACGTGTTCTCCTGCAGACACTCCCCCTCCAGCAGGCCACAGCTCCAAGTCCCTTCTCACAGCAGACCCATGCAAACCTTGCTAATACCACAACATATTTCTGCAGATCTGCCCCCTTCAACCCAGCAGCAGCAAATCCTCTCCTGATGGCACTGCAAAGTCGGCCCCTATGTTCTCCTGCAGTTCAGTACTGCTGCATCTCTGGCAAACACCTCATCTGACTCAACTTAAGCTCAAGACAGCCCCAGACTGATCCACTAACAACACAGGAACCAAACCCTGCCCACAAAAGGCAAAGAGAGCCATTGCAGATGACTGAACTGAAGGCAAAAGTGGCTCAGCTACAAGAGCAGGGCACATGCAGTACACATAGAAGACACCACTGAAGCACTGAACAGGGGACACTGCACTACAGAGCACTACAGGACCTCTTCTTCATAAGGGCACTACTTTCAAGAGCAGGAGATGTAGCTGACTTTCCTGACACATAGAAAGAGACACAGAGAGTTAGACAAAATGAGGAGACAGAGGAATATGTCCCAAATAAAAAAGAAAGGCAAAAATCACAGCAAGAGACCTAAATGAAATGGAGATAATAATATGCCTGATAGAGAGTTTAAAGTAAAGGTCATAAAGGTACTCACTGGACTTTTCTCAAGAGTGGAGGACCTCACTGATACCCTTAGCAAAGAGATGGAAAACATAAAAAAGAACAAATCAGGGATGGAGAACTCAATAAATGAAATTAAAAATACACTAGGTGGAATAAGTAGTAGACCAGAGGAAGCAGTAAATGGATCAGGGACCTGGAGGACAGAGTAATGGAAAGTAATCAAGGTGAATAGGAGAGAGAAAAAGAAAAAATGAAAATAAACTTAGGAAATTGAGCAACACAAGCATAATAAGATTCACATTATAGGGATCCCAGAAGAAGGAGAGAAAAGGGGGCTGAAAATTTGTTTGAAGAAATAATAGCTGAAAACTTTCCAAATCTGGAGAAGGAAGCAGAAATCTAGGTCCAGGAGACACAGAGAGCCCCCAACAAAGTCAACCCTAGGAGGTCCACACTAAAGCACATGGTAATTAAAATGGCAGAAAGTAGTGATAAAGAGAATTTTTAAAGCAGTAAGAGAAAATAAAGCAGTTACATACAAGGGAAACCCCATAAGTCTATCAGATGATTTTTCAGCAGGAAATTTGAAGAGCAGAGGGGAGTGGCATGATAAATTTAAAGTGCTGGCAATAAAAAACCTACCACCAAGAATACTCTATCCAGCAAGGCTACCATTCAGAATAGAAGGGAAAATGAAAAGTTTCCCAGACAAACAAAAGTTAAAGGAAATCATGACTACTAAACTGAGCTTTACAAAAAAATGTTAAAGGGGCATCTCTGAGTGGAAAGAAATGAGTATAAGTAGGAGTAAGAAAAGTAGGAAACACAAAAGCTGTAAAAATCTGCTTTCTATAAAAAAACACTCAACTGACTCACAAAATAAAAGGATGTAAAGCATTACACCCTACACTTAAAACATGGATGGAGAGGAGTAAAGAGTCGGTTCAAATTTAAGCAACCATCAACTTAATACAGACTGATATATGCATAAAATATGTTATGGTTAATGGTAGCCAGAAATAAAAATTCAGTAATAGATATGCAAAAAATAAAGAGAAAGGAATCCAAGTATATCACCAAGGAAAGCCAACTTATCATGAGAGAAGAGAGCAGGGGAAGAATGACATGGAGCAGAATTACAAAAACAACCATAAAACATGTAACAAAGTGGCAATATGTACATACCTCTCAATAATTACTCTGACTGTAAATGGACTAAATGCTCTAATTAAAAGACATAGAGTGATAGAATGGATTAAAAAAAAAAAAGACCCATCTATATGCTGCCTACAAGAGACTCACTTAATACCTAAAGATACATGCAGGTTGAAAGCAAGGGGATGGGGAAACATTTACCATGCAAATGGAAGTGAAAGGAAAGAAATAGGTATGTCAGACAAAACAGACTTTAAAACAATGACTGTAACAGGAGACAAAGAAGGACACTATATAATCATTAAGGGGACAATCCAACAAGAAGATATAACAATTGTAAATATTTATGCACCCAACATGGGAGCACCCAAATACATAAAACAGTTAATAACAAACATAGAGGAAGTAATTGATATTAATACAATAATAGTAGAGCACTTTAACACTTCAGTGGTTAGATCATACAAACACAAAATCAACAAAGAAACTGGCTTTGAATGACCCATTGGGTCAGATGGATTTAACAGATATTTTCAGAACATTCCATCCTAAACAGCAGAATACACATTCTTCTCAAGTGCATGTAGAACATTCTTCAGAATATTCACATATTAGGCCACAAAATAAGTCTCAACAAATTCAGAAAGATCAAAGTCATACCATTCATCTTTTCTGATCACAGTGCTATAAAACTAGAAATTGATCACAAGAAAAAAACTGGAAAAAACACAAATATATGGAGGTTAAATAACATGCTGCTACACAATAAATGGGTGAATGAAGAAACCAAAGAGGAAATCAAAGAATCATGGAGACAAATGAAAATGAAAACAGAACAGTCCAAAATCTTTGGGACACAGCAAAAGCTGTTCTAAGAGGGAAATTTGTATCAATACAGGGCTAACTCAAGAAGCAAGAAAAATCTCAAATAAACAACTTAACATTATACCTAAAGGAGCTAGAAAAAGACAAACAAAAGAAACCACAAAACCAGTAGCAGGAAGGAAATGATAAAGATTAGAGCTGAAAGAAATGAAATAGAAACTAAAAAACAAACAAACAAAAAAACCCAATAGAACAGATAGGAGAAACCAGGATCTGGTTCTTTGAAAAGATCAGCAAAATTGATAAACCTTTAGTTAGAGTCATTGAGAGAGAAAGGACTCATTAACAAATGAAATCAGAAATGAAAGAAGAGAAATAACAAGTGACACCAGAGAAATACAAAGGATTATAAGGGAATGTTGTGAAAAATTATATGCCATAATTAGATAACCTGCAAGAAATGGATAAATTCCTAGAAATATATAACCTCCCAAGACATTAGCAGGAAGGAATAGAAATTTTTAACAGACTGATTACCAGGAATGAAATTGAATCAGTAACCAAAAACTCCCAATAAACAAAAGTTCAGGACCAGATGGCTTCACAGGCAAATAATGCCAAAAATTTAAAGAAAAGTTAATATTCCCCTCAAAGTCTTCCAAAAAATAGAAGAGAAAGGATAGATTCCAAATGTATTCTATGAGGTCAGCATTACCCTGATATCAAAATCAGGAAAAGACACTACAACAAAAGAGTACTATAGGCCAATATCTCTGATGAACATAGATGCAAAAATCCTCAAGAAAATGTTAACAAACCAATTCAATAATACATTTTTAAAAAATCATTCACCACAATCAAGTGGGATTTATTCCTGTGGTGCAGGGGTGGTTCAGTATTCACAAATCAATCAACGTGTTACATCACATCAATAAGAGAAAGGATAAAAATCATATGATCATTTCATTAGATCAGAAAAAGCATTTGACAAAGTACAACATCCATTCATGATAAAAACATTCAACAGAGTAGGTATAGAGGGAACACACCTCAAAATAATGAAGTCTATATATGAAAAACCCACAGCTAACATCATAGTCAATGGCGAAAACTGAGAGCTTTTCCCCTAAGATCAGGAACAAGACAAGAATATACACTCTCACCACTTTTATTCAAATAGTGCTGGAAGCCCTAGCCATAGCAGGTACATAAGAAAAAGTAACAAAAGGCATCCAAATTGATAAGGAAGAAGTCAACTTTCACTATTTTTAGATGACATGATACTGTATAGAGAAAATCCTGAAGACTGTGCCAAAAAACTACTAGAACTGATATATGAATTCAGTAAGGTCTCAGGGTACATAATCAAAGTACAGAAATTCATTGCATTTCTATACACTACTCATGAAGTAGCAGCTAGAGAAATTAAACAATCCCATTTATAATTGTACCAAAAGAATAAAATAGCTAGAAATAAACTTAATCAAGGAAGTGAAAGACCTGTGCTCTGAGAACTATAAAACATTGGTGAAAGAAAATTGAAGATAGCACAAACAAATGGAAAGATAACCCTTCCTCATGGATTGGAACAGCAAATATTGTTAAGTGGTCATACTACTCAAAGCAACCTACAGATTTAATGCAATTCCTATTAAAACACCAGCATCGTTTTTCACAGAGCTAGAACAAATAATCCTAAAATTTGTATGGAACCACAAAGGACCCTGAATAGTCAAAGCAATCTTGAAAAGGAACACAACTGGAGGTATCACAATGCCAGATTTCAAGATATAGTACAAAGCTGTAGCAATCAAAACAGTGTGGTACTGGCTCAGAAGTAGACACAGAGATCAATGGAAGAAAATAGCCCAGAAATAAACTCACAATTATATGGTCAATTAGTCTTCAACAAAGGACTCAAGAATATACAATGGGAAAAAGATAGTCTCTTCAACAAATGGTGTTGTGAAAACTGGACAGCCACATGCAAAAGAATGAAACTGAACCACTTTCTTACACCGTATGCAAAAATATACTCAAAATTGATTAAGAACCTAAATGTGAAACCTGAAACCATAAAAATCCTAGAATAGAGTTCAGACCATAATTTCTCTGACATCGGCTATAGCAACATTTTTCTACATATGTCTCCTGAGGCAAGGGAAACAAAAGCAAAAGTGAACTATTAAGACTACATCAAAATGAAAAGCTTCTGCACAGCAAAGGAAACCATCAACAATTAAAAGGCAACCTACCTATGGGATGGAAGATGATATTTGCAAATGACATATTTGATAAAGGGTTAGTATCCAAAATATATAAAAAATTTATTCAACTCAACACCAAAAACCCAAATAATCCAATTAAAAAAATGTCAGAAGACATGAATAGATATTTCTCCAAAGAAAACATACAGATGGCAAACAGACACATGAAAAGATTCTCAGTATCACTAACCATCAGGGAAACGCAAATCAAAACCACAATGAGATATTACTTCACATCTGTCAGAATGGCTAAATCAAAAAAGACAAAAAACAAGTGTTGGCAAGGATGCAAAGGAAGAGACACCCTTGTGCACTGTTGGTGGGAATGGAAGCTGGTACAGCTACTGTGGAATACAGTGTGGAGTTTCCTTAAAAAATTAAAAATAGAACTACTATATGATTCAGTAATTCCACTACTCGGTATTGACCCCCCAAAATAAAAACACTAATTCAAAAAGATATATGCACCCTTATGTTTATTGCAGCATTATTTACAATAGCAAATTATGGAAGCAGCCCAAGTATCCATCAACAGATGAATGGATAAAGAAGATGTGATATATATACACAATGGAATATTACTCCACCATAAAAAGAATGAAACCTTGTCATTTGCAACAACATGGATAGATCTAGAGAGTCTAATGCTAAGTGAAATATGTCAGACAGAGAAAGACAAATACCATATGATTTAGTTCATATGTGGAATTTAAGGAAAAAAAGACACAAACCAAAAAACAGACTCTTAACTATAGAGAACAAGCTGTTGATTACCAGAGGGGAGGTGGGTAGAGGGGTGGGTGAAATAGGTGATGGAGACTAAGAGTACACTTATGAAGATGAGCACTAAGTAATGTATAGAATTGTTGAATCACTATATTGTACTCCTGAAACCATTATAATATTGTTAACTGTACTAGAAGTAAAGTTAAAAAAGAAAAGAAGGACTATATGATTATCTCAATAGATGCAGAAAAAGCATTCAACAAAATTCAATATCATTAATGATGAAAACTTCCAGCAAAATAGGAATATAAGAGAATTTCCTCAACCTGATAAAGAACATGTGCAAAAAACACTAATGATTAGAGGTGGAAGACTAAATGTTTTCCCCTTGAAGAAAGAACAAAACAAGGATATTCATTTTAACCACTTCTATTCAACAGAGCAGTAAGCAAGGAAAATAAATAAAAGCATCCAGATTGAAAAAGAATAAGTAAAATTGTCTGTATTTACAGAGAACATGATTGTATAGAAAATTCCAAAGAATCCACAAAAATACCACTAGAACTGATAAGTGTGTTTGACAAGATTTCAGAATACAAGTTTAACTTAAAAAAAAAAACTGTATTTCTGTATCTCAACAATGAACAGTTGGCAATTGAAATTTTTAAAAATAGTATTATTTACAGCAGCACCCCAAACCATGTAATAGTTAGGTATAACTCTAACATAATATGTGTAAGATCTGCATGCTGAAAACTATAAAACAGATAAAATAGATCAAAGAATACCTGAATAAATTGAGATACTTGCTGTGTTCGTGGTTTATGGTACTCATTATTGTTAAATTGTCAATCTGATCTCTAGAGTGATCTGTCAAGTGAATGCAATTCAAATCAAAATCCAGCAGGATTTTTTGTGGAAATTAACAAGCTGATTCTAATATCTAGTTGCTTATAACGTTGTTCTGAAGATCAAATGAGACAACTACATTTAAAGAGTCTACTGCAAAATCTAGCATAGAGCAAGCAATAAATATTAGCTATTACACAATTTTCATTGTTCCCTTTGGTGAGTGGATATCTTTGAACTTAGACACTTCATTTCCTTCAATATATACTAAGAGTTGTATCCTCTTAGGCATTCATTCTCATTCATTTCTTAATTAATTCTACAAATATTTTTGAGCACCTACTCTGTACACAGCATTGTGTTAAACTGGGGCAAAATAAATAAAATACTGAGACCCCTATCTTCATAAAGTTTGCATTCCAGTAGCAAAATAGATATTAAACTTTTTTACACAACTCTGCAATTGAAATTGTGAAGAACGCTTTGAAAAAGTAGAGAATACCATGAGTGAGATAATTGGGAGATTTAACCTACGCTGAAAGTCTTCCCTAACAAAGTAGCATTTGAAGTGAGGTACAGGATAAGATGAGGGGTCTAGACAGAGAGAACTGCCTATTGACAGGTCCTGAGGCTAGGAGAGAAGGTTAGTGTAGCTGGGTATATAAAGAAGAGAGGAGTTGGAGAGGAAAGCAAGGGCTAGATTATGCAGTAGTCTTTAATCAAGAGTAATGAGAGGCCATTGAAAGGTTTGTATCAGGGATTTGGTAAAAGGAGGATTAATCCATCCACACTTGCTCTCATGTAACACAACTATATTTTGAAGACTGATTATATATAAGTCATTAGGCTGATTCAGAATTGCTGAGAATTCAGCAATGAAGAAGCAGACATAGGTTTATGGTGAAGCTAATGAAGCTTAGACTTTGGTATGCATCACTTGCACAGACCCTTGTGAGTGCTTGTAATGCAACAGGAAAGACAGGCTGCAATCAGGATGTGTTTCTATTGAAGCTTTTCTAGTAAACTGTCTAAAGAAGTTTCAGAAGAGAGATTTTAATCTCTAAAGCTTCAATCATCTGTTGTGATTTCTTTTTTCATTAAAAAAATATACATTTATACATAATTTTGTATTTATGATTTATATTCTTGAAGAAAGCTCCCTATGTTGTACTAGTTTCAGGTCCCACAAAACCTGGATCCACTCCTGGTTGCAGCCATCTTACAGTCTTACAGGGAGGCAGATTAGTAAACAATTTTAGTATAATATGACAAGTGCTATGATAGAGGAAGGCATCGGACCCAGACATGGATGGGGAGGTAGTAAAAGCCAGGGAAAATAGTACCTGAAGGTTATAAGAATTAGTAGGTACAAAATCAGGGATAGGTACAGATCCCTTAGTAAAAATAGGGAAGTAGTAGGAGTATTTTTGGGCCAAGCTGAAAGTTAGTAGCTACTGGTTGCCATGGAAACATAAATTTACTTCGATCAGTATTTTGAAGAAAATTATGAATTTGGACCCAACTAAAGGGCAAGAAAATCTTTTATGGTTTTCCTCCATCCGTTCTGCCTATAACAAGGAAAGATCAAAGAATTAAGTAAAACCTTGCCAGGAAGTAACAGAAGGCAGTCCCAGATAAGGTTAGTAGGAAAAGAACTTAATTAAAGTCAATGCCTTGAGAGAATAGGTCAGATAAATGGATTTTACCTTCAGTATGTAACATGCTTTGAAGTATAGTCATATACCTTAGTATTCTTAGTATTCAGTACTCCCAAGAATATGTCTCCAAGTCCCCATAGCAATAAAGATTTTAGATGTTAATATTATTATTTTCTTTATTTTTTATATTGGCAGATGCTGGTAAAAGTTCAAACCTTACTGCAATATATAAAGTAAGATATGATCATCCACTTCTATCCCATCTAATTCCCAGGGTTAGCTGTCAGTATGGTGGGTCTCTGTCCAGACCTTTATCTGTGGATATGCAAATATATATACCCATAAATGCGCAGAGAGCTTTCAAGATCTCAAAATGGAGCCATACTGTACTTATTGTTTATTAACTTGCTCTTTTTCACTTAGCACATACCATAGCCCTATTTCTGTGAGTACAGATTGATCAATGTTAATTGTTTCTAGTGTTACATCATATTCATAGCAGATATGTAACTTAATTATTTAAATTTATGGAAAAAAATTTAAACATATGCAAAGAAACCAGAGAGGATTGTATAATGAACCCATCATTCAATTTTAGCAATTAACAACTCATGGCAATTTCGTTTTTTCTATACACTCACCCACTCTCCTACCCACTTATGAATAGACATTAAGGTTATGTCTAAGATTTTACTAAACAAATGCAACCATAATAGATATATTTGTAAATGTATCTGTGCATGCATATTGTCAAAACTTTGAGCCCCAGAACACTGGAGTGAGTGTCAATCTATTCTTCTATTCTTTGATAGAAGAGTCACCTGGGAAGGTAGATATCTGTATTATACTAGAATGCAAAAAGAAAAACTAAGCAGAAAACTAAAATTTGAAAGTTAGCTGTTTTGTATAGCTGGGGGCTTGGAATGGAAACCAGTCATTAGAGATTAAATGTTCTCAGTTAAGATAAACTCTAGCTTGCATGTTAAACTAGTAAACTGGAACTTCAGAGCCATGTAGCTAGGACACTAATTGGAGATTATCAAGACTGGAACTTTATGGCACCTTTGAAGGGCTTTCTAAATGTAATAATGGGAATATAAGTTTTTATATAAAGACTATAAAATTAGGGAAATGTGAGCTGTATGAGAGGGCCCAGATTGCACTCAGATTTTGTTGGTGTGATTTCTCTGAAGATTATCAGATGTTTGCATTATTCAGTCCTAGTTATAAAATAACATGCTTTACCAATAAAGAAAACTTTGTTTTTTCTGGCTCAAAAAAAGGATTTATGTGTTTTTAAGCTTCCCCAAGTGTTAGTTGAAGGACTGCTTGACTCTCACTTAATTTCTAGAAGAGTTCAGAATTCTGATTTCTTGATTAAGCATTATATACTAGAAATTATATATGATTGACCACATGAGCTGTTGCATTAATTAGGTTGTGAAATTGTAATGTGCCCAATTAGTGGAGTTGGGAAAAGTGTGGAGCAAATAAAAGAGATACTTCTAAGGAAGAATCACTCTTCTTTGGAGTTGAATTGGGTATAGGGGATACGGGATTTAAAAAGTTAAGGATGAGGCTCTAGTTTTAGACAGGATGACCAAGAGGCTGGTCCCATCAGTAGAAACAGAGGATTTCTGGGAGGGAAAAATAGTTTGGGGGGATGTTGATGAGTTCATAAGATTCTTGGGTCAGAGAACTGCTGGCTAAAGATGTTGATTTTATAGCAGCTCATAGATGTAGACTGAAACCATATAAATGAATTATCTATTGGAACTTGTAAAAGAACTCAAGACTGAGGAATAGGTCTTAGAATATCTCCCCATTTAGCACACAGAAGGAAAAAGTGAAGCTAAGAAGAATCTGTCAGAGACCAGAGAGTCTAGTCAGAGCAGTGACCCAGAAAGAGGGGAATCGGCACTTTCCTATGCCCTCCATACTAACTCATCCATTAAAGAGAAGTCAAGGGTGTTTTTGATTTGCCCACCAATACCCTAGAATAAGGGGCTGCAGTAAGTTGAGAAATTCCTCACTTAGGCTACCAGAGTTTGTTTTATTATTGTTATAATTAAATATGATCATTAAGATATAAAGTACTTAATTACTTTTCTACAAAGACCATTATATTGGAAACTTAATTAGGTTTATAGGTCCCACCTAGATAAGGTACAAAAGAACAATGAAGAAATGTCAAGAAAATACAAATAAAATGAGAGTCATCATATCAGTGAAATGGAATCCATTGCGTTATCAGCACAGCTTCTTTAGGAACAGTCATACCATATGAATGGGTGGGTGAATGAACTAACGGTTACTAAGTGCCTGTTATGTGATATTACAGTGCATCCTTTAAACTTTACAGCAACTTTGAAAGAGAGGTATTATGACACTCATGAAGAGAGAACTGAGGATTAGAGCAAAAAAGTCACATGTGACTTTGGATGAAAATTGAGGTATTAGATACCTGATTTAAAAAGTGAGATTCTCATAATCAGGGAGGGATAGGTGGGGAGTGGGTAGAGATTTAGCTTATGTAAGAATGGCAGACACAACATGTGAATGTACTGAAGGCCACTGACCTGTACACCTAAATATGGTTAAAATGGTAATTTTTATGTCATGTGTATTTTACTACAATAAAGAGAAAGAATGGCAGAATTTTGAAAATATTAAAGCTAGGTTATAGGTACGTGGGGATTCATTATATTTTATTTACTTTGTATACATCTGACAATTTCCATAATCAAGCTTTTTAAAAATTAAGATTCTTTAAAGGCAAATTTGGATGTATGCAACATCTTTTCTGAAGCACAAGAATTAGGGATACAAACTACATGTCATACAACAGCCACATGGCAGTCTACTTATTTGAAAAATAATTGGTGTTGTATTGATAGTGATGTGTTAATGAGTTTTTTACCAGCATTTGGGGGCTCCAAGCCTGACCTGTCTGCTCTCTAGTAGTGTCACTGTTTGGTAACATTTGGCAAGTCAGTTCACTCTAATCACTTATTTTTTCTCATTTGAAAATGAACTAAATGACAGCCTTGGTTCTTCTTCCTCTCTAAAATTCTACAGATTAGGTTTGATGGTAACTTCAGCACTAATAGGGCGCCTGGGTGGCTCAGATGGTCGGGCGTCTGCCTTCGGCTCAGATCATGATCCCAGAGTCCTGGGATCGAGTCCCGCATCGGGCTCCCTGCTCCTTGGGATCCTGCTTCTCTCTCTCTCTCTCTGTCTCTCATGAATAAATAAACAAAATCTTTAAAAACAAAAACAAAAAAAAACAAAAAACAAAACTTCAGCACTAATAGAGGTATAGAAAGAAAAAGGGAAGTAGCAGTCCTGTTTTATGTGCTAGGTCATATACAGAATTTGATTTCTGGATACCGTATTTTAAGACAGACATTGATAAAGAAAACTAAACCCGGAGAATGACCATACTCCATGCCCCCAAGGCCCTTATGATCCAGTGGTCTAGTTAAATTCACGTTATGGAATTTCTTGCTCAATCTCTACCCACTCTCATTCCTTTTATTTTCTATACAGGCTCTGGATTTGCTGGTCTTTCTCTTCTCCATTATTCCTTGTGACAACATTTCAAACCACACCTTTCTTGTTTGCTTTTTGCTAGTATTTATGGTAAATAAAATACACTACACTACACCACGATCGAAGGGAAGCTACACTACAGTGGAAACCCTTGCGATTGCCACTGGGTGTGCGCTCATTTCAGTTTCATAAATGCTCAACAACTCCTTTTCACATTGCCTATGTAAAAACAACTTATATATTTACCTAAATATTTAGTTTATTTTATTTAAACTGTATAGATTTATATTCAAAATCACAGTTATTTTTATTTGTTGGAAGTTTGCTAATATACCTTTGTCCTTATTAATAACTCACATTCTTTTCCATCTCTTTCTTCTTTAATATTTTAGAGACTCTGGAGGTTTTCCTAAAGCCCTATATTCAGGGTTTGAGCAAGCCTTCTTGCATTTGCAATTAATTCAGAATTTGTCTACATTATACTTCTATTTTTATAATTGACATCGTATTTTTGCTACCATCTAAAGCATAAACATACACTGATCTCTCCCTAGCTAAAATGCCTTTTTTCATCCCACCCCCTTGCATATTAGTAATGGAACAAACTGATGTTGGGTACTTCCTGATATACTACAGTAAAAAGGATAAACTTCATAACTTGCATAACCTGAATCTAATCTCAAGGAAACATCAGACAAACCTAAATTTAAGGTCATACTGTGAAACAAATGGCGGCACTTTTAAAAAATATCAATGTCATGAAAGACAGAGAAAGAATGAGGAACAGTTCCAGATTAAAGGAGACTAAAGAGGCATGAAAATTAAATAAAATGTGTGATCCTGGGTCGGATGAAAACAAATTTCTATAAAGAACGTTTTTGGGACCATTAGCAAAAATTAAGTAAGGTCTATAAATTAGTTAATAATATTGTATCAATGTTATTTTCTGATTTTGAAAATTATTGGATATATTAGTGAAATTTTCTTGATTTTGATAATTGTACTTTCACAATTGTCCTCGATCTTAGGAAAAACACACTAAAATATTTAGGAGTTTTTTATAAAAACAGCACCTCACAGTTTTTGAGATCTCCCATGTATCACTTCATGATTTAGCAGTCCCAGTGTGCCTCTTGGATCTCTCAGAACTCATGCACTACCTCCCACTACCTTTCATTAGCATTTAACAACCTTGGCTCTCTTTTGTTCCTCAAACATTTCAAGGTTGTTCTGTCTCAAAACTTTTATACTTGCCATTTTCTCTGTCTGCAACAGTCTCCTCCCAGATCTGTGTATGGTTGGCCTTGGCTCTCACCTCAGGGCAGAGTTTTCTGGGTACTCAAACAAAAGTCATTCTCCACCCAGTCTCAATTACATTAACCTGATTCCTGGTCTTCATAGGATTTCCCACTACCTGATTTTCCCTATTTATTTATTACCTGTCAGCTCTCCCTTTCCTATTTAGAATATAGGTCCTTGAAAGCAGGGACTTAGTCTGTCTTAGACTACTGTAAACATTGTCTAGAACAATACCTGGTACATAGCAGGTGTTCATAATATTTGTCAAATGGATGAATGCATTTATATGTAGAAAGACTAGAGACGAATAGCAGCAGAAAAATCAATTGCAGGGAGTGGAGTGATGCTATGTATAACTACAAAATTTATTCAACACCACTAGATTTCACTGATTTTATACTAGATTGTGTCCATGACTCCAAAAGAGTTAACACCTGAGGTGCTGCCTGCTATAATGGTAGCAGTGATTGGTTACTTTCTACCTATAGGAAAGCCCCAAGGAACTAGGACATGATATAAGGATTAGGGAGAATAATTTCCAAACTTAATTGGTATGACAGGGGAGAATGTCTGAAATCCAAACTCTCCTGGAGTGTTCGTGAAACAGTAGATATATCCCTGAGAGAGCAGGGGACTCCAGGCTAGTAGAAATAGGGCATTCCCACACTTTGAGAACAATCCATTGGCCTGAGGGCCCATCCTAATGACAAATTTCACATTCCAAGTCATTTTTTTTGTCTGTGAAGTGGGCATGTCATTATTACTTTGCCACATTTTGAGACGTGCTGGAGAAGAGCTAAGGCAAGCATTTGTTTAATAAAGACACGAAGTAACAACATTCCTCATTTCATCTTCTTCTGACCTTTTCAAAGCCCTTCTTCAAAGCTGTTCTCTTTGAGGCTGTATTTACTCCATATTAAATGTCTCTCTGAGTAAATTCTTGGGTAAGGGCCAGTCTTCATGGTGTTCTTGCAAATGCAAGACTGTGGACCTATCTATAAAGGACAGGTCTCCTTTGTACAATTGGTTGGAGCAATAACCACCACTCTGACCCCTGGGTGGCAGGAACCATGTCCCATTCTTCATTTTTTTGTCAGAATTTGTAAGGAGCTGGGCTTCATTAGACTCTTCTAAATACATAAAAATGCCAACCGCACTTTGCAGACATGATGTTTTCAGACACTTGTAAGTTCAAAAATACTCTATTCTTTCCAACTCAGTAAGAAGGCTGTTCCCCCATGGAGACCTAGCCACAAAACAAGTTTGAAGTTTTCTTTTGTATGGCTTATATGGAATTATTGGTGAATTAGCTATAGAAGCCCCGCTACCCTTTTTTCTGTTTGGAGTGGAGGAGGTGAATGGGAGAAACAAAGCTAAAATTGTCTTCATTTCACTCTTCTTTATGTTTAAAGGGATCAAAACAGATTTTTACATAAATATAGACACTGATAATGTTTTTGCCTTGATGATAAAAAAAGACAAAAAGAAATAGCGAATGACTGGACTTATTGGCTGAAAAGAAAACTGTCTGGATTGTGTGGTGGAACTGTATTTTAGCAGAAGTCCTTATACACCCAAAACAACAGGCACAGGGTTTTACCTCTTCAGTGGTACATTAATTTATAAGTTCTTTTATGTTCAACTCAGAGTTATACTTAGTTTTGTAAAAAGCAGAGATGATAATGAGCATATTTTCCCCCATACTATGGTGGAAAAAGGTAAGTTTTAACTATTACATACCTGAGATAGCATGGAAACTAGTCAAGACAGGGTAATTTCAAAGAGCCATTTTCATTTTATGCATGCCAGAAAAAATAAAATTAGATAAGTGGAAAACTTGAACTAGAAATCAAGTGACAAAAAGAATAATTCAGTAGAGGGGGTATGGAATTAGGCATCAGAAAACTGGTCCATGACTCTGTTTCTCTCTAGCTGTGCAATGTGAGGCAAATCTTGTGGTCTCTCTAGGTCTCTATTCAAATATTTACTCTATGAGCAATATAATATGAGAAATAGATATGAAATTATTTTGAAAAGATGTAAGTGCTGTAATATTGGGGGACTAATGGAGTTATTTAGTTAAGTAGAAGTATCTCTGCAACACAAATGCATTTGTGTTGTGTGTGGTGTGAGGCCAACTGCCATTTAACAGATATTTTGATAAAATATATGAAACTTATGAATAAGGCAAACAAACCCATATTTGAGAAGGAGTTCCTTTAAAAAAGTCGCCCTGGCTACCCTCCTATATTTCACAGCAGATGTGCTAAACACATAGTCTGTCTACTTTCACAGCACACTGTCAGTCCTCAACACCAGACAGTCTGGTTTCCATTTCTAACAGTATTCGTTTTCTTGAAGCTCAGTCATTATCTGATAACCAAATCCAACAACTTTCTGTTAATGCTTTGTACTGAGGATCTGTGATAACATTACATTTGCTCCTTCCTCCAGGTTCTAATGCCTGCCCCCACCCCCGCACCCCCTGCCAGTCAACTCCAATATTCACTATTCACTATATCTTCGTATTCTAAAGGGAAAACAATAACAAGCTGTGGGAAAATGATACAACATGAAACATAACCTCTATGTAAAGTTGTGAAACTTAAGATATTCTTTGTTCTATGACAATAAAAATTTGCAGAATGTTTATTGATAGAAACTCCAAAAAAGAGGAACTATGAGTGCCACCTTGTGGCAAGACATGCCCTCCCACATCTAATTTGACATACCTCATAGTCTGCGGTTCCCCCCCCCCCCAAATATTTTAGCTGTGTTCTGCTTTTCTGTGTCATTTGGCACTCGAATCCATTCTTTTTTGAAGCTCTATTATCCCTAGTCTCTAAGTCACTGAAATAATTTTCAGTCTTTATCTTCCTTTATCTATCTTCTCCACTTTTCAAGGTTCTGTATTCTATCATCATCTTATTATTTTAAAAAATCACCTCCTTCCTTAGATCTCATTCCTATTACTTCATTTTTGTTCTTGGATCATTCTGTGACTTCCTCTTATCTCTTCATGACAATTCCACTTACTTCTCTCCTGACAATTGTGGCTTTACTCTAAGAGTCAGTCCTTAGTAGAATTGCCAGATAAAATATAGGACACCCTGCTAAATTTGAACTTCAAATACACAGCAAATAATTTTTAGCATAAATATGTCCCAAATACTACATGGGACAGGTTTGTATTAATGAAATAGCATTATTTGTATTCATATTTGTTAAATCTGGCAACCACAACCATTAGCCTTTTCTTCTTTTTCATTTGTGGTAGATATGGAGATACAGTGCTCAGATTTCCCTTCAAAGAAGTACTTACCACCTGGCTTTGGGGAGTGAGGTCAGCTGTTGGCTCCTTTCGGATTCTCCTCACTCAGAGTCAGCCCTTCTCAGAGCAGTCGGCATTAGTGACTGAATGAAGTGGGGGTATAAGGCCCAAACATTTTGGTCTGATGCAGGACAACTCTGACAGTCAGTATTTAATGCAGAGCTCCCCATCAGGTTGGCTGAGGTATTTACAGCTTGCATTGCAGTTTTAACTTCTTCATCTGTCCAGTCCACTAACTTCCCTTTCTTTGAAAGGTATTGATCCTTAATAAATACCCAGACTTTGTCTCAGCTTTTGCTCTTGAAAAACCCAACCTGCAACACTCATCTCTGAAGGAACTCATTTCTATGACTTCAACTATGAACCCTCCAACTATGCTGATGTATTCCAAGTATGTTTCTATGGATGGGTCTCTCATACTTGATTCATAAATGCATCTTAATACCTCTCTATTTAAAAGTTTCACTATTTTCCAAACAGGACTGAACTTACCTTTCTATTCATTCATCCAACAAATATCTCTTGAGTGGCTACCATGTTCCAAGCACTGTATCACTGAGGTTATAACAATGAAGCAAACACACATAAACACACCCAGCCCTCATAGAAGGCATTCTACTGGGAAAGAGAGATAATAAAAAAGATAAATACATAAAGTGCTTTATAAATTACAGAGTGACAGGTGCTAAAAGAGCAAGAAAGAAGGATGGGAAGTGTGTGTGTGTGTGTGTGTGTGTGTGTTTGGGTTTTTGTGTGGGGAGGGGGACAGGAAATTTTAGATAGGGTGGCCAGGGAAGGTATATTAATCAAAATAGGCTATGCTTTGCTATAGTAATAAATCTAAATATCAGTGGTTTAGCCCAACAAAAGTTTAGTTTCTGCTCAGAGGAAGTCTGATATAGGCGATTCCTTACTCCATCCAGCAATTCAGGATTCTAGGCTTCCTCCGTATTTAGATGCTACCACATTGACATATAGTTTCTAAGGGAAGAGACAGATGACAGAGAGAGCACCAGAGGTAGGTGTCTTGGCCTGGAAGTAACACATTACTTCTACTCATGTTCTCATTTGCAAAACTAAGTCATGTGTTCCCACCCTTAACTATAATACAAGGGAAGCTAAGAAATGCCTTCCTGTCTGCCCAGAGAAAGGAAGTGGTGTGGTGATCATGACATTTTTTGGTTTCTGCTACAGAAGGCTTCACTGAAAAAGTAACATTTGAATAAAGACCTGAAAACATTTTCCCAGAATTTTTTCTCTATTTTAAGATTTGTCTAATGTATTTTTACTCACAACTCCTTTCCTGTTGAAAACATATATTTATCTTATGTTTTTCTTTCATCTTCTCTATCTAAATGATCAAAGTCTAGCTCTTGTCTATAGTATTGTAATAATCTCCTATATTCTATTTCTATCCCTACCCCTAACCCACTCTCCAGTCCCCAATCCATCTTCTGTGTCACAGCTGGGGTGAAAGTTCTAAAACAAAAATCCTGTTGATGTATGCTTTAGTTAAAAATATTTTTTTATTTAAAAAAATATATTTTTTATTTATATAAGAAACACAATTGTAACAATGCTTCTATGATTTCCCACCAATTACTATTATTTACACATCTCAAAAGTTATAACAAGGAGCAAGACTGAAAAAAAATATTTCAGTACAAATGAAATATCTTCTTAATAAAAATTTAGCTATTTGTTAATCATCACCAGCACTAATTGATAAACACAATTTTTTTCTAAGAATTAGAGATTTTCTATGCTTTGTGCTTGACTATGGTTTCATTTCCTATATTAGCTCTTTGCACACTTGCCTCAACTCTTAAGTTTTCTGCCTCTAATTTATGAGAAAGGTATCACCTGTTTTCTGAGTACTTTGTAAACAGTTCTGAGAACCTTTTCTAAATCTGCCTTCCTGCATATACTGTTTCTTCCTCTTTCCCTCTCCCTCTTCCTTACTTTTGTCCTTATAAAGGAAACAGTTTTAATTTTATGTAATTAAAAAAAAAACTTGCTCAGAGAGTTCCAGCTTAAAGAAAAAAAAAGTATTATGGGAGATCCCCCATGCTTGCAACCAATGTTTGGCTATGTAGTCAGTCTTTTCCAAATCAAGCAACTCCCTACCCTTTGATGTCAGCTTCTTGGTAAAAACTTTCTAAGTTAACTCCAATGGTTTGGACTTCAAGATAAATGTTTTCTAATAGTAATACTACTAGTATTACTGATTGACTGAAGTCTTCCCCTCAGTAAAATAATGGAACTACAGAAAAGAGTACCCTTCCCTCATTTGTGTACCTACTGTCCATGTTGAGTGAGTTGAATAATATGGGAGTGCTTCTTCCTCCAGCTTTATTACAGGTGATTCCACCTCACCCAAGTCTCAGTTTCAATGTGTGGAAGGAGCTCTATCTTTTGGAAGAGAGAGAGGGAAATATTGAATAATAATTCAATAAATTGAATAATTTCAAGGCATTCCTGTGTTAGTGATTTCAGACACTGATCTTCCTCAGAGCTTTCAATGATTTATCTCTGCATCTATCAGATGATGGAAAATGAGACACTAAGAAATGAATTTTTCTCCTTCATGGGCTATATTCATATCAGTGCATTTCCTCACTGCCCCCTGAATCCATTTTCTGCCCAGTAACCAAAATTGAGCTAAATTTCATCCTGCAGCTTAAAATTAAATTAAAATTAATCTCTCACTTAACATCTGTTTCACCAACTCTAAATAAATCTATTATTTAGATTTTCATGTGTAATTTGATATAAATCTCAAAGATGACACGTTGGATTTCTGTTATATCATCAGTGAAGTCCATCAAACTTGACTGTGACTTGGAACTTTATCCTTTATTTGACTTTCACAACTTCTTTGAGATGATTTCTTATAAGAGGAAAACCTCTTCTATACCAGAATGTATCACACAAGTTCTCTTGTGATTTCTCTAGGCCACTTCTTAGATTCATGGACAGTGAGGGCAGAGAGCAGATGGACATTGGATATCATCTGATTTAACCACTGCCTTTTATAGATGAACAAACTGAGGCTCAGTGATGATAAGGGACTTGCTGTAGTAGTCATCCTGGAAGCAGAATCCTGACAACTTGACTTCCTGTATGCATAGGTTTGGTCTTGGGTGTTTTTGTGTCTAATATGTTTGTATTAGGCATACCTGTGGCATGAAGGGCTACATCACTTTTCTCTTGATTTAGACCACCCAGCAAGAAATGCTGGTGGCATGAGAGGACCTATGCCTCAAGGAAATATAAGTAGTTAAATGTAGCTATAACATAAGGAGTAAAAAGGCAATGTGATAAGGGAAGAGAAAAGATAGGGAGATGGGGACTCCTTCATAAGGAATCTTCAGGTTGTTATCCAAAATGCAACAAGGATTTTATTGGGGCTTGACAGAGAGTTTTAAAAAATTGTTTTATTTTGTTGTGAGGCAGAAGAAGACTATAATATAGAGGACAAACAACAAATTAATAATGTTATTAGAAGACAAAGTTTCAACTACCCTGTTTGTAAAATGTTAACATGTTTACTCTTTGCAAACTTCTAGTATCCCATAATAATGCACTTTATTGGTCTGACAGCTGTAAAAACTCTAGGACATAATTCAGTTAGGTTTTCCCTTATTTATTTCCCTTTTTTCTCATTGCTGAAATGAACTTAAGTTTATCTCATTTGGTTATTATGAGGATTCGATGAAATTTTGCTTGTAATTGTTTTCATATTCTTTTGTGTGAAAGAAAATGGCTGGCTTAAATTCAGTTTGTCTGTTGAACTAACTACCTAGCCACTTCCATATATTGCTTTTAAGTCTTGCATTAACTTGTGATATGGTGCTTACTTGGGAATTAAACCTGCCTGAGGTGCTGGAGATGAAAGTACATGGCTTTGGTAATTCAACTTTAATGACCTCTCCCTACCATTTTTTTTTTAATCTCTAAGAAATTCAAGTTGTTTTTATTACATGGAAAATGTCTACTGGAAGAACAATTTAGCAGTGGTGATTGTCTCCTCTCTCTCTCTTCTCCCCACAAACTTTTGTTTTGAAAAATTTAAAACCAGAAGGAAAGTTGAAAGTTTAGATCCATCAGTTGTTTACATTTTGCCACATTGCTTTCTTTCTATCACCTAGCCATCTACCTATGTAATTTTTTGCTGAATCATTTGAGAGTAAATTGTAGACATCGTATTTCATCCCTAAATACCTTAGCATGCATCTCCTAGGAATAAGAACTTTCTCCTGCATAAACACAATACCATTACAACACCTATGAAACTTGACATTTATTGATTCAATATCATCTAGTACAAAGTTCATATCCTAGTTTTCTCTAATTATCTTAATAATGTGCACAGTAGGTATTCCCACCCCATCCCCATCAATCCTAGATGCAAAGAAGAATCATGTTTACATTTAGTTTTCTTCTTTAGTCTTCCTTAATCTAGAACAGTTTCCTCAATTATATTTTGTCTTTTATGATGGTATTTTTGAAGAGTCTGAACCAGTTTTCTTATAGAATGCACCTAAAACTGGATTTGTCTGGTTGTTTCCTTATGGTTAGATTCTGTTCAAATATGTTTGGCAAGACTGCTACATAGATGATGTATAGATCTCCTTTTTAGAAAGCTCTCTGGTTGTAGTGTAGAGACAGGATTGAAGAGTGCTAAATGGGGAGGCTGTGTTCTCAGTTTTTCAGGTGAATGACATGGTGGCCTGAATTAGTGTAGAAGTGGTAGGGACTGTGGAAGGGAAAATCTGGGAAAGGTTTAGAATGACCAGCTTTGGTTGTGATAGGTAATAGAGAGGGAAGAGCCTAGAATAATTCCCACAGTTACTGGTAAATGATTATATCACTTATCAATTCAGAGAATATAAAAAAAATTATTGGGATGGTTGATGAGTTTATTTTTTCACATGTACTATTTGAAATGCCTGTGGACCATTCAAATAGAGATGATTGATATGATCAGTATGGATGGAGTTCAGGAGATGAACCCTGGACTAGAGATTTAAATTTGGAACTAAAATATTAGCTATATATTGGTAGGAGTAAAGCAATAGGGATGGATCAGATTGCCTTGAGAGAGTATTAGGTGCAGAGTGATGGGGTGATGAAGCATTCTTAGTTAAGATTTGACCAGAGCTCCCGTGGTCTTTCCCTAGAGTTCTTGCTTAGTCTCTCAGTATTTTAAGTTCTGAGGTTGTTTCACTGTTTTGATCATTAGTCATCACCTAAACTCAGAATTGTTGGGCCTCATCCAGACTTCATTTGCCCCAACTAGACTAGAGAATCACTGGCACTGTCCTCATACTCATAGTAATCCATATTTCATCCAAGTACCCTCGAGTAAGTGTGAGGCTGTATCTTCCAAAGGAGCCACATCCTATTTAAGATGGGACTACCAGACCTTCCCCACTGTTACTTAGTTCAATCCTAGAATGTGCTGAGGCACATTATGCAAATAAACCAAACACAATAAAGATGATCATACATCAGGTGTGCATGTGCACATCTGGATTGCAATTCTGTAATGGAATGGTCCCAGACTGACCCAGCAGAAGAAAAAAGAAAGGAAACCCAAAGAATGTTCTCTCAGCTCCATTTAATGCCTTATCAAACTTGTGTGCTGTGTTTCTACCTGTAGCTCTCAGCATATGGAGAAAAGAGTCAGAACCCAATCATTCTTTTCCACTCTGCCAAGAAATCTTTTATACTTCCTCCACAGGTAGGACTCCAGGTCACCAATAACACTAGGGAGTGTTTTATTGACACTTGCGGTATTTTATCATCAAAACCCTCTCATTCCCAACACACTTAGAATCATGTCTGATGAATTTCTACAAAGTGGAAATTCTTATTTAATGACCTCTAAAGAAGAGACGAAGGAGATTGAGGCGATATAAGAGGAAAAGGGAAAGCTTATTGCAAGGGAGGGGAATGCTGAGCCTGGTGGGGAAGACTGACTGTTCAACTGCCAATGCCTGTTACTTAAGAACTGACATTTTCCAGATCCCACCTCAGGGAAGGCAACACCTGATTTCACTTAAAATTGCAGCATCTGCCTTGCTGCTTTCCCTTGACCAGGCCCACACCTCACCAGCCAGAGCCATGATGACTAAAAGAAAGGAAGGTGCAATTAACTGGTGAGTGGAGGTTGGGATGAGTGGAAACCTCTTGAGAGTTCTGATCTGATTGTGTGGCTGAATTAGGAGGTTTCTCCCACACGCTAACACACATTAATAATATAGTCAAGTGCCAAGAAGCAGGAGGGAGACCTGACACAATCATTTAAACATAATGCTGCATTTTGTTTGGGTGGTTGTTGGTGGTGTTGGTTTCATAGCTGTAGCTCTCTAGCTTCTGCTTTCTTGAATCACTAGCTTTGGGGAGCAGATAGGAATATGTGGAGCAGATAGGAATTCTTCTCTTAAATATTACATTATCTCTTAAATATCTCACCAAGAAGAACTGTAAAAGTTGATCAGGACACTAATGTTCAATTATATTATTTTCTGTTCTGGTTTATAATGTCTTCTCTATCCTCACTGTTTTTTTGTGTGTGTACACACATGCACATATGTACACACAGACACATACAGTGAAGGCAGAGAAGAGATTAAGGACCAAAATAGGTGTGTGTATGTATGTATGTATGCATGGATATACAGATGTAAAAAAATATTAAAATATATGTGTACATATATATGTATATATATGTTTATCCAAAAGATGATTAAAATTTCCTGGTGTTAGTTTTAATCTAAAAGATCTCCATTAAGGCTGCAATAAGACAGAAAGCTCAGAACTGCAGCCAAAGCAGAAAACTTTAAAAGCACATAAATATGGGCGCCTGGGTGGCTCAGTTGGTTAAGCGACTGCCTTCGGCTCAGGTCATGATCCTGGAGTCCCGGGATCGAGTCCCGCATCGGGCTCCCTGCTCGGCAGGGAGTCTGCTTCTCCCTCTGACCCTCCTCCCTCTCATTCTCTCTGTCTGAAATAAATAAATAAAAATCTTAAAAAAAAAAAAAAGCACATAAATATTTATTTAGTGATTTTTTTAAAAAACAAAAGTATTATATTTATTGTTTTGCAATATATGTTTCACCTAGCAATATTAATATTTTACTATGTCAAAAAAATATTTTTCTGTAGTGCATTTATTGAATCTGTCCTATGGATTTATTTATTTATTTCTCCTATTATTGGAAATTTAGCCAGTCTTTCACTCTCTCACTTTCTCTCTCTCTCTCTCTCTGCCATTAAACAAAACTGTGATGAACATTCTTTTTGTTTGTTTCTTTGTTTTTATTTTACATTTTTTATTTTATTATGTTATGTTAATCACCATACATTACATCATTAGTTTTTGATGTAGTGTTCCATGATTCATTGTTTGCTTATAAAACCCAGTGCTCCATGCAGAACGTGCCCTCTTTAATACCCATCACCAAGCTAGACCATCTCCCCACCCCCTCTCCTCTAGAACCCTCAGTTTGTTTCTCAGAGTCCATCATCTCTCATGGTTCATCTCCCTCTCCGATCCCCCCCCTTCATTTTTCCCTTCCTACTATGTGATGAACATTCTTATGCATTTGGAATTCAGTTCTCTAAATTCCTCAGAGAAAATATATAGAAATGGAGTTTTTTAGTCAAAGGGTATATGCATTTTTAAAGCTTTTGATACATATTGCCAAAATATCTTTTTCCAGAGGAGGTGTGAAAGTCTTATGAGGATTACCTGATCTGAAATTTCCATAAACAAATTGGAGTTTAGAGCAGGGGATTACAGATTACAAGGGAGGTCATTACTGTATATCCTAAAAGTGTCAGAACCAGAATAATTGGGATAGTTGTCCTTGAGCACTGTGCAAGAGTAAGTCCTCTCTACTCCTGTGGACTGGTTCAGAGAAAGAGAGCTATTCTAAGGATTGGGCCTCTTATCCTCTATTAATGAGGTACTGATGGATGCAAAGGTAGTTCTGGTATCTAAATGAACCCACAGGTTCTGAGTTGCAGAATACTAAAAGCCTAGAGTCTCATTTTTTAAAAAATCCAAGAAAATGGGCACCTGGGTGGCTCAGTTGGTTAAGCGACTGCCTTCAGCTCAGGTCATGATCCTGGAGTCCCGGGATCGAGTCCCGCATCGGGCTACCTGCTCAGCAGGGAGTCTGCTTCTCCCTCTCCTGCTCCCCCCTCTTGTGCTCTTTCTCTCTCTCACTCTCTCTCTCAAATAAATAAAATCTTTAAAAAAAAATCCAAGAAAATATAAGGAAATAATATTATAATAGAAAAATAATTAAACCATAAAAGAATAGATTCTTGCTGTGGCAAATGATTTTAATACTTCTCACATACAGAATAGTCTTGACTCTGGGTGAAGGTTCATATACCTCTGGCTAGGATCTTGGGAACAGGCCACCAAAAGTAAGCTTTTAAATGGAGAACAGCAAAGTAGAAGTTAAGGGCCTTCAGAAGAAAAGGAAGTCAGTTATAATTCTTTGCTGTTCTCATTAGCTTACTGCAGCCTAATGGAAAGACTGTCCTTGGAGTTTTCATTTTTCTAGAAACCTCTGGTGTCTAATAAATTTCTATTCAGAGTTCCAACCTCCCAGCAGTTAATTCTCATACTTAGTGCTTTTTGCTAATGATATTTTTGCCTCAAGAATTTATACATGGAAGATTATTTTCTGTAGCCATGTCCAAGGGATGGAATCTTTCTCCTTATTTTCCATACTCATTCTTGTAATAAATCAAATCAAATCAATCAATAATAGATATTTAATTCACATTAGGCACAATTCTAGGACTCCACTCATCACCTGACCTTCATAATGTTCATTCTAATATGAGGGCCATATTGACACCAGGTATCACTGTCCACTCAGCCCCTGTACTAAATATTCATCAAAATGTCTGGGTGCTTTCTTTTCTTCAGTGTACAGTTGTCTAAATGGCTATAGGTACTTTTGTGGGGGAAGGAAAATCATTATATGATGCTATAGTGTTCCCCTTAAAGATCTGTCCATGCCTTTAGTCAATGGGTTCTGGATTGACTCAGGACCAAGAACTAGGAAGGGATTAGGACATTTTCATTGGGGCATCATCCTCAACTTCCTGCTCATCCATTTTTGTCATTTTTGTCTTTTTGTGGTTGTAGATATTAAGTAACACTCCTGTTGGCTACCCATCTTTTTGCCATTAGGGATGTCATGCTTTATTAACCATCTTCACAATTCCCTGCTGGTCTGGCCCTCTTGGCTGCCCCTCTAACTTTAATTGTAACCTTTTGGCTTCATATAGTTAAGTACCACCACCTGGGCTTGATTGCTTTTGTCCCCATCATCCCATCCTTATTGTTACTGACAAGGCCAAACCTGACCTATGGCTAAGAGCCACCACTGAACTTATTGGTGATGCTGAGCCTCTCTCACCAGCACATCTATTTTTTCTTTTTTTTTTTTCACCAGCACGTTTCTTATGCCCTTGGTGGAATGGTGTCCTTTGGCTTCTCCCATGGACCGTACTCCTCTGGTGGGTCTTCTGGCCTTATTAATATATCCATTCTAGCATGGCCACTTCCTTCAGTCTCTTTTATTCCTTCCTCTACAATCTGCTAAGGCAACTTAGGCATTTCTACTCTAAATGTCATCCTAGCAGTGAGTTTGCCCCATCCCCTGGGATCCTTGCCAGGGTGTTAAATCCCATGTCCCAAGAAAACACCCCCAAGTCACTGAATCCTTGATTATTCAGTCTTATATCCTGGCCCTCTTGATTGAACATCTTCAAAATTTAATCCCAGGAGTATATCCCTGGCTCCTGTTTATACACTCTAGCTAATTCTCCCAAATCCTTGACTGCATAGTCTCTTCATTTTCTTAACTAGTAATGCTGGGCTTTAGTCCTAGTGCCTGGCAGGCAGAAGAGGAGATGGGGCAGCTTCTGAGGAGGAAAATTGCTGTCTTGCAGGGAGAGGCTTCTGCAGTGTTTTGCAACACAGGGTAAGTGCAACCTCTTAACTTGGGAAGAGTGGGCCACCTTGTAGGCTCTGGGACCTCAGGAGCATCTTCAGCTCCAACATCTGGGGCATCAACCCAGAAGTCCTTAACCCATACTTTAGGGTACTGTGTTTTTTCACCCAGAGCCCTGATGTTATGATAACAGACCTATCTTGATTAAGCTTCAAATGTCTCTGAAGCCCTATAACTATCAGATCTTCAGTTTTCTACTTAGGTGTGTCTGCTCTTCCACCACAGAATATAAGGGTACCTTTATGAACAACCAGTGAAATCCTTTGGCTCTCACACTTAGCTATTTGTTAATGGCCCTCAACTTCTCATTATTTTTCTTCAGAGCCTGAATGCAATTTTGCAGTAATCTGCAACTCTGCTGTCCTTGTAGACATCCCGACCCATTTCTTTTGCAGCTGCCTCTGTACCTGGCTCTTGTCTCATGTCACTATCAGTGAAATCTTTAGCACCCACATTCCACACTCAAGATGGTATTTTTTCCCACAAGATGGTGAGTGAGCCAGTCCCAAATCCTCATCTTACTTAGACCATTCTCATTATCATCTGCAATAGTTTGAGTATGTCAAGAAGCAGACAAAAATATAAGACTATCTATGCCAGAGATTGTGGGCAGGGAAGTTGTCAAAGGGAAAGAAAGCCTTCAGACTAGTGCAATATCTGTGGAGAGAGGAAAGGAAAAATAAGGTAGAATGGAATCTTAGACTACAGCACAGTTCCAAAAAAGGTTCTGTCAGGCTGATGGGAAGTCCCCAAGTCAAATTTGTTTGTAGGAGTCCTGCAACTTGCTGGAATGGACATGCCTCAGTACCTTCACCCACCATTTTTAGTTACTGACTGGGAAAAACAGCTCATGGAAAATAGAAACTCAGCATGAACACAGTTATGAGTGTGGAAGGGCAGCAGCTAGAGCAGATTATTAGTTACACTCCCTGTAGCAGAATTTCAGAGTGGCATATTTCATGGCACACATATATACACTCACAGAGTCATTGCTTAAGATCAATAAATCTTCATGTTTAGTACTAGCAGATGAAAGCATCTGAGGGGCTGTACCAGAGAAAGGGGATCCTGGCAATTCAAATTTGAAATATACAAACACGCACAGATATAGTACACATAGGAATCAGACTCTACCATACCATTAGTATTATAAGTTTTTATTTAAAGTGGGTTCATACAATCTTTCTTGGGCCAGTCTAACAAATGACCCCCATTTGTGGCTTTGTTTCTATGTGAAAATATGTGCCAAATTTCCCACAGCTGACTGATAAGTGAGTCTTTGGAACACAACAAAATTATAAACTGAAAACTCCCTGTAGCCATGAGAGGCCACTTGGGCTTCTTCTGGGCACTTGAGATATAAACCACCAAGTGTGTGCACTATCACTATTTCAGTGGCTTCGGCAAAGGGACTTGTCTATCCATGCTGTTTCTGGACAAAGACTCTTTTTTTTTTACGTTTTTTCAAATTTTATTATGTTATGTTAATCACCATACATTACATCATTAGTTTTTGATGCAGTGGTCCATGATTCATTGTTTGCCTATAACACCCAGTGCTCCATGCAGAACGTGCCCTCCTCAATACCCATCACCAGGCTAGCCCATCCCCCCACCCCCTCCCCTCTAGAACCCTCAGCTTGTTTCTCAGAGTCCATCATCTCTCATGGTTCGTCTCCCCCTCTGATTTCCCCGCCTTCATTTTTCCCTTCCTACTATCTTCTGTTTTTGTTTTTTTTTTAACATATAATGTATTATTTGTTTCAGAGGTACAGGTCTGTGATTCAACAGTCTTACACCCTTTAAGCTTAGCAACAACATTCCATCTTCACATCCAAAAGAAAAATAATACAATATGAAAGTGTGGCTTTTGTATGTGACCAACATGACTAGTGCATATGTTTCTGCCTCATTATTCTATTCCATGTTGATAATCTGCTGGTTGTATCCAAGTCACTATATCACAGCCTATAAATTCTTTGAAAGCAAGGACCATGTCTCATCATTGATTACACTCAATACCCAAGTGACTAAATCAGTGCCAACAAGTGCTTGGTGACCTTTTTCCTTAACCCTCTCCCTCCTTCCCTGGACAAGCTCTTTATTGTTCCCCATTAGAATCACAATCTTTGGAGGGATGCCCCATATCTCTCTATAATCATTTCTCTTCCCCTGAATTATTTAGCATCCCCACCCCTCCCTCATGGGAGAGCTGGGTCTGCCCTAAAGCCAGAATGGTTTTAAGTCAAGTAAGAAGTGTTGTACTTCTTACTGCCATACAGTAAGATTTATCACTGGCTCAATGGGACCTTTGCCAAAAAACTGGCTAGTGTGTCATCATGGCATCTTAAGAAATTTCTTCCTAAGAGAATATTTTTCATGACTAAAGAAGCCAGTTTACATAATGTCCCTAACCAAAATATCACAACTGCTACCTCCACTTCCACTCCACCAGACAACAAGACATATTTAGAGGCTCCAAGACACATATGGAAGTAAGATTTTTTTTTTTTTTAATGATTACTGACATGTTCTGGAAGAGGTTGGACTATGGATGTTAATGTGATGGTATGATCTCTTTAGAATTCTTCCTAGTCTTTCAGTGATCTCCTACATTTCTTCAATTCAAATATGCTTTATATTTCTTATTCAATAAGAAATTGATACCCATTTTCTTATTCGACATTTAAAATAGCCTTGGGAAGTAGGCAAGACCGGTATTATTATTGACACCTGAAAAATAAGGAATCTGAAGTACCATAGAGTTAAATGATGTGCCTAAGGAGTAAATTTGTGACCAGTGATTAGAAAACAGATCAGGGTGGACTATAATCTTTAGGAAATGAAATACAACAAACAATAAATATGTATTTACAACACTCTGTGTGCTGGTCACTGCAGCTAGACTCAAGAACACAAGTAAGATCGAGGCATCAAAGAGTTCAGAATCTGTGAAGTGGTCCTCAAAGTTTTCCAGTATAAGACCATTTTCATTAAAACAAATAAAAATCTTTTTACTGTAGTTGTAAATCAACAAGATTACAAATCAAATAGTGCAGAGTTGCTTATTTTTTTTTAAGATTTTATTTATTTATTTGACAGAGAGAGACACAGCAAGAGAGGGAACACAAGCAGGGGGAGTGGGAGAGGGAGAAGCAGGCCTCCCGCCGAGCAGGGAGCCCAATGCGGGGCTTGATCTGGGGCTCGATGAGGGGCTCGATGCGGGGCTGATGTGGGGCTCGATCCCAGGACCCTGGGATTACGACCCAAGCTGAAGGCAGACGCTTAACGACTGAGCCACCCAGGTGCCCCCAGAGTTGCTTATGATAAGAAGCAATAGTCTCCTCCTTACTTTTCTGCCACCACCTATCTTAGCCCTTCTCTAGAGACAATGATTTTCATTAAAACAAGTATGTTAAAACTTTTTTTAGTTTTAGTATTTTTATTAGGGAAAAAACAAACTACACAAAAAGTATATAGAAAATAATGAAATAAATACCATCTACCCACCAATAACTAACTTTAGTAAGACTGAGAAGTCTTTACATATGGACATATTTGCCTCAGATCTTTTCTTTATTTTTATTTTTATTTTTTTAAAGATTTTATTTATTTATTTGACAGAGATACAGAGAAAGAGAGAGAGAGAGTGAGCACAAGCAGGGTGAGTGGCAGGCAGAGGGAGAGGGAGAAGCAGACTCCCCACTAAGCAAGGAGGCCGATGCAGGGCTTGATCCCAGAACCCTGAGATTATGACCTGAGCCGAAAGCAGACACTTAACTGACTGTGCCACCCAGGCGCCCCATCTTTTATATATTTTTTTAAAGAAAACATCTCAGATATAGTTAAAGCCACCTGAGTATTCCTTTCCAATCCCACTGCCCTCCATCTCAACACATAGGTAACCACTAAATTGAATTTTTTACTTACATTTGTCCTCATTTTTATTTTACTTATACTATAATAATACACATAGATGTATATATGCAGTATTTTATATATACATACAATGTATTTCTATAATGAATATATGATATTATTTGTGTATTTTGACAATATATATCATTCTGTGGTAAGAACACTTAACATAAGATTTCCCCTCTTTGCAAAATTTTAAGTATATAATACTGTTAATAAGTGGCCCTATGTCATACAGTAGATCTCCAGAACTTATTTATTTTGCATAAATAAAACTTTGTGCTCTTTGTTTGTTTGTTTGTTTGTTTATATTTATTCTTATGTTAATCCCCATACATTACATCATTAGTTTTAGATGAAGTGTTCCATGATTCATTGTTTGTGCATAACACCCAGTGCTCCATGCAGAATGTGCCCTCCTCAATACCCACCACCAGGCTAACCCATCCTCCCACCACCCTCCCCTCTAGAACCCTGTTTGTTTTTCAGAGTCCATCGTCTCTCATGGTTCGTCTACCCCTCCGATTTCCCCCGCTTCATTCTTCCCCTCCCGCTACCTTCTTCTTCTTTTTTTTTCCTTAACATATATTGCATTATTTGTTTCAGAGGTACAGATCTGAGATTCAACAGTCTTGCACAATTCACAGTGCTTACCAGAGCACATACCCTCCCCAGTGTCTATCACCCAGTCACCCCATCCCTCCCACCCCACCCCCCACTCCAGCAACCCTCAGTTTGTTTCCTGAGATTAAGAATTCCTCATATCAGTGAGATCATATGATACATGTCTTTCTCTGTTTGACTTATTTCACTCAACATAATACCCTCCAGTTCCATCCACATCGTTGCAAATGGCAAGATCTCATTCCTTTTGATGGCTGCATAATAATCCATTGTATATATATACCACTTCTTCTTTATCCATTCATCTGTCGATGGACATCTTGGCTCTTTCCACAGTTTGGCTATTGTGGACATTGCTGCTATAAACATCGGGGTGCACGTACCCCTTTGGATCCCTACTTTTGTATCTTTGGGGTAAATACCCAGTAGTGCAATTGCTGGATCATAGGGTAGCTCTATTTTCAACTTTTTGAGGAACCTTCATACAGTTTTCCAGAGTGGCTGCACCAGCTTGCATTCCCACCAACAGTGTAGGAGGGTTCCCCTTTCTCCGCATCCCCGCCAACATCTGTCGTTTCCTGACTTGTTAATTTTAGCCATTCTGACTGGTGTGAGGTGGTATCTCATTGAGGTTTTGATTTGGATTTCCCTGATGCCGAGTGATATTGAGCACTTTTTCATGTGTCTGTTGGCCATTTGGATGTCTTCTTTGGAAAAATGTCTGTTCATGTCTTCTGCCCATTTCTTGATTGGATTCTTTGTTCTTTGGGTGTTGAGTTTGATAAGTTCTTTATAGATTTTGGATACTAGCCCTTTATCTGATATGTCATTTGCAAATATCTTCTCCCATTCTGTCGGTTGTCTTTTGGTTTTGTTGACTGTTTCCTTTGCTTTGCAAAAGCTTTTTATCTTGATGAAGTCCCAATAGTTCATTTTTGCCCTTGCTTCCCTTGCCTTTGGCGATGTTTCTAGGAAGAAGTTGCTTCAGCTGAGGTCTAAAACTTTGTGCTCTTTGACCAACACTTCCATATTTATCTCCCCTTACAACCCCTGGCAACCATCATTATACTCTCTGTCTCTGTTCGACTATTTTAGATTGCACATATAAGTGAAATAATGTAGTATTTGTCTTTCTGTGTCTGGTCTATTTCATTTAGCATAATGTCCTCCAGGTTCATCTATTCTAGCAACCATCAATGGTTGAATGGGTAAAGAAAATGTAGTATATGGACCTACAGCCACCCAAAGAAGATGGCCATCCCAGCAGTTTCCGGGCTCTCCCAGCAGATGTGTTGCTTTAGTATATCTGTGGTCAGGCTGTTTGCCAAGCACATAAGGCCACCTGTTCAGGTATATGGTATCAAAGGTTTCTATGCATCTAAACAGAATAAACTTTATTTATTCTGCTGCATCTAAACAGAATAAACTGGAACAAATAGAAAAGGAATTGTTGAGAGTAGCACAAATATTGAAGGAACCCAAAATGGCTGGTTCCATTAAGAATCCTTGTGTAAAGCATACAGTGAAAATGAAAAGACTAAATGACATGACAGCAAACGAGACATTCTCTCCCCTCATGTCCAGCCTGATCAATTTGCTTGCTGAAAATGGTTGCTTGAACAATATACCTGGAGTCATTTCTGCCTTTTCAACCATGGTGATCATACACCGTGGAGAAGTCCCTTGCAAGTAACCACTGCATCTCCTTTAGATGAAGCCATTCTTTCTGAATTAAAAACAGTCTTGAAGAGCTTCCTAAAAGTAAAGGCCAAGTATCGAAATTGGAAGTTAAGATTGATCTGTCAAGCATGGGTGCAATGATTGTCCATATTGGAGAGAAATATGCTGATATATCTGTGAAAACCAAGATGCAGAAGCTGAGCAGGGCTATGTGGGAAATTTTCTGAAGTGTCAATTTTTTGTCAGTGAAAATTTCTAAACTTAGAGCAATGATAAAATGCTTCCTGAACAACAATAAAAAAAGAAAATGTGGTGTATACATACAATGGAATATTATTCAGCCTTACAATGGCAGAATTTCCTTCTTTTTAAAGGCTGAATAATATTCCATTGTACCTATATACCACATTTACTTTGTCCATTTAACTGTTGATGAATATTTAGGTTTGTTTCCAGATCTAGGCTATTGTGCATAATGCTGCAATGAAGATGGGAGTGCAGATATCTCTTTAAGACCCAGATTTCAATTCCTTTGACTATATATCCAAAAGTGAGATTGCTAGATCAAATGATAATTCTATTTTTAATTTTTAAAGGAACCCCCATATTGTTTTCCATAGTGGCTGCACCAATTTACAGTACCACCAAGAGTGCACAAGGGTTTCCTTTTCTCTACATCTTCACCAACACTTCTCCTTTGGTTTTTTGATAATTGTTATCCTAACAGGTGTGAGGTGATAGCTCATTGTGGTTTTTTATTGTTATGTTAATCACCATACATTACATCATTAGTTTTTGATGTAGTATTCCATGATTCATTGTTTGTGCATAACACCCAGTGCTCCATGCAGAACATGCCCTCTTTAATACCCATCACCAGGCTAACCCATCGGTTGCTGGAGTTGGGGGGTGGGGTGAGAGGGATGGGGTGGCTGGGTGATAGACACTGGGGAGGGTATGTGCTATGGTGAGCGCTGTGAATTGTGCAGGGCTCATTGTGGTTTTGATATGCATTTCCCTGATGACTAGTGATGTTGCACACCCTTTTCATATACCTGTTAGCCATTTGTGTGTCTTTTTTGGAGAAATGTGTATTCAGGTCCTTTGCCCATTTTTAAATTGAGTTACTTGTGGGTTTTGTTTTTGTTTTGTTTTGTTTTGCTCTTGAGTTGTAAGAGTGCCGTATATATTTTGGATATTAACCTTTTATAAGATATATGGTCTGAAAATATTTTTTCTCATTTTAGGTTGCCTTTTCATTTTGTTAAGTGTTTCCTTTGCTTTGTAGAAGCTTTTAGTTTGATGTAATCTCATTTGTCTAGTTTTGCTTTTGTTGCCTGGGCTTTTGATGCCATATCTAAGAGATCATTGCCCAGTCCAATATCTAGAAACATTTGTCCTATTCTTTTTTCTAAGAGTTTTATTGTTTCAGGTTTTACATTTAAACCTTTAATTCATTTTGAATTGATTTTTCTATATAATGTGAGATAAAGGTTCAGTTTCATTCTTTTGCATATGGATATCCAATTTTCTCAACACAATTTATTGAATAGACAATATTTTCCCCATTGTGTATTCTTGGCACCCTTGTGTTTTTTTAAGGTTTTATTTATTTGAGAGAGAGAGAGAGTATGTGCAAGCTAGAGGGAGAGGGAGAAGCAGGCTTCCCTCTAATCAGGGGGTCCAATGCTGGGCTCAATCCCAGGACCCTGAAATCATGACCTGAGCTGAAGACAGACACTTAACCAATTGAGCCACCCAGGCACCCCTCTTGGCACCCTTGTTGAAGATCAGTTGACCATATGTTTATGGCCCTATTTTTGGGCTGTCTACTCTGTTCATCGTCTATCTTTCTGCTTTTATGCCAGTACATAGTGTTTTAATTATTGTAGCTTTGTAATGTGGTTTTGCAATCAGAAAGTGTAATACCTCCAGTTTTGTTCTTTCTCAAAAGTGCTTTGACTATTTAAAGTCTTTTGTGGTTTCAAATGAATTTTAGGATTGTTTTTGTATTTCTGTAAAAAATTCCGTTGGGATTTGGATAGAGATTGCCTTGAATCTATAGATCATTTGGGGAAGTATGGACATTTTAACAATATTAATTCTTCTGGTCCAAGAACACAGAATGTCCTTCCATTTATTTGTATCTTTTAACATTTATTTCATTATTGTTTTGCAGTTTTCAGTGCACAAGTATTTCACCTGGTTAAATTTATTCCTAAGCATCTTATTTTTTTGATGCTAATGTAAATGGAATTGTTTTCTTAATTTCTTTTTTGAGTAGGTTGTTGTTAATGTATAGAGATGCAAATGAATTTTGTATGTTGATTTTGTATTCTGAGACTTTACTAAATTTGCTTATTAGTTGTAACTTTTTTGTGTGGAGTCCTTAGGATTTCTACATTTAAGATCTTGCTGTCGGCAAACACAGACAATTTTACTTCTTCCTTTCTAATTTAAATGCTTTTTTTCTTACCTAATTACTCTGACTAGGAAGAAGCCCACAGCTAATATCATATTCAGCAGTGAAAAGCTGAATAGTAAAAAGCCCCAACTGCCTTTAAGAGTTGGAAAATTTTGTAGATAACCCTTATCAAGTTAAAGAAGAGCTCTTCTGTCATAGTTTTCTAAGAGTTTTTATCATGAATGGAGTTTGAATTTGTTAAAAGTTTTATCTGTATCTATTGAAATGAATGTAATTTTTCTTCATTAGTCTGTTGATTTAGTGAATTACATTGATTGAATTTTGAATCAGGCTTCCATTATTGGGATAAACTCTGCTTTATCATGTTTTTCTTTTATATATTTATATTTTAGGATTTAATTTGTTAATATTTTCTTGGGGATTTAAAAAATATTTTCATAGGGGACATTAGCATGTTTTTAAAAATTTCTTATAATGTCTTTTGTTTCATTTTGGCATCGGGGTAGTGCTGGTCTACTAAAATGAGTTGAGAACTGTTCTATTTTCTCGTAGATATTGTGTTGAGTTGGTATTATTTTTTCCTTAAGTGTTCACTGATATAGAATTGATTTCACCAGTGAAACCAACTGGGTCTCTTTTTTGGAGTCTTGAATTATGAAATCAATTTCTTTAGATGTGTGACTATTCCTATAATGTACTTTATCTGAGTGAATTTTGGTAGTTTCTGTCTTTCAAAGCATAGTTCCATATTATGTAAATTATTTAATTTATGGACACAAAGTTGTTCATAATATTTTATTATCCTTTTAATGTTTATATGGTTTATATTAATTATTCTCTTTCACTCTTAATATTGGTAATTGGTGTCTTTCCCCATATTTTCTTGGTTAGTTTGTGAGAGTTTTGTCAATTTTATTGATTTTCTTTCAAAGAACTAGCCTTGGTTTGATTTTATCCAATTTTTTCAATTTTATTCATTTCTATTCTTTATTATTTTTCTCTTCCTGTTAGCTTTAGATTTTATTTGCTTTTCTTTTTGTAGCTTAGAATAATGATGTAAAACCTTTCTTCATTTTATGTGAAAGAATTAAAGCTACCAGTTCTTCTCTAAGCAGTGTTTTGGTTGTATCCCACAAATTTTGATATATTCTATTTTTATTTTTACTCTGATCAATGTATTTATTAATTTCCCTTTGACTTCTTGTCTTACCTAAAATTCATTTACAATGTGGTATAATTTCCAAATATTTAGGGGAATTTTTCAGATATCTTTCTATTATTAATTTTCAGGTTTTATTCCCCCATGTTCTCAGGCAGTTCTGTGAGACTGGGGTCACCTGAGAGGCAAACTGGTGAGAAAGAAGGTGGTGAAAAAAAATACAAGGGAATTCCTGCTTATTATTTGGGCAGTGGGAGCCCATTTTAAAATATCTCTGTCCAGAAAGATGAATCTTTTCTCAGGGTTTTATGTGCCTGTGTCATCACTGTCACAGCCATGAAATTCCCCAACTGGCCAGTCTTACTGGTAGGGCTGAGAGAGAAAAGAGAAAGAAGGAAAAGGCTAAAAGAAATGGGTATTTCTCTACACGCTGTCTGGCATGCAGGAGCCTCTTTTCCTGGTTTCATGGCTAGGGGTAATGTCTTGTTTCTGAGAATTTTGGCTTTTGCACCCATGGCACAGTTCTGCCACTTGGGCCTTCCTTCAGTCAAAGCTTGGAGATAAAGAAGGAAAATAAGATCATGAAACTTGCCCTCATTACAGATCATTGTCCAGATTTTGAGTTCAACAGTCTGCTTGCTAATTTTTACTTTTCAGAGTACTTAGGTGGTTGTCTTTTTCTGCCCAGAGATTTTAGTTATCATTGGTGTGACAGATATGCTGTAGTTGGCTTACTCCATCTTGGTTGAAATGGATGGAGTCTTAGAAGTCTTTTCACTTTTGTAGTGTATTTTCTTCTGAGTAAATGATTCTAGGCTCAAAGTTTGCACTCTGAGAAGTTTCATTGTCAGTTGACTTGCATAGTTTCTATTGAAAAGTGGGCTCTCAGTCTTATTGTTGATATGGTGAAAGTAATATGCCTTTCCTTCTCTGTGATTGCTTCTTTTTTTTATTAACATATAATGTATTATTTGTTTCAGGGGTACAGGTCTGTGATTCATCAGTCTTACACAATTCACAGTGCTCACCATAAAACATACCCTCCTCAATGTCCATCACCCAGCAACCCCAACCCTCCCAACCCCTCCACTCCAGCAACCCTCAGTTTGTTTCCTGAGATTAAGAGTTTCTTATGGTTTGTCTCCCTCTCTGGTTTCATCTTGTTTCATTTTTCCCTCCTTTCCCCTATGATCCTCTGTCTTGTTTCTCAAATTCCTCATATCAGTGAGATTATATGATACTTGTCTTTCCCTGATTGACTTATTTCACTTAGCATAATACCCTCTAGTTCCATCCACGTCATTGCAAATGGCAAGATTTCATTTTTTGATGGTTGCATAATATTCCATTGTGTATATATACCACATCTTCTTTATCCATTCATCTGTTGATGGACATCTAGGCTCTTTCCATAGTTTGGCTATTGTGGACATTGCTGCTATAAACATTGGGGTGCATGTGCCCCTTCAGATCACTACATTTGTATCTTTGGGGTAAATACCCAGTAGTGCAATTGCTGGGTCATAGGGTAGCTCCATTTTCAACTTTTTGAGGAACCTGTATACTGTTTTCCAGAGTGGCTGCACCAGCTTGCATTCCCACCAACAAGGTAGGAGGGTTCCCCTTTCTCCGCATCCTCGCCAACATGTGTCATTTCCTGACTTGTTAATTTTAGCCATTCCGACAGGTATGAGGTAGTATCTCATTGAGGTTTTGATTTGTATTTCCCTGATGCCGAGTGATGTTGAGCACTTTTTCTTTTTCTTTTTCTTTTTTTTTTTTTTAAGATTTTATTTATTTATTTGACAGAGAGAGAGAGATCACAAGTAGGCAGACAGGCAGGCAGAGGGAGAGGGAGAAGCAGGCTTCCTGCTGAGCACAGAGCCCGATGTGGGGCTCCATCCCAGGACCCTGGGATCATGACCTGAGCCGAAGGCAGATGCTTAACCATCTGAGCCACCCAGGCGTCCCTGTTGAGCACTTTTTCCTGTGTCTGTTGACCATTTGGATGTCTTCTTTGCAGAAATGTCTGTTCATGTCTTCTGCCCATTTCTTGATTGGATTAGTTGTTCTTTGGGTGTTGAGTTTGATAAGTTCTTTATAGATTTTGGATACTAGCCCTTTATCTGATATGTCATTTGCAAATATCTTCTCCCATTCTGTCGGTTGTCTTTTGGTTTTGTTGACTGTTTCCTTCGCTTTGCAAAAGCTTTTTATCTTGATGAAGTCCCATTAGTTCATTTTTTTGCCCTTACTTCCCTTGCCTTTGGTGATGTTTCTAGGAAGAAGTTGCTGTGGCTGAGGTTGAAGAGGTTGCTGCCTGTGCTCTCCTCAAGGATTTGGATGGATTCCTGTCTCACATTTAGGTCTTTTATCCATTTTGAGTCTATTTTTGTTTGTGGTGTAAGGAAATGGTCCAGTTTCATTCTTCTGCATGTGGCTGTCCAATTTTCCCAACACCATTTGTTGAAGAGACTGTCTTTTTTCCATTGGACATTCTTTCCTGCTTTGTCGAAGATTAGTTGACCATAAAATTGAGGGTCCATTTCTGGGTTCTCTATTCTGTTCCATTGATCTATGTGTCTGTTTTTGTACTGTTTTGTGCCAGTACCATACTGTCTTGATGACTACAGCTTTGTAATAGAGCTTGAAATCTGGAATTGTGTTGCCACTAGCTTTGTTTTTCTTTTTCAACATTCCTTTGGCTATTCAGGGTCTTTTCTGGTTCCATACAAATTTTAGGATTATTTGTTCCATTTCTTTGAAAAAAGTTGACGGTATTTTGATAGGGATTGCATTAAATGTGTAGATTGCTCTAGGTAGCATAGACATTTTCACAATATTTGTTTTTCCAATCCACGAGCATGGAACCATTCCATTTCATTGTGTCTTCCTCAGTTTCTTTTAGGAGTATTCTATAGTTTTCTGAGTTCAGATTCTTTGCCTCTTTGGTTAGGTTTATTCCTAGGTATCTTATGGTTTTGGGTGAAATTGTAAATGGGATTGACTCCTTAATTTCTCTTTCTTCTGTCTTGTTGTTGGTGTATAGATATGCAACTGACTTCTGTGCACTGATTTTATATCCTGCCACTTTCTGTGATTGCTTTTAAGATATTGTTCTCTTGGCTTTGAGTTTTCACAATGTGGCCATGATATTTCTAGATTTCCTTTGTATTTTTCCTACTCAGGGTTTACTGAGCTTCTTAAATCTTTGAATTGATTCCTTTTGTCAAGTTTGGAAAATTCCTGGCTATTATTTCTTCAAATATTGCTTGCCCCCTATTCTCTTTCTCCATTCATCTAGGACTCAATTACACATATGTTAGAACTTTTATTCTTCATCCTAGTCCAGAATTGGCAAATGTCAGCATGGAAAAAAATGGGTAGCAATCATTAGCTAACATCAAGGTGGCTCCCCATTTTGTGAAGTTCTTTGCTCTTTACTCTTCAATATTAATTTTAAGATCACTTTGTCAAGGCACCTGGGTGGCTCAGTCGTTAAGTGTCTGCTTCAGCTCAGGTTGTGATCCCAGGGTCCTGGGATCAAGCCCTGCATTGGGCTCTCTGCTCAGCGGGAAGCCTGCTTCTCCCTCTCCCACTCCCCCTGCTTGTGTTACCTCTCTCACTGTGTCTCTTTCTGTCAAAATAAATAAATAAATAATCTTTAAAAAAAAAGATCACTTTGTCAAATTCTTTGATGATCTCTGGTAGAACTTTTATTGGAATTACATTATACTCATATATTAATATAGGGAGAATTGGCATTTTAAAAAATATCAACACTTCTTACCCCCAAATAAAGCATAAGTTTCTATTTATTCAAAACTTCTTTTATCAATAAGATTTTATAATTTTCTCCATAAAGGTAATGCACATTTTTGTTAGGCATATGCCCTATTATTTTATAGATATTTTTATGTATATATTATAATATATCCATAATATGTTATCATGAATGGTAACTTTTTAATATTTTGTATTTTTCTAATTGGTTATTACTGACATGTAAGATTGTCCATCTCAACTTTAGTGGCATAATGCTATTTATATGTATCATTATCATGTAAAAATTCTTTTAACAATGGCTATATTTCCTTTTCCTTTTCTAAAATTATTGTTCTATGCCTTTTCTCCATTTTTTCCTCTCTTCCCTCCCATCAAACTTCCTAGGAATTTTAATATTTTATTAGTCTTTCAAAGAATTATCTTATGGTACTGTGGGATTTTCTACTTTTTTTAATCTTTCAATATTTATCTCTTTATGATCAAATAATATGCTCATAACTCCTTTTATTTATTGAATTACTTTTGTTCTATTGATTGCTGAGGAAGATGAGGATTTAGCTAACTTAACTATGTTCTCTTACTTCCTCTTTTCTTCCCCATATTTGATAGCTTTGTGATAGAAATATATTTGATAAAAGATATATATTATATGTATATCAATTATATAAACCTATAACATGTTAATAACTATATTTAAATATATGAATATTTTAGAATATCTATTGATTATCATTGTTACTTTAACATTTTAACTTCTACTTTTTGTTCTGTCAACTTTTGTGTTTTTTGATACTCTGTTCTGTAAGATAAAGATATTAATACTGCTACCTTTTCATCTCCTTTCCCATTCAGGACTGTGCCATTTTCAGTAACACATTTACTTTTACCTTATCATTGATGTTATTTTCATTTTGTTCTGCAATCATAACCAAATTCTCTATGCTTTGCTCTAGAAAGTTTCCAAATATTGAAAAGAAATAAAGAGAATCTACAGAATTATGACATAAAAGTCCTTTATTGCTGGGACAAGTTCTATGTTAGATTGACATTTTCTACTTTGATAGTCCAATGTCACAGCTTCAGAGCCAAAGAATTTTCCCATCATCGAGGTCAAACAATCTTTCTTTCCTTTATACTCCTTTAACTGCTTAAGACCATATCACATTTTAGATTATTTCATATTTGACTTAAGTTTCTTATTTAGCTTTTTTGTTCCCAAGTTTAAAATTTTTTTTCCCTTACAAAATATGTCTTTATCACATTTATACATTTTTCTATTCCTTTCATTCAGTGAAAACTCATTCTCTGTAAGTCTCATTCTTGGACTTTTCATTATTACTCTCTGAATTTGACCTACTCTCTCTGAATCTCATGGCTTCTTCTTTTGTTTGACTGAATTGCAACCTTAAGTAATTCCTTTAAGGAAGTGTGTGGAAGTTATATTTTCTGAGTCCTTGTGTGAGGAGTTCTTTTTAATATTAAGACATCTAATGAACACCCCACATAAGACCAGTTACAATTTTGGTATTCACTGATTAAGAAAATTAATAAGGACAGGAAGTTTATATGAATTCAATAATGCTTTTTAAATAATTTGTTTTGTTCTAATCCTAGAAGTATCTGTAGCTATTCAAGAAATAGCATTATATATATACATGACATATGTTATTTATTCAGCCTAGAGGTGGAATAATGTCTGGAATCCTGCAGTAAGCTGTCCATGTCCCTCAGGTTGGGAACCCAGTATGAACTAAGAATGGTTTTTGTATTTTTAAATTGCTATTTAGAAAAAAAAAAGAACATGTGACAGAGATGATATGTAGCCCACAAAACAAAATATTTACTATGTGGTCCTTCACATAAAAAATGATGTGATTCTTAGCTAAACTTTCATAATACACAAGAATTATCTACATGTTCTTTGTTTCACTACAACAAAGTTTCACTACAACTAGGTTTTATTGTCTACTAGAAGTGAGTGGGAAAACTTTTCATTCCAGAACTAATGTGAACCAGACTCATAGAATACTGGGGATTATATGCAAAAGAATATAGTTTATTTAGAAGATTTAAGCAATGGCACTGAAGACTTAATTACTTTTTTCCATAAAAGCAAACTGTTAAATTATATGATAAATATTTTCAAGTTTTCTTTTATTCCTTTATTTTAATATAGGGAGGTATAGAAAAGACACCAAGAAAAGGATGATAATTTCTTGTCTAGATAGTCCTTTTTTGTGTAGAAATGCAGACTTGTTGAAAACTGAAAAATAAAAGTCTCACTTGCTTCTCTTCCCTTCACTTCTTTTCCTCCCAAATTATGAGTTTTAACAGTTTTGTTTCCTTACAACAAAATGGTTATTTATATACCCAATATGTATAGACATATATGATTGTATATATATATCCGTGTCTATGTGTAGATGAATATATCACTTAGAAGGATCATATTACACCATTCTGGTCATTGCTTTTTTTCTTTTTCACTTTTTAAAAACAAAATACATCTTTTTTTTTTTAATTTAATTTTATTATGTTATGTTAGTCACCATAAAATACATTATTAGTTTTTGATGTAGTGATCCACAATTCATTGTTTTCGTATAACACCCAGTGCTCCATGCAGTAAGTGTCCTCCTTAATACCCATCACCAGGCTAGCCCATCCCCCCTGCCCCCCTCCCCTCCAAAACCCTCAGTTTGTTTCTCAGAATCCATAGTCTCTCATGGTTCATCTCTCCCTCCAATAATACATCTTGATATCTTGATTTTTTTTCATATAAATGTATACAGATCTACTTTGTTCTTTTTTTTCACATTTTATATTGAATTATTTTTAGCCTTATGAGAAAGTTCATCAAATTTTATGAAATCACAATTCATATGTAGTTCATAGAGTTCGCATATACTCTTAATCTAGCTTTACCTAATGTTAACATTTAACATAACTACAGTACAATTATAGGAATAAGGAAATTTAACATTGATACAATATTATAAACTAACCTATAGGCCTTTTTCAAATTTGGCCAATTTTCCCACTATTGTCCTTTTTCTGTTCTAGAATTCCATTTAGGACATTGCATTGCATTTGGTTGTCATGTCTCTTTCAATCTGTGATCATTCTTTAAGTCTTTTGTTTTCTTTCACTTTTGAAGAGTCCAGGCCATATATTTTGTAGAATGTCCCTTAAATTGGTTTTATCCAATGTTTTCTAATGATTAAATTCAGGTTTTACATTTTTAATCAAAATACCACTAAAATGATGCTCTACCTGTCTCAGGGCTTCATATCAGGGTGCCTTATGTCAATATATCTACTAAGATTAATTTTGATCACAAGGTTAAGATGGTGTCTGTCAGTTTTCTCCTCTGTAAAGTTACTATTTTTATCTTTTATCTTGGGGAAGGTACTCGAGACAATCCAAATCTTTTTTGTCATCGTACTCTAACATACTAATTTTAGCATCCATCAATGGTCCTTGACTATAGCAATTACTACTGAGGTGTTGCCTAATGGCAGTTTTCTATGTCCATTCTTCTACATTTATTAAAAGGTATTCTGTGAGGAAGAGCTGTTCCTCCTCTCATTTATTTAGTCATTTATTTATACAAGATGACTTTGGGGTCCTTATTTTTATTCTGAGGGTTAAAATCCAGTGTTATCATTATTCATTTTGTTGTTCAAATTCTCTCAGCTTTAGCCATTGGGGGCTCATTCAGGTTAGCTCCTATGTCCTTTTGACATGCCTTCATCACTTTTTGAGCACTCCTGTAATTTATGGTACCACAAAATATTCTAGGCTTATTTTGTATCTTCTCTTACCTAGCTCTGGCATTAGCCATTTCTTTAAGGAGCCCTGGTTCCTTTTAATGAGAGAATGGTATTTAGAAACCAAGATCTGGGTCCTAAGTGTGCTCATTGATACTGGAATGTCATTGCTTCCAGGCTTGCTCAGTGGACAGGAAATTATAGATAGATAGATATAGATGTAGATATCTCACCCATATACACATCTGTATTTCTGTATTTATCCATGTGTACATATATTAGAAACCATGAGTTATACTGATACCTCCAATTCCACTTTAACTCCACACAGTTTATTCTAGCCTTCTTTTCCTTATTTGGAATCTCTGTAACATAGATTCTTTATAATTTGTTGGAACAGTCCCCATTTCATAGGCATTTGGATTGTTTTCAGTTACTGGCTATTAAAAGAAGAGGTGTAATGATAATCTTTGTATATCTTGGGGAAACTATGAAAGTATATGTATATATAGGAAAAATGTCTAGCGGTGGACTTGCTTGGTCTAAGGGAATGCACATTTAAATTTTGACAGATACTTCTGTCTTCTAGAAATATTTGCATTTTTTAAAATCATTTACTTAAGGGCACATTTCTTAAAAACAATCCACAAACAATTTCTAAAAAACAATCCTAGCCTCTTTAATAATGTCAGTGTCTCTTTTATTATTTTCCTGTCATGATTTAGATGGACTTCTGATGGGATCCAGAAGTCCCATTATACTCATTGGCATTTAGTTTTCCCTTTAAATCTAGTTAAATTGATTAATACAATAATTAGTCTCTGTCCTACAGTCTTTGAGAGTGTTGTAATTTTTATTCACAGAAATTTCCCAAATATCATTCTCCTTCAACAGCTTCAGTCAAATTATAGACATTTAGGCTGATTTCTTTATAACCTAGTTAAGGTTTCATTGCTCTGACTAAACTGGAGATATTTCTCTTCATATTAAAATTAGCTCTTAGCTTAAAAAGATATCTTCACTCTTTGTGAAATGGCTGTGTTTTCCTCCCAGGCAATTTTCAAACTGTTCTCTCTTACAATTAAAATGTTCCCCTTTTTATTGGTTGTACTCACTAATTCAAATGTTTCCCCATTAACTGATGGTTTCTCTCTGAATTACAAGAGACCGAGTTGGTAGAGTTCACCTCACTCTGGTTTCACTCTCACATTTCTTTTGGGCTTCCATTAGAAATTCCTCTGTTCTTGCAGCCTCTAGTGGATAGTCTCCTATACCTCCCCCATAATATTCACTCCAAATTGAACACTTAAAGCAATGAGTATATTATGTGAGTGCATTTAACAGCATGGAGTAATAGACATAATCTAGAGAGAACTTGCTACAGTGAATAATGATTACTGAGATTGGGTATTTATAGTACAGACAGTTTATAAGTGGCATTGAATGGGCCTAAATAATACCTGCATGAGTTAGATATTTATTAAGGCTTATAATGTATCAGACATTGAAATGGATGCTTAAAAGGCAGACCTGGTACCTTCTCTTTGGCAAATGGTCCAGTATGCCTTTAGAGGGTGGGGGCAGAGTTGAACAATGAAGGCATAGTTGGCTCTTGCTGTAATGGGAACTGACTAACTTTTGTCTTCCCCTCCTTTCTTCTCCTAATCTTCCACACTTCCTTCTTCAATGTCAAGTTTATCTGCCAGTTGCTCAAGCCAAAAACTTCGGAGTTTTCCTTGACCTCTTTTTTTCTGCATACTCCACATCTAATCCTTCAGCAAACATTACCAGCTCTACTTTTAAAATATCCCAGGAACCCAGCCACTTCAACCACTACCACCCTAGTCCAAGCCACTGTTATCCCTTGCCTGAATTATTGCCATAGTCTGCTACTTACTTAATTTGCTTTCACCTTTTCCCTCTCCCCTTCTAGTCTCTTTTTAGCTCAACAGCCAGACTGATGCTTTTAAAATGTGAATTGGGTCATATTCAAAACCATTCAGTGTTTTCCTGTCATTTGAGGTAAAAAGCAAAGTCCTACACAGTCTGGCCCTTCTACTGCTCCGACCTCATCTCCTACTGCTTTCTCTGTCATTCATTCTGGGGCAGCCACACTGGGCTCTTTGCTGTTCTTCACATTCGTCAGTCTCATATCTGTCTTGGGCCTTTGCCTTTAAGTCACCTTGATTTACTCTCTTACTTCCATAGGGTCTTTGCTTAAATGTTACCTTATCAGTGAGGCTTTTTAAAAATAACATACATCTTCCATTGGTTCTACAATCCCCTCCCCTGCTTTACTTCCCACCATTGAACCTCACGACAACCACACTAAACGTAAACTCCATGGGGCTAGGACCTGTTTTCTGTTTGGTTCATTGCTATAACTTTCAAGTATATGATATTACCTGGCCTATAGTTGGTGCTCAGTCAGTATTTATCAAATGAATTAATCCTACTAGCAATTTCGGCCACCAGTTGCTTAGATTAGTAAGAATCCTATTTTTTTGTCTGTTGGATTGTAGTTTGTCTCCTTTGTTTTTATTTACTTTGTTTTTAAAGTGCCAAGTCTTGAGGAAACTAAGGAAAATGACCATCATTCATATCTTAGTGTGAATTCATTGATCTTTTTTTAAATTTTATTTTGTTATGTTGTATTAATCACCATACATTACATCATTAGTTTTTGATGTAGTGTTCCATGATTCATTATTTGCGTATAACACTCAGTGCTCCATTCAATACATGCCCTCTTTAATACCCATCACCAGGCTAACCCATTCCCCCACCCTCCGCCTCTCTAGAACCCTCAGTTTGTTTCTCAGAGTCCATAGTCTCTCATAATTCATTGATCTTATGTGTTTATAATATAAAGCTGAGATTATTACCCTTGTTGAAGAAATGGCTTTTTGACAAAACGAGGTCTTGATCTTGATTTTTTTCTTAAACTTATCTTTGGTACTTCTCCAGTAACTTTTTTGTTTTGTTTTTTTCCTGTTATTGCACAGAACTTCAACAAATAAGTTGAGTGTCCAGAGTCTATTCCTTGTTCTTTACCATTCATTCTTTAAGTCTACACCCCAACCTAAATTTTCTTTCTAACCTCACTATTTGATTAACTGTAATGACTTTTTCCCAGTCCATTTGCTTCTCAATTTCTCACTAACATGTACTGTCATTGACTAGCACATCCTTGAAACTATCTTCTTTGGGGTTCCTTAAGATAACATGTCTGTGTTTTCTTCTTCTCTGCCCTTTTTCTGGACCTTTATATGTAGACATTTCTTAAGGTTTCATCCTCAACCATTTTGATCTTAAGAAGCCTCAAGAACTTTCATAGCATCAACTATCAGCACTATATAGATGATTCCCAAGCCTATTCTCCTTTTCATCGCAAGCCCCAGCTCCTCATTTTCAGCTGCCTTTGAGACAAGGCTGCTTAGAATTCTATTCATATGGGCGCCTGGGTGGCTCAGTTGGTTAAGCGACTGCCTTCGGCTCAGGTCATGATCCTGGAGTCCCTGGATCGAGTCCCGCATCGGGCTCCCTGCTCGGCAGGGAGTCTGCTTCTCCCTCTGACCCTCACCCCTCTCATGTGCTCTCTCTCATTCTCTCTCAAATAAATAAATAAAATCTTAAAAAAAAAAAGAATTCTATTCATATGAGATGCCAGGGAACCTGTCTAGAGGACATAGAGGCATTGGCACCCTCTGGTGGAGAGAGTAGAAAGTCATATTTAAGTATTTGGTTGCTTGGATGGAACCTGACAGTAGATAGTCCAAGGAAGATTACATTTGTTGAGCATCTACTAAATGCTCTATATTCAGATGTATGTAATCTTTTTTTAAATATATGTAATCTTCTAATAAACTTCAGAGTATATATGTGAACTAGCGATAATAATTATTATACAGATCTTTCTTTGGGTCCTTTCAATTTCTTTCTAGATCACTTATATGCAACAAAAAAGATTTGGGTTGTAAGAATACTTCAGCATGATTTTAAGGCAGGAAATCATTCTCAGATAGATGCTATGAAGGATATAATGAGATACAGAACAATCCTTAAGGAATTTAGCAGGCTAACTGGGAAAACAAGCCATTCAGTCTGGAAAAGTGACTAAATCAAGAGGTAAATCCCCAAATAAGAAAATGCCATAGATGCCACAAGACACCCAGATGCTAACAAATGATATAGAACCTGTGTTTAGAGAAAGTTGTGGTCACTGTAGGGAGATTGATGTGTTCAGGAATGGCTTCATAGGAGGCGGGACTTAAACTTATCCTTAAGGAAGTATTTCCCAAATTTCTAGCAGTCTAGTTCTCAATGTTTGCCATGTTAACAAACCATCTATATTTTTATTTCCCCATACTTTTTTCTAAATTGACATCCTTTTTGGGTGTAAATCCCTTTGCCTTGTCTTAAACGATCAAATCCATGAAATCATAGGTTTGATGTGCTTTTGTGTTTGCTATATATATTGTTTGTTTTTCTAATATACATGAAAACTACACAGGAAATTCTCATCACATAAAGATAATTCTAGAAAAAGGCCACTTAAAGGAATCAGTCTACCTAAAAAGAATATTAGTTATTCATGTTCAATTTTGATGCAAAAGTTTGATTTCTAAATGACACTAAAATTATGAAAATAAGTGTAACAAATTATAAGCTCTTATTGCAACTATGAACAGTTTCAATGAACAAAACATTAGTTAATTGAATATTGAGTATTTTTTCTGAGAAAATAATTTAACTTTTGTGCATGAGCATAAATATTAAAAGACTTCAAAATAAACCTCTCTTTATCTTTTAATATTCAAATTATTTTTGAGCAACCTATTGTTATCCTTGTGAGTTTTCTCTTGTTCAGTTAACTGATCTAATTTTTCTAGATCCTTATTTATTAGTGGATTTGCATGTGATTTGAGCAGTTATCAGACATTATTTTCATTGATTTCATGAAATCCTGCCTCTTTTGCTCAGACTTGTAAGTTGGCTTTCCAATAGATTTATAATGGGTTTGCATTATATTGGAGAAATTAAAAACATTATTGATTTGATTAGTGAGGATTTTGCCAAGTGGAAAGAATGTTTAAGTCAGTCTTCAGTTCAACAGTGAATATTTTGGTGTTCAGATAATTTGTTTTCCTATGCATTCTTTAACTCTAGGAGCACTTTCTCAAGCTTTTTATACCAGAGGAACACTTGAAATAATTCTCAAGTTTCAGGGAACCTCTGGATAAAAATATCTAAATCTCATAGTATGTCAGTGAGATCATTTAGTTGTAGATATTATTATCCAGTAATAATTGCCAATGCTCATTTAAATAGACAGTTATGGTTTCTTGAGAATCTGTTTAGCCAACTTATTAGCCTATGGATACCAACTCCAATGTAGGTCAGTGGTATAGATAGAAGATACTTCAATTTTTCCTTTTTAAAATTTCCTACATGATTTTTTTATACCTTACCCAAGTAGGACTAAAAGTCTTACCACAAATTTCTATCATACTATTGAGTATGCAATGCCATTGAGTATGGTATGTGATATGTGGTAAGTACAAGGATAGGGTTTTTTTTTTTTTCCTCCCTATTTAAAACTAAAACTGACACCTTTTCCCTAAGGTCAGGAACACGGCAGGGATGTCCACTATCATCACTGCTGTTCAACATAATACTAGAAGTCCTAGCCTCAGCAATAAGACAACAAAAAGAAATAAAAGCATCCAAATTGGCAAAGAAGTCCAACTCTCACTCTTTGCAGATGACATGATACTCTATGTGGAAAACCCAAAGGCTCCACCCCAAAATTGCTAGAACTCATACAGGAATTCAGCAAAGTCACAAGATATAAAATCAATGCACAGAAATCAGTTGTGTTTCTATACACTAACAATGAGACAGAAGAAAGAGAAATTAAAGAGTCAATCCCATTTACAGTTGCACCCAAACCCATAAGATACCTAGCAATAAACCTAACCAAAGAGGCAAGCGACTGTACTGAGAAAACTATAGAACACCCATGAAAGAAATTGAAGAAGACACAAAGAAATGGAAAGACGTTTCATGCTCATGGATTAGAAGAACAAGTATTGTTAAAATGTCTATGCTACCTAGAGTAATCTATACATCCAATGCAATCCCTATCAAAATACCATCAACTTTTTTCAAAGAAATGGAACAAATAATCCTAAAATTTCTATGGAACCAGAAAAGACCCCGAATAGCCAAAGGAATGTTGAAAAAGAAAACAAAGCTGGTGGCATCACAATTCCAGATTTCAAGCTATATTACAGAGCTGTAATCATCAAGACAGTATAGTACTAGCACAAAAACAGACACATAGATCAATGGAACAGAATAGAGAACCCAGAAATGGACAACTCTATGGTCAACTAATCTTTGACAAAGCAGGAAAGAATATCCAATGGCAAAAAGACAGTCTCTTCAACAAATGGTGTTGGGAAAATTGGGCAGCCACATGCAGAAGAATGAAACTGGACCATTTCCTTACACCACACACAGAAATAGACTCAAAATGGATGAAAGACCTAAATGTGAGACAGGAATCCATCGAAATCCTAGAGAAGAACACAAGCAGCAACCTCTTTGACCTTGGCCGCAACAACTTCTTGCTAGCCACATCTCCAAAGACAAGGGAAACAAAGGCAAAAATGAACTATTGGTACTTCATGAAGATAAAAAGCTTTTGCACAGCAAAGGAAAGAGCAAAACCAAAAGACAATTAATAGAATGGGAGAAGATATTTGCAAATGACATATCAGATAAAGGGCTAGTATCCAAAATCTATAAAGAACTTATCAAACTCAACACTCAACAAATAATACAATCAAGAAATGGGCAGAAGACATGAACAGACATTTCTGCAAAGAAGACATCCAAATGGCCAACAGACACATTAAAAAATGCTCCACATCACTCAGCATCAGGGAAATACAAATCAAAACCACAATGAGATACCACCTCACACCAGTCAGAATGGCTAAAATTAACAAGTCAGGAAATGACACATGTTGGCGAGGATGCAGAGAAAGGGGAACCCTCCTACACTGTTGGTGGGAATGCAAGTGGGGTGGGAATGCAAGCTGGTGCAGCCACTCTGGAAAACAGTATGGAGGTTGCTCAAAAAGTTGAAAATAGAGCTACCATACTACCTAGGAATTGCACTACTGGGTATTTACCCCAAAGATACAAATGCAGTGATCCAAAGGGGCACCTGCACCCCAATGTTTATAGCAACAATGTCCACAATAGCCAAACTATGGGAAGAGCTGAGATGTCCATCAATAGATGAATGGATAAAGAAAATGTGGTGTGTATGTACAATGGAGTAGTACTCAGCCATCAGAAGGAATGAAATCTTACCATTTGCAATGACATGGATGGAACTAGAGGGTATTATGCTAAGCAAAATAAGTCAATCAGAGAAAGACAATTACCATATGATCTCACTCATTTATGGAATTTAAGAAACAAAACAGAGGATCATAGGGGAAGAGAGTAAAAAAAAAAAACAAGATGAAATCAGAGAGGCAGACAAACCATAAGAAACTCTTAATCATAGGAAACAAACTGAGGGTTGCTGGAGGAGTGGTGATAGGGGTATGGAGTAACTGGGTGATGACCATTAAGGAGGGGGAAAAAAGAGTGAATTTTATTCTATGTACATTGTATCCCTGTAAATCTGACTTAAAGAAAAATAAAATCAGATCCAGATTTTTAAAAAAATTAAAAATAACTTTTTAGACAACCTTTCTTGAAAAGAAAAAGAAAAAACAAGTAGTTAATTTTTTTATTGAAATCAATCCCTTTCTTTCCTTTTCATGAATTTGAAAACTTATAGGCAAACATATATGTTTTTATTAAATAACTGGTTTAAGCCAAAATGGGATATAATTTTTCTAAAGGTAGACTTGTTAGGCTTACTTAAATAAAGTTTGTGAATATAATTAATGTTCTCAATATGAAAATAAATTAACAATGTTGATTAGTAAAGTTAATAAAACTATATGTCAAAGCAATATGAATAAATTTTTAGCCTAAGACACAATTTTATTTATTTTTATTTATTTTTTTTATTTTTAAAAGATTTTATTTATTTATTTGACAGAGAGAGACACAGCAAGAGAGGGGACACAAGCAGGGGGAGTGGGAGAGGGAGAAGCAGGCTTCCCACTGAGCAGGGAGCCCAATGTGGGGCTCGATCCCAGGACCCTGGGATCATGACCTGAGCCGAAGGCAGACGCTTAATGACTGAGCCACCCAGACACCCCCTAAGACACAATTTTATATAATACTTTGAAAGAAGCCATTTTCTTAATGAATGGCATGGTCAAGCTCATGTAAGATAACTGTAAAATTAATATACACATGTATTGGTTTCATGATCAAATAGGCTTATAAACACATTTTAATTTTAATTGCTATTTTGGAGCTAAAAATAAATAAGTTTATTTCTTTAATGTGAAACCTATGCCTTTTGTTGTTGCATAGTTACTAGACTCTGGGTTGAATGTGAGATACGTTCCCATGGATTTTATTTTCAACTGAAATGAGACAATTTCTGTCCTTGTTCTTGGTGCTTCTTAAAAAATACTTTCTCATATATGTAAGAAGATAAAAATGGCAGCCTCCCCATACTTTACATCAAAAACTGATAATGGACTCAACCAAATGACCATGGTTCTGTTTTACAAGACTAAAAGACTTACAGTTGCTAATGGGGCACCTTGGTCACCTGCATCATTTTTTGTGGAACCCCCTACTGTTCCACAGAACCCCATTTGAGAAACCCTGCAGGGTAATGTGAGCCCCTGATCATAATTATTAACCTAAATTTTTTTTTCAATCTGTTTATCACTTAAAGTTGTTTCATTCATACCTTGTAAAACACTGTCTAAAAGGACAAGTAAGGAGGGGGGCGGAGCAAGATGGCAGAGGAGTAGGAGACCTGGATTTCATCTGGTCCCAGGAATTCAGCTAGATAGGGATCAAACCATACTGAACACCTACGAACTCAACAGGAGATTGAAGAAAAGAATAACAACAACTCTGAACAGAAAAGCAACCACTCTCTGGAAGGTAGGACGTGCGGAGAAGTGAATTCGAGGTGATGCTTGGGAGGATAGACGGCAGGGGAGGGGCCTCCATCGGCCGCTTCTGGCAAGTGATAGAGCCATGGAGCACAAAATCGGAACTTTTAGAAATCTGCTCTGTTGAGGGACATTGCTCCAGTGGCTAAGCGGGGGGTGGAACCCTTGCGGGACAGTGTGGTCTCAGGACCCTCGGGGTCACAGAAAGACCAGGGGTGCCTGAGTGCAGCAGAGCTCCCAGGTATCGGAGCGGGGAAGCCGGCTGCAGAGACGGAGCTGAGGCGCGGGCTCTCAGCTCAGGGTTGCCACAAACCATGATCCATGGCACAGTCGGGCCACTGCTCCTCCAGCAGCGACCCAACAAGCCGCAGATCCGGGGAAACTCCCCTTCCTTCCCCGGGAGGAGGGGCGCGGGAGTGCACCACGGGGATCTGCTGGGTTTGGAGACTCCACACGGGGTTGTGTGCCAGAAATAGAAATGCTGGGTCACAGGCCCGGTAAGCACAGAGTGTGGCCAGAGACCAGGGAGACGGGAGTGACTGACTGCTTTTCTCTGGGGGCGTACTGAGGAGTGGGGCCCGGAGTTCTTGGCTCCTCGGGGCGGAGATTGGGAGGCCACCAATTTCACTCTCGTCCTCCAAAGCTGTACGGAAAGCTTGCAGGGAACAAAAGCTCCCGAGAGCAAACCTGAGCAGATTACTTAGCCTGGACCGGCAAGGCCGGGGCAATTCCACCTCTGGCAGAGAGATTTGGGAACCATGGCAACAGGCCCCTCCCCCAGAAGATCAGCAAGAACAGCCAGCCAAGACCAAGTTTACCAATCAATGAGAACGGCAACACTCCAGCACTAGGGGAATACTGCACATAGAATTCATGGCTTTTTTCCCATGATTCTGTAGTCTTTCAAAGTTTATTTTTTTTTAACTGTCTTTTTTTTTTTTTTAATTTTTCTTTTTCCCTTTTTCAACCAACATCTTATCAATCCCTTTTTTAAAAACATTTTTATTTTTCATTTTTAGAGTCATATTCTATCCCTTCATAGTAGTTACCCTTATTTTTGGCATATATATATATATATATATAAGTTGTTCTCTCTTTAAAATTTTGAGATACAGTTTCTTCTAACAGATCAAAATATACCCTAAATCTCTAGTGTATGGCTTTGTTCTAGTCTCCTGCCTGATCACATTCTCTCCTTTTTTCTCTTTTTTTTTAAAATCCTCTTCTTTCTTTTTTCAAACAACTTCTTATCTTATCATTTCCTTTTATAAAATCTTTTATAATTTTCATCTTTACAGTCATATTCCATCCCTTCATTGTATTAACCCTTATTTTTGTACACATATAAGTTTTCTTTCTTTAAAATTTTGGGGGCACTTTCTTCTAACAGACCAAAATACACCCAAAATCTAGTGTGTGGCACCAATCTATGCACCAGCCTGATCATATTTGATCATATTCTGTTTTTTTTTGTTTTGTTCTGTTTTTGTTTCTTTTTATCTTTTTTTCTTTCTTTCTTTCCCTTTCTTTTCCCCCCAGTTTCAGGTCTTTTCTGATTTGTTTAGAGTATATTTTCTGGGGACATTGGTACCCTGTTAGCATTTTGTTCTCTCATTCATCTTTTCTCCTTTGGACAGAATGACAAGACGGAAAAAGGTCACCTCAACAAAAAGAACAAGAGGCAGTACGGACTGCCAGGGACCTACTCAATACGAACATTAGTACAATGTCAGAACTAGAGTTCAGAATGATGATTTTAAAGATATTAGTGGGCTTGAAAAAAACATGGAAGTTATTAGAGAAACCCTTTCTGGAGAAATAAAAGAACTAAAATCTAACCAAGTTGAAATCAAAAAGGCTATTAATGAGGTGCAATCAAAAATGGGGGCTCTAACTGCTAGGATAAATGAGGCAGAAGAGAGAATTAGCGATATAGAAGACCAAATGATGGAAAATAAAGAAGCTGAGAAAAAGAGAGATAAACAACTACTGGATCATGAGGGCAGAATTCGAGAGATAAGCGATACCATAAGATGAAACAACATTAGAATAATTGGGATCCCAGAAGAAGAAGAAAGAGAGAGAGGGGCAGGAGGTATATTGGAGCAAATTACAGCAGAGAACTTCCCTAATTTGGGGAAGGAAACAGGCATCAAAATCCAGGAAGCACAGAGAACCCCTCTCAAAATCAATAAAAATAGGTCAACACCCCTACATCTAATAGTAAAACTTACGAGTCTCAGAGACAAAGAGAAAATCCTGAAAGCGGCTCGGGAGAAGAGATATGTAACCTACAATGGTAGAAACATTAGATTGGCAGCAGACCTATCCACAGAGACCTGGCAGGCCAGAAAGGACTGGCAGGATATATTCAGAGCACTAAATGAGAAAACTATGCAGCCAAGAATACTATATCCAGCTAGGCTGTCATTGAAAATAGAAGGAGAGATAAAAAGCTTCCAGGACAAACAGAAACTAAAGGAATTTGCAAACACGAAACCAGCCCTACAAGAAATCTTGAAAGGGGTCCTCTAAGCAAAGAGAGAGCCTAAAAGCAACATAGACCAGAAAGGAACACAGACAATATACAGTAACAGTCACCTTATAGGCAATACAGTGGCACTAAATTCCTATCTTTCAATAGTTACCCTGAATGTAAATGGGCTAAATGCCCCAATCAAAAGACACAGGCTATCAGATTGGATAAAAAGACAAGACCCATCGATATGCTGTCTGCAAGAGACTCATTTTACAGTCACCACTGCTATTCAACATAGTATTAGAAATCCTAGCCACAGCAATCAGGCAACAAAAAGAAATCAAAGACACTCCCAGATTGAAAGTGAGGGGGTGGAAAACCATTTACCATGCTAATGGACATCAAAAGAAAGCTGGGTGGCAATCCTTATATCAGACAAATTAGATTTTAAACCAAAGACTGTAATAAGAGATGAGGAAGGACACTATCTCCTACTGAAAGGATTTATCCGACAAGAAGATCTAACAATTGTAAATATCTATGCCCCTAACATGGGAGCAGCCAATTATATAAGGCAATTAATAACAAAAGCAAAGAAACACATCGACAACAATACAATAATAGTGGGGGACTTTAACACCCCCCTCACTGAGATGGACAGATCATCTAAGCAAAAGATCAACAAGGAAATAAAGATTTTAAATGACACACTGGACCAAATGGACTTCACAGATATATTCAGAACATTCCATCCCAAAGCAACAGAATACACATTCTTCTCTAGTGCCCATGGAACATTCTTCAGAATAGATCACATCCTGGGTCACAAATCAGGTCTCAGCCAGTACAAAAAGTTTGGGATCATTCCCTGCCTATTTTCAGACCACAATGCTTTGAAACTAGAACTCAATCACAAGAGGAAAGTCGGAAAGAACTCAAATACATGGAGGCTAAAGAGCATCCTACTAAAGAATGAATAGGTCAACCAGGAAATTAAAGAAGAATTAAAAAAATTCATGGAAACCAATGAAAATGAAAACACAACTGTTCAAAATCTTTGGGATACAGCAAAGGCAGTCCTAAGAGGAAATTATATAGCCATACAAGCTTTTCTCAAGAAACAAGAAAGGTCTCAAATACACAACCTAACCCTACACCTAAAGGAGCTGGAAAGAGAACAGCAAATAAAGCCTAAACCCAGCAGGAGAAGAGAAATAATAAAGATCAGAGCAGAAATCAATGAAATAGAAACCAAAAGAAGAGTAGAACAGATCAACGAAACTTAGGAGCTGGTTCTTGGAAAGAATTAACAATTTTGATAAACCCCTGGCCAGACTTATCAAAAAGAAAAGAGAAAGGACCCAAATCAACAAAATCGTGAATAAAAGAGGAGAGCTCACAACCAACACCAAAGAAATACAAACAATTATAAGAACATATTATGAGCAACTATATACCAGCAAATTAGATAATCTGGAAGAAATGGATGCATTCCTAGAGATGTATCAACCACCAAAACTGAACCAGGAAGAAACAGAAAACCTGAACAGACCTATAACCACTAAGGAAATTGAAGCAGTAATCAGAAATCTCCCAACAAACAAAAGCCCAGGGCCAGATGGCTTCCCAGGGGAATTCTACCAAATATGTAAAGAAGAATTAATACCTATTCTTCTGAAACTGTTCCAAAAAATAGAAATGGAAGGAAAACTTCCAAACTCGTTTTATGAGGCCACCATTCCCATAATCCCCAAACCAGACAAAGACCTCATCAAAGAGAAGAATTACAGACCAATATCCTTGATGAACACAGATGCAAAAATTCTTACCAAAATACTAGCCAATAGGATCCAACAGTACCTTAAAAGGATTATTCACCACGACCAAGTGGGATTTATCCCTGGGCTGCAAGGTTGGTTCAACATCCGCAAATCAATCAACGTGATACAATACATTAACAAAAGAAAGAACAAGAATCATATGATCCTCTCAATAGATGCAGAAAAAGCATTTGACAAAGTACAGCATCCTTTCTTGATCAAAACTCTTCAGAGTATAGGCATAGAGGGTACATATCTCAATATTATAAAAGCCATCTATGAAAAACCCACAGCAGATATCATTCTAAATGAGCAAAAACTGAGAGCTTTCCCCCTAAGGTCAGGAACACGGCAGGGATGTCCACTATCACCACTGCTATTCAACATAGTATTAGAAGTCCTAGCCACAGCAATCAGGCAACAAAAAGAAATCAAAGGCATCCAAATCGGCAAAGAAGAAGTCAAACTCTCACTCTTTGCAGATGATATGATACTTTATGTGGAAAACCCAAAAGACTCCACCCCAAAACGCTAGAACTCATACAGGAATTCAGTAAAGTGGCAGGATATAAAATCAATGCACAGAAATCAGTGGCATTCCTATACACCAAACACAAGACAGAAGAAAGAGAAATTAAGGAGTCGATCCCATTTATAATCGCACCCAAAACCATAAGATACCTAGGCATAAATCTAACCAAAGAAGCAAAGAATCTGTACTCAGAAAGCTATAAAATACTCATGAAAGAAATTGAGGAAGACACAAAGAAATGGAAAAACATTCCATGCTCATGGATTGAAGAACAAATATTGTGAAGATGTCAATGCTACCTAGAGCAATCTACACATTCAATGCAATCCCCATCAAAATACAATCCACTTTTTTCAAAGAAATGGAACAAATAATCCTAAAATTTGTATGGAACCAGAAAAGACCCCGAATAGCCAGAGGAATGTTGAAAAAGAAAAGCAAAGCTGGCGGCATCACAATTCTGGACTTCCAGCTCTATTGCAAAGCTGTCATCATCAAGACAGTATGGTACTGGCACAAAAACAGACACATAGATCAATGGAACAGAATAGAGAGCCCAGAAATGGACCCTCAACTCTATGGTCAACTAATCCTCGACATAGCAGGAAAGAATGCCCAATGGAAAAAAGACAGTCTTTTCAACAAATGGTGTTGGGAAAATTGGACAGCCACATGCAGAAGAATGAAACTGGACCATTTCCTTACACCACACACAAAAATAGACTCCAAATGGTTGAAAGACCTCAATGTGAGACAGGAGTCCATCAAAATCCTAAAGGAGAACACAAGGAGCAACCTCTTCGACCTCAGCTGCAGCAACTTCTTCCCAGAACCATCACCAAAAGCAAGGGAAGCAAGGGCAAAAATGAACTATTGGGACCTCATCAAGATAAAAAGCTTTTGCACAGCAAAAGAAACAGTCAACAAAACCAAAAGACAACCGACAGAATGGGAGAAGATATTTGCAAATGACATATCAGATAAAGGGCTAGTATCCAAAATCTATAAAGAACTTATCAAACTCAACACCCAAAGAACAAATGATCCACTCAAGAAATGGGCAGAAGACATGAACAGACATTTTTCCAAAGAAGACATGCAAACAGCCAACAGACACATGAAAAAGTGCTCAACATCGTTTGGCATCAGGGAAATCCAAATCAAAACCTCAATGAGATATCACCTCACACCAGTCAGCATGGCTAAAATTAACAAGTCAGGAAATGACAGATGTTGGCAGGGATGTGGAGAAAGGGGAACCCTCCTACACTGTTGGTGGGAATGCAAGCTGGTGCAGCCACTCTGGAAAACAGTATGGAGGTTCCTCAAAAAGTTGAAAATAGAGCTACCCTCTGACCCAGCAATTGCACTACTGGGTATTTACCCCAAAGATACAAATGTAGGGATCTGAATGGGTACGTGCACCCCGATGTTTATAGCAGCAATGTCCACAATAGCCAAACTGTGGAAAGAGCCAAGATGTCCATCGACAGATGAATGGATAAAGGAGATGTGGTATATATATATATACACATATATACACAATGGAATATTATGCAGCCATCAAAAAGAATGAAATCTTGCCATTTGCAATTACGTGGATGGGACTGGAGGGTGTTATGCTGAGCAAAATAAGTCAGAGAAAGAGAAGTATCATATGACCTCACTGATATGAGGAATTCTTAATCTCAGGAAACAAACTGAGGGTTGCTGGAGTGGTGGGGGGTGGGAGGGATGGGGTGGCTGGGTGATAGACATTGGGGAGGGTATGTGCTATGGTGAGCTCTGTGAAGTGTGCAAGACTGTTGAATCAGAGATTTGTACCTCTGAAGCAAATAATACATTATATGTTAAAAAAAAAAAAAAGAAGAAGATAGCAGGAGGGGAAGAATGAACGGGGGGATATCGGAGGGGGAGACAAACCATGAGAGAATATGGACTCTGAAAAACAAACTGAGGGTTCTAGAGGTAAGGGGTGGGGGAATGGGTTAGCCTGGTGATGAGTATTAAAGAGGGCACGTTCTGCATGGAACACTGGGTATTATACGCAAACAATGAATCATGGAACACTACATCAAAAACTAATGATATAATGTGTGGTGATTAATATAACATAATAATAAAAATAAAAAATAAAAGGACAAGTAAGATCTGGATATGTTTAAAAGAGGGAAAAGGGCATGCCAAATGAGGAGAATAATTAGAGCAAAGGCTGATGGAGCAGGGGATTCTATAATAAATAGAACTGGGTGACACCAACAAAGAACTCATAGACGACAATAGAGAGGCTTGAAGCTGGGGGAAAATTATGATTGAGTTTTAAAGTCCTGAACTAAGGAAGAAAACAGTTTTAAAAATCCACTAAGGTTTTGAGAGGTGAGTGAAACTGATGAAAGAGATTGGAAGAAAGATGAATCTGGACAGGCAAGCACAGAGATTGTTGTGATAATTCATGCAAGTGGAAATGAGAACTAGAACCAGAATGGTGACAATAGATGTGAAGGAATGGGATGGGTATGGGACACATGGTGAGTAGAGTTGATGGTATCAAGGATCAAAGTGACAATGAATATATTTACACTAATGGTGTTTCCATTCTCAGAAATATTAGAAATGTGGAATCGAGTAAATTTTTTTTTTTTGAAGTGCTGCTAGGCTGAGCTATTTTCCAAGACTTACCAGCCAGTCATCTCTCTTGGCCTTGCCTCCCAACACTATTCCTATCATTTCACAAAGGAATACAGACCCAGCAGTGTCAGATCATCTGATTTTTCAAGAGAAGCTAGAAATCGAACTACTTTGTCAATTTCCAAAGTAATTCCAAAGCAATTCCATTTTGTTGTGGTTGTTAACAAATAAAACATACTGTGGAATAGACTTGGTTGCTAATTTGCAACCTGTGTCTAGAATTCTGTGTGCTGCTTTCTAAAATCACTTCAAAATGTACCCTGAACCAAGAGGTAATATAATCCTTTTGAAGCCTCTCTGTATAATTCCTAGCAGGAATTAATTAGCAGGAAGCTCATAGAAAGGCTTTTTATAGTAGCTAATATTTTCCTTTTGTTGGAATGTTGATTTTAAAGTTACAAGCCTTTTTCTGCTTCTTCCCAGCCAGGTCTCTAGACAAACTTTATAATTTTGCTGATTGCTCTGGACTCCACCTGATATTTGCTCTAAATGCACTGCGTCGTAATCCCAATAACTCCTGGAACAGTTCTAGTGCCCTGAGTCTGTTGAAGTACAGTGCCAGCAAAAAGTACAACATTTCTTGGGAACTGGGAAATGGTAAGTAAGGCTGTTATTTCCTCTGAATTGACGAGATAAAAAATAAGTTGGCCTGGAACAGCCTCAGTTAGACCATCTGTAGGGTACTGGCCCAGAAAACACTTAGGATATTTGGCCACTGAATTGATCTTCTAAATAGGAAGAGACCAAATAGTGAAGTACAGTAGATTTAGTGAATCCATACCTGTTTCTTGGAACTGTGGATATCATTTGCTGTGTTGTTTCACTTCATATTAAGGACAACTCAAGAATCCGTTAAAAGAATACTATTGACCAAAGGATCTGAAGAGACATTTCTCCAAAGAAAAAATACAAAAGGCCAAAAAAAAAAAAAAAAAAAACCACATGAAAAGATGCTCAACATTCTTAGCCATCAGGGAAAAGCAAATCAAAACCACAATAAGATAGTATTTCACATCCACTAGGATGCCCATGATAAAAAAAGGAGAACAACGGTGCTGCCTGGGTGGCTCAGTCATTGAACATCTGCCTTCGGCTCAGGTCATGATCCCAGGGTCCTGGGATCGAGCCCTGCATCAGGCTCTCTGCTCTGCAGGAGGCCTGCTTCTCCCTCTCCCACTCCCCCTGCTTGTGTTCCCTCTCTGGCTGGGTCTCTCTCTGTCAAATAAATAAACAAAATCTTAAAAAAAAAAAAAAAAGGATAACAACTATTGGCAGGGATGTGGAGAAATCAGAACCTTCATACACTGCTGGTGGGAATGTAAAACGGTGTAGCCACTTTGGAATACAGTCAGGCAGTTCCTCAAAAAGTTAAATATAGAGTTCCTATATGACCTAGCAATTCTACTCCTACGTATATATTTAAGAGAAATGAAAACATATGTCCACAGAAAAATTTATACATGGTAGCATTATTCATAATAGCCAAAAAGTAGAAACAACCCAAATGTCCATCAACTGATAAATGGATAAATAAAATGTGGTATAGCCATATGATGGAATATTATTTGGTCACAAAAAAAGGAATGAATACATTCTACAACATAGATGAACCTTGAAAAGATTATGCTAAATGAAAAAAGCCAGACACATATTTATATAAAACGTCCAAAATAGGTAAATCTAAAGAGACAGTAGATTAGTGGTTGCCCAGAGCTAGGGGTGGGAGATATGCGAGGGAACTGCCAAAGGGCCTGAGGTTTCTTTGGGGGTGATAAAAATGTTCTAAAATTTGTTGTGGTGATGATTGCACAATGGTGTAAATATACTTAAAACCATTGAATTATATACATTAATTTGGTGAATTGTATAGATGTAAATTATATCTCAATACTGCTGTTACTAAAAAAAAAGTACTGTTTGTCTCTTCTATTTTAAAGGGCATACAGTGCATATTTTCTGCCACTGGTTGGTGACAAAAACCTTCAATTTTCCTCCTTAGGAGGTTTATTTGTTAATTGTCAACAATATTGTCATCCTATATTTACATAGTATTTAGTTTACATAGGAAGTCCAGATACTCTTCTATTTGGACCTTAAAGTGCTAAATGAAGAGCCTAATAAAGGAAATATTATGCAGGTGAGGAAATACATTGAAAAAGGTAAAGAGAATTTCTAAAGACAGCAGTAAACGCTAAATCTATGTCAGGAACTTGGGACTTCTAACAGAAAAGGAGGCACTTTTTTTTACTACCCTATGAGGTTTTTTTTTTAACGGTATTAAAACTAATGGCTTTCTTCACTTCCTTCAACTTTCATTCAACAAATACTTATTGACTGCCTAATATGTACAAAGGTACTATGCTTGTTTTGAGAGATATAAGAGTAAATAACAGATAAATATCCCTGCCTACATTCTAGTAGAGAAGATAGATAATAAATAGGATTGAAAACAATTCATCATTTTGTTCTCTCATACATTTTTGTCCTTTAGTAATTCAAATTGAAGTATTCAACTTGATCCTATTGTTTTCTAACAATGAATTAATGTACCCCTGCCTTCAGTCCCTCCTATCCTCCTCTCTCCCTTTCTCCTTTCCCCTTTCTCACCCTCTCACTCTCCCTTCCTTCCTCTTCATTTTGCAATTCAGTTATCAAATTTATATACTTGAACAAACATCTCTGAAGTCCAATTTTAGAACATTCCCATAACTCCAAAAAGAGCCCTCATGCCCATTTGCCATCAATCCCTGTAACCATGTCCTATCTCAGCAAACCCTAATCTGTTTCCTATCTATAGATTTGTCTTTTATGGACATTTCATATAATTGGATCATATAATAGTCTTTTGCATCTGACTTCTTTCACCTAGCATGTTTTTGAAGTTTATCCATATTGTAGCAAGTAAAAGTAGCTCATTCCTGAATAGTATTCCAGTGTATGGCTGTATATCCCATTTTGCTTTTCCATTTACCAGATAATGGACATCTGGATTGTTTCTGCTTTTGGGCTTTGATAAATAATGCTGCTATAAACTTTCACATATAAGTCTTTGTGTGGATATATGCTTTTATTTCTCCTAGGAACATACCTAGGAGGGGAGGAGGGTCGCTAATTCATATTGTAAGTTTATGTTTATTTTTTAACCACTGCCAAATATTTTCCTAAGTAGCTCTACCATTTTACATTTTCACTAGAAATGTATAAGGGTTTTAGTTTTTCTACATCTTTGGAAACACTTGTCAATGTCTGCCTGATTATAACCATTCTAGTGAGTTTGAAGTAGTATCTTAATACGGCTTTAATTAGCACTTCCCTAATGATAAATGATGTTGAGTGTCTTTTCATGTGCTTATCAGACATTCTTACATCTATTTTGGTGAAATGTCTACTCAAATCTTCTGCCCTTTTAATTGAGTTACTTTATTACTGAGTTGTAAAAGTTTTAAATATATTCTGAATACGAGGTCTTCATCAAATATATGATGTGCACATATTTTCCCTGGTCTGTAACTTCTCTTTATACTTTTTTTATGGCATCTTTTGAAGTACAGAAGTTTTGAATTTTGATAAAGTTCAATTTGTCAGTTTTTCATTTTATAGATCATACTTTTGGTATCATCTCTTTGCCTAACCCCAAACCACAAAGTGTTTTTGTTCTATATTCTAAAAGTTTTATAGTTTTTCTTTCACATTTAGGTATAAGATCCATTACAAGTTAATTTTGAGTATGTTAGGAAGCTAGAGTCTAAAAATTCATCTTTTGCATGTAGATATCAAGTTGTCCCAGCACTACTTAAAAGACTATTCTTTCCCTATTGTATTCTATTAACACTGTTGTCAAAAATCAACCAAAAGTGGATTTATTTCTCGACTCCTAATTCTGTTCCACTGAGCAGTATGTCTGTCCTTATACTAGCACTACATTGTCTCGATTACAATAGCTTTGTAATGAGTTTTGAAAATGGGAAGTATAAATCCTCCAACTTTGTTATTTTTAAAAAATTGTTTTGGCTGGGGTAACTGGGTGGCTCAGTCAGTTAAGCGGCTGCCTTCACCTCAGGCCCCAATCCCAGGGTCTTGGGATAGAGCCCTGCATCAGCCTCCTTGCTCAGCAGGGAGCCTGCTTCTCCCTCTCCCTCTGCCTCTCCCCCCAGCTTGTGTGCTCACAGTCTCTCTGTCTCGAATAAATAAATAAAATCTTTAAAAAATAATAAAATAAAATTGTTTTGGCTATCCTAGGTGCTTGCATTTCCACACAGCTTTTTAATTTCCTCAACAAAGCCTGCTGGAATTTTAATAGAGATAGCATTGAATCTATAGATCATTTTGCGGAGAATTGCCATCTTAAGAATACTGAGTATGTCCACGAACATACATTATCTCCCCATTTATTCAATTTTTAATTTCAGCAGTGTTTTGTAGTTTAGTGTACAAATTTTGCACTTTTTTGTGAAATTTAATCTTAAATATTTTTTTCTTTTTCATGCAATTATTAATGGAATTATTTTCTTAATTTCATTTATGTATTGTGCATTGCTGGTATTTAGAAATATGATTGATTTTATATATTGATCTTTTATCCTCCAGACTTGCTAAACGTGTTTTGTAGATTTTGTGTTTTTTCACCCCATGTGTGTGAGTTGTTTAGGGTTCTCTATATACAGGATATGTTGTCTGAGAATAAAGACTGTTTTACTTCTTTCTATCCAATTTAGATACTTTTTATTTCTTTCCTTGCCTGACTACACTGGCTAGAACCTCTAACACAAATGTTGAATGTAAGTGGCAAGAATACACATTCCTGCTTGTTCACAGTCTTAGGGGGAAAACATTAAATATTTCACTATTAAGTATGACATTTTACCATTAAGCATTCAGTATTACATCATTAAATATGTAGGTTTTTCTCAGGTACTATTTATCAGATTGAAGAATTTCCCTTCTATTCATAGTTGTTGAGAATATTTATCAGGAGTAAGTGTTGGATTTTGCCAAATGCCTCTTTTTTTGCACCTATTGAGATGATACTGTGTTTTTGGTCTTCCATTAATATGATATTTTACATTAGTTGGATTTTTGATATTAAATTAGTCTTGCATTCCTGGTATATATCCCCCTTGGCCATTGTATTGTAATACTTCTTATATATTACTGGATTCAGTCTGTAACTATTTTGTTGGGATTTTTGGATCTATATTTATGAGGAATTTTCTTTTCTTGTGATGTCTTTGTCTGACTTTGGTATCGGGGGAATATTGGCCTCATAAAATGAATTGAGAAGTGTTCCCTCTTCCTCCATTTTCTGGAAGAGTTTATGAAGGATTGGTTTGGTATTATTTCTTCCTCAAATATTTGTTAGAATTCACCAATTAATCCATCTAGGTCTGGGCTTTCTTTGTGGAAATATTCTTTTTTTTTTTTTTTTTAAAGATTTTATTTATTTATTTGAGACAGAGAGAATGAGAGACAGAGAGCATGAGAGGGAGGAGGGTCAGAGGGAGAAGCAGACTCCCTGCCGAGCAGAGAGCCTGATGCGGGACTCGATCCCGGGACTCCAGGATCATGACCTGAGCCGAAGGCAGTCGCTTAACCAACTGAGCCACCCAGGCGCCCTCTTTGTGGAATTATTCTTAATGATTAATTCAATGTCTTTTGTTGTTATAAGCCTATACAGATTTTCTATTTCTTTTTGAGTTGGTTTTAATAACTTGTATCTTTCTTGAAAATCTTTCATTTTATCTAAGTTGTCTAAATTAATGGCATAAAGTTGTTCATAGTAGTCCCTTATCTTCTTAATTACTGTGAGGTCCTTAGTGTTGTTCCTTCTTTCATTCCTAATTTCGGTAATCTGTGACTTCTTTCTTTTGTTTCTTGGTCAGTTTAGCTAATGGTATGTGTTTTGTTGATCTTTTCAAAGAACCAACTTTTGCTTTTATTGGTTTTCTCTATTTTTTAAATATCATTAATTTCCACTCTAATTTTTTTTATTTCATTCTTTCTTGCTTTGGGTTTAGTTTTCTCTTCTTTTTCTGCTTTTTTTTTTAAGTTAGAAGCTTAGGTTATTAATTTGAGATCTTTCTTCTTTTCTAATATAGGAGTCTTTTTTTTTTCTTCTAGACAACAAAAATTTAATTTCTCACTGTTCTGGAAGCCCAAAGTCTAGGATCAGCCGGTATCAGCAGATCTGGTTTCTTCTGAAGCTTCTCTTCTTAGTTTGCAGATGTCCAGCCTCTCACTATGTTCTCACATGGCCTTCTCTCTGTGCATCCCTACTGTCTCTTTGTGTCTCTACACTTTTTTAACACTTTTTTGGGGGGGGAGCAGTTTTAGGTTTACAGCAAAATTGAAAGAAAGGTAGACATTTCCCATATATTCCCTGCCTTGATACATGCATAGCCTACCCCACTGTCAGCATCCCCCACCACAATGGTGCATTTTTTACAATTGGTGAACCTACAATAATACATCATAATCACCCTATGTTTGTAATTTACATTATGGTTCACTTTAGTGTGAATATACTTTGGATTTGGATAAATGTACAATGACATATATCCAGCATTATGTTGTCATAAAAGTGTTTTTACTGTCCTAAAAATCCTCTATGATCCATCTGTTTATCCCTCCTTCCTGTCCCTGAACTTTGCCAACCATTACTCTTTTCACTCTGTCCCTAATTTTGTTTTTCCTAGAGTGTCAAATAGTTGGAATTATACAGTATGTGGCCTTTTCAGATTGGCTTCTTTTACTTAATGTTATGCATTTAAGGTTCTTCCATATCTTTTCATGGCTGTTACCTCATTTCTTTTTAGTGCTGAATAATATTCCATTGTGTAGATGTACCACAGTTCATTTATCCATTCATCTACAGAAGGACATATTCATTCTTCTAAGTTGTGGCAATTATGAATACAGCTGCTTTAAATTCATGTGTAGACAAAAGTGAAGATATAAAATTTCAACTCCTTTGCATAAATAACAAGGAGCACAATTGCTGCATCATATAGTAAGAATATATTTTGTTTTGTAAGAAACCACCAAACTCTTCCAAAGTGACCCTATCATTTTTCATTCCTGCCAGCAATAAATGAGCATTCCTGTTTCTCCACATTCTACCTAGTGTTTAGTGCTGTCAGTGTTAACAAATTTTGACCATTCAAATAGGCATGCAGTGGTATTTAATTGTTGTTTTTTTTAATTATTTTTTTTTATTTTAAGATTTTTAAAAATTTATTTACTTGAGAGAGAGAGAGCGAGCAAGCAAGACAGAGAGCATGAGCAGGGGGGAGGGGCAAAGGGAGAAGCAGACTGCTCTCTGAGCAGGGAGCCCAGTGTGAGACTCAGTCCCAGGACCTGGGCATCATGATCTGAGCTGAAGGCAGATGGCCGACCATCTGAGCCACCCAGGTGCCCTTAATTGTGTTTTAATTTGCCTTTCCCTGATGACATATATGGAACATATTTTCATTTTGCTTATCTTTTCATATTTTTATTTGCCATCAGTGTATCTTCTTTGGTGAGGTGTCTATTGAAGACTTTGTCCCATTTTTAAATCAGGTGGTTTGTTTCTAAACTTTAAGAGTTCTTTGTATATTTTGGATAACAGTCGTTTATCAGATGTGTCTTTTGCAAGTATTTTCTCCCAGTTTGTGGCTTGTCTTCTCATTCTCATAACATTGTGTTTTGCAGAGCAAATGTTTTTAATTTTAATGAAGTACAGCTCATCAATTATTTCTTTCATGGATTGTGCCATTGGTGTCATCCCATATGTTTTTACACATTATATTTTCATTTTCATTAAAAATATTTTCTAATTCCCCTTGTGATTTCTTCTTTGATTCATGGATTATTTGTTTAACTTCCAAATATTTACAGATTTCTCAAATTTCTTTCTGTTGAATTCTATTTTAATTCTGTTGTGGTCAGGGCACATACATTATATGATTTAATCCTTTTAAATAGATGAGACTTGTTTTATAGCTTACCATATGGTCTGTCCTGAAGGACGTTCTATATGCACTAAAAAAATGAGTATCCTACTGTTGTTGGGTGGAGTACTGTACAGATATCAATCAGGTCAAGTTGGCTGATAGTGTTATTCATGTTTTCTGTATCAGTGCTAATTTTCTGTCTGGTTGTTCTAATGATTACTGAGAATGTGGTATTGAAGTCTCCTATTATTGCTGGCTTTTCTATTTTTGTCTTTAATTTTGCTTCATGTATTTTGGTATTCTGTTGTTGGTATGTCTATGTTTGTAATTGTTATATCTTCCCAACAAATTGACCCTTTTATCATTATAAAATGCCCCACATTATCTCTAGTAACATTGTTGTCTTAAACATTGTTGTCTTAAAAAGTCTATTTTGTCTGATATTAGTATAGTCATTCCAGCTCTCTTATGGTTACTGTTTGCCTGGCATATCTTCTTCACCCTTTTACTTTCAACCTATTTGTATCTTTTAGTTTAAAGTCTGTCTCTTTAGTTGGATCTTAGATTTTTATTCAACCTGACAATTTCTGCTTTTAACTGGAGTGTTCAATCCATTTACATTTAATGTAATTGTTGATATGGTTGAATTTATATCTGCCATCTTGCTATTTTCCATTTATTTCATTTTTTTGTTCCTCTGTTTCTCCTGTACTACTTTTTTATGCAGAAGAGATATTGTCTAAGGTATTACTTTAATTTCTTTGTTTTTATTTTGTTTTACTTATTTTCATAGTAGTTTCTTATTGTAATACACAGGAACTCATTACAATCTACTTTAGAATAATACTAACTTAATTCCAAGTAACTATAGAAACTTTGCTCCGATAGAACTCAATTTTCCCCTCCTTCATGCCATTATTATTCTAAACATTACGTTTTCATATGTCATAAGCCCGACAATACAGTTTTGTAATTTTTGTTTTATGTAACTGTTATTTAAATTAGTTAAGAAAAGAGTAATGAATATTTTCAACTGTCTTTTATATTTACCTATGCAACTGCCGTTACTGGTGTTCTCTATTTCTTTGAGCCATTTTGAGTCACCATCTGGTGTCATTTCCTTTCAAACTGAAAGACTTCATTTCTCATTCCTTGTAAGGCAGATTTTCTCACAACAAATTCTTTCCTTTGTTTTTCTGGTTAAGGTTTAAATTTTGCTTTCGGTTTTGAAGGATAGATTGCTACATATAGAATTCTTGGCTGACATTTTTTTTATTTAGCATTTTGAATATGTCCTCCTATAGTCTTCTGGCCTGCATTATTTCTGGTAAAAATTCAGCTGATAATTCCTTGTGTTCCTCTGTATGTGAAAATCATTTCAGTTCCAAAATTTCCATTTGATAATTTTTTATAATTTCTGTCTCTTCATTTATATTTGATTGGTCAATACAATCATACTTTAATTTTTTATTGTTCCTGTTCTCTCTTTGAACATATTTATAATAGTAGTTTTGAATTCCTTGCCCATGAAGTCTAACATTTGGGTCCCTTAGGAGAAAGTTTCTGTTGACTGCTTTTTTACTTGCTTATGGGTCACACTATCCTATTTCTTTGCACGTTGTAATTTTTGTTGTTGTTGAAAATTTACATTTTAGGTAATATGTTGGAACAACTCTGGATTCTGAATCCTCCATCCCAGAGGCTGTTTTTTTTTTTGTTTGTTTCTTTTTTGTTTGTTTGTTTAGTGACTTATATGGAATAATTCTGTAGAGTCTGTCTCTCTTGCATTGTGTAGATGCTGATATATCTTAAGTTTTTCTATTTTTTAATCATTTCTTAAGGCCAGCTTCCTAGAGGTTGTCCCTGAGTCAGCATAGCTTAATGTTAGACAATGATTGATTAGAGGCTGTGCTTACTTTGCACCAGTAAGGCTTCCATCCTTTGCCAGTGGATCTGTGTGTGAGTTGGAGAACAGATTCCAAATTTAAACAGTTTATAATTCTTACTGGCTTTTCTTTTCTGGCATGCCTTCTCATTGTCTCCTTTATAAATGTGCTAGGTTTCACATTCATCTATGAGTACATGGATAGTTAGTGCCCTCTCCAGTCTCTCCTGAGCATGCACAGCCTTCCAGACGACAAGGGGTATGCATTTAAATTACAGATCTGCAAGAATGGGGCTTTCCATCTGAGAGTGGAGTAGCTGAGTTACTTATATTTAATTAGTGGGTCTGGTCACATATGGAGATATGGTCCTGCATGTGCTGGACATTTTACATTGAGGAAACCATGTAGAATATAGTGAAGGGAGTAACATTAACTCCACATAAACTATTTTTAAGTCAGGAGACACAGTAGTGAAAGCGTGTCGTATGTGTGAGCTTATCAAGGCCCACTGTGTCTGTCTTATTCCACAAATCTCCTTGTAAAATTTCTTGCAGGTCTGCTGGTCAATTTCTTGACACTACAAAACCTCAAGGTAGCCAAGGTATCTGCCCTACCTGGAGCATGTGCTTAATTCCAAATCAAGTTAGCTCCCTCCAGCAGTGGAGTTGCTGGTTTTTAGGACTTTCCTTGCCCTTTTAGAACTACCAAGTTAATAGAAACTGAGGGAGGGTGTTGTGCTCTAAATTATTTCACCCAGCCACTTTGTTATTAAACATTAAGATTTTTCTTTTTGATACAATGGCCATCTTTATAAAACTTTCCTTTCTTACCATTTGTATCAGTTTCCTAAGCCTGTTCCTAACAAATTACCATAAGCTCAGTAGTATAAAACAACAGAAATGTATTCTCTCACAGTTCAGGGAACCAGAAGCCTGAAATCAGAGCATTGCCAGTGTTGATTCTTTCTGGAGGCTCTGAGGGAGGATCTATTCCATGCCTCTTTCTCAGCTTTTAGTAGCTGCTGCCAGCAATCCTTGGCATAGCAGCATTCTTCCAATCTTTGCCTCTGTCGACACATGGTCCTCTTCCCAGTGTGTCTGTGTACCTGAATCTCCCTCTCCGTTCATTTTTTTTATAAAGACACCAGGCACTGAATTTAGGGCACACCCTAATCTCATATGACCTCATCTTAACTATATCTTCAAAGACTCTATTTCCAAATAAGGTCACATTCTGAAGTTACAGGTAGACATGAACTTTGGGAGACACTATTCAGCCCAGTAGACCATTGATTATGAAGTATCACCCAAAAATCAGCATGGTCTCTCTCTTGTGGATTAGGTGATCTTATGTGAAGATTAGTTTGAAAATGAGTAGAATGCTAAAATGGCCCTTAACTTTTTGTTATGATGGTTCCTCATGTTAAACTAGCTTACACTCTCTTTTTGGTTATTTTATTCACATTGTTAAGAAAAAGGCAGAAAGATCTGTGGACAGGAAAGGGTTGGCAGAGCCTTACCCTTCTCAACTCTGACTTGCATGTCTGCTTTTAATCTAGAGCCAAATAACTATCGAACCATGCATGGCCGGGCGGTAAATGGCAGCCAGTTGGGAAAGGATTACATCCAGCTGAAGAGCCTGTTGCAACCCATCCGGATTTACTCCAGAGCCAGCTTGTATGGCCCTAATATTGGGAGACCCAGGAAGAACGTCATCGCCCTCCTAGATGGGTAGGTCATATTTTTTAGCAGTTCTTATAAGACTCTTCATAAATGTAATGAATTAATGTATTTATATTTTTCCTGGTTATTTGTGGTCTTAAGAAGGATGGAGAGACTTTTCTTTTTCTTTTTTCTTTTTTTTAAAGATTTTATTTATTTATTTGAGAGAGAGAGAATGAGAGACAGAGAGCATGAGAGGGAGGAGGGTCAGAGGGAGAAGCAGACTCCCCACCAAGCAGGGAGCCCGATGCGGGACTCGATCCCAGGACTCCAGGATCATGACCTGAGCCGAAGGCAGTCGCCCAACCAACTGAGCCACCCAGGCGCCCAGGATGGAGAGACTTTTCATAGTGACTTCCCCAGTTCTAAATCAGTGATTCTCCATCAAGCAGCAGAAGAGCTTTGCATCTCTCCAGGCACTCCATAGTCAGCAGAAGGTGGTGAAATTGGGGAAGGATATCACAATCTCCTGGGCATGTTGGAAGGGATTACATTGTTTTAAAAAGCACATTTAATATTATAGCATTTCATCACATTTTATATTTTTTAAAAGTCAAAATATTGTTACTCTATTCTTATGACCACTTCTAGAAAGTAAAGCTTGACAAAACCCTGGCCAGTATAGCTGGATTAAAAAGTTGAGAAACACTACTGCTACTTGTAGATTAAAGCATTAGAGTTATTACCACATTTAATCAGTTTTGACTGAATCTAATAATCTTTTTTAAGCACTTGGTATGGATGAGGCACTATGTTAAATAGTGTTGGTAGGCCAGCCCAGATTGAATCCATGCAGGTTAGATTCAGTTATACAGAGTCAGAAGGAATGTCTGAGGGAATGGTATGAGGAAGGCTGAAGCTATATGTTGATCCAAGACCTGAAGTGGAGATGTGACTGGAGCAGAAAGGGTGGGAACTATGAAGTTGGAGAATCAGGAGTTCCCTGGGAGCACAGAGTATGCACCAAGACACACCTGTCATGTGCAATCCTGTCATACTCTGGAATAGGTATGGTTATTCCTGGAAATTGAAAGATGAGTAAGACATTTTCCAGTGAGGTATACATTCCAAATGAGGTTAGATAAATATTGATTATCAGAGGAGAGAAACTTTTGGCCAACCTCCAAGATGGCCCTTGTGGCTTGATGGCTCTTATAACTCTGTCCTCCCTTTTAGGGTGGCTTAGTCTTGATCTAAGGTAATGAACATAGCAGACATCACTGAAGGTTTGGGAAGGCACATGGATCTGCACTGTAACAACATTAACTACCCAAAATTTAATTTTAGACATTTTCCTTTTTACAAAGAATTCCTAAGCCCTTAGTTCAGCTCCTGTCTTTTCCCCACCCTTTTCTTTTCTCCCCATTTCTTTTAGGAGCAACTTTCCCTTTTTTTTACACAGCAATTTCATGACCTTGGTCCCTACCCACAAATGCAGCTCTTGGTTTCCTTTTGCATGCTTTAACTGAACTTTGAAATTACTCGTGTGTGTGTGTGTGTGTGTGTGTGTGATGGAGATGGAGAGATTGATTTCATTTTATGTGTTACAATTAAGGGATAAGAACCACATGTATAGAACTTTATTCATAATTCATAATACATAATAAAGCAAGGCCAATAACTATCATTTTAATCCATGTAGCTATTCTTTTGGATTGTCCTTTTTCTTTAATGGTTTGATCAGTGTATTTTCATGGAACTGACAATGCCCTCTCAGTAACATGACCTACAGGGTCAATCATTCATTCACCCTGCAAATGTTTCTTGAGTAACTGCAATGTTCTGGGTATTACATTAAGAACTAGGAATATAATAATAAACAAAAACAGATACTTTCTCTGCCCTCATGGAGCATACAATATGGTAGGGGAGATGTAAACATTAATTAACTGATCTTAAAACTAAGACAATACCAAGGAAAGGTACATGGTGCTATGAATGACCATAAGGGGTGGGATTTGATTGAGTTAGAAGGTCATGGAGTATGGATGGAGTCCACTTCCCCATACATCCAAAAATTAATAGGACTCAAGAGATTAGAGAAAATCACTTATGGAAAGGAAAGGTACAGATGAGCACTTTTAAAAATTTTATGTGCCAGAAAGAAGTGGAGATATATCTTTCTTAATGTGTATGTACTAAATATACAGTGAATTATAACTTGAAACACATAAACATTCCCAGCAACTCAACCAACAATAACAAAAATGTCAGCACTCTAAATTACCAACTCCGTAGTCTTTTCCAATACTCCTGGTAATACAGATATCATTTTACATAGTTATGATCATTCTATATGCATCATTTTGAGTTCTGCATTTTTTACTCATTGCTTTATATTGCCCTTTTTTATTTCTACATAGTTCTCATATTTGTCATTCTTAATAGCAATAAAATACCCCATTGCATTAATGTACCAAAGTCTGCTTAAACATTCCCTCACTGTTGGGCATTTGGGCTGTTTCCAGTTTTTGTCTGTAATATATAGCACAGCTATAAACATCTTTATACAAATAGGTTTTTTATTTCTTTTGAATTATATCCTTGGGCTATATTCCAAAAAGTTGTGTTTCTGGGTCAAAGAACATGATAATTTTTATGGCTTTTATATTTGTTGCCAAATTTCTTTTCAGAACGACTTCACCAGGTTGTAGGGCAGCAATGTATTAGTATACCTTTTCCCCCAGTACCCCACAGTGGTGATTATATTTTTATTAATTTACTCTATTTTAATTAATGCAAGACTGTGCCTCATGGATGTTTAAATTTGAATTCTGTTAACTATGAAGGGAACTGAACATTTTCTAAAACCTTATGTTGTCTCCTTTCTCCCATCCCAGGTTTGGTTAATGACACTATAACCATTTTGCCTGAGGTACAGACCAGGAGGCCATTTTACTTTCATTCCTCTCCTTTGTTCACATAGTCCATTAGTTCGTTATTAAGTTCTGTTATTTCTGACTTCTTAGTATCACTCACATCCCATCTTCTTTTCATTTTTATTTTAAACCTTTCTTCCTCCTGGATGGTTTCTCTATATCTAGTCTCAGACTCTAATAATTTCTCCATATAGATTTTCTGAGTAGTTTTTTTTTTTTTTTAAAGATTTTATTTATTTATTTGACAGAGAGAGACACAGCGAGAGAGGGAACACAAGCAGGGGGAGAGGGAGAGGGAGAAGCAGGCTTCCCGCTGAGCAGGGAGCCCGATGCGGGGCTCGATCCCAGGACCCTGGGATCATGACCTGAGCCGAAGGCAGACGCTTAACAACTGAGCCACCCAGGCACCCCAAGATTTTCTGAGTAGTTTTTTTAAAAAATACAACATGTGGTCAAATCACTCTTGCTTGAAGTCCAAATGCTTTCATGTGCACCCCTGGCCTGTAGGGTCCAGTACCTGCCTCACTTTGCAGCTAGTAATCAGCTATACCCCTGTGCACCACCTGCCCTTAGCTACATCAAAGTATATGTAAATTTTGGAAGACACTATACACTTTTTACCTTTGCCCCTTTTTAGTTTGTGTCATTTTCTTTGGAATATCACTCTCCTCTCATTTTTCCTCTTTTCAACAAGTCTTCTCTGACATCCTCAGGCAAGATTTTTTATCACCTCCTCTGTCCTTATTAATAGCATTTTGTTTATTTTTTTCTCTAGCACTTATCAAATTGATGATAAATTATTTATTTACATATCTGCCTTCCCTGATAGACTGTGACCTGGGACCAGGACCTAGTCTATGTCTTATTCATTTAGAATATAGTAGGTGTCTTATAAATGCTTATTGAATGAATACGGTCTTATTCAACCGATGGTTCTAAATTCATCTGATCTGAAAACAGTATGCACAAATGTGATTGTGAAGCATTGTAAATCATTGTATAGTGATTTAAATAAATTATAGTGATTTATATAAATCATAATGATTAGCTTTAGTTTCAGAGAACCAATTTTAAGCTTTTTTACTTAGGTAGTTACAGGACTAAACAGAATTATCTTCCCAATTAGGATATAACTCCACTAGGACAGAGATAGAATCTTCATGTTTATTCCTTCAGGACTAGCATATGGGAAGTACTTAATAAAATGCTTGTTTTATTATTTTCATTTCCTTATTTGTGAACTGGCCATTTTTAGTCAGTGATTTTTTTTCTTAAAGATTTTATTTATTTATTTGTCAGAGAGAGAGAGAGCACACAAGTAGAGAGAGAAGCAGGCTTCCCACAGAGCAGGGAGCCCAATGTGAGATTCGATCCTAGGACCCTGGGATCACAACCTGAGCTGAAGGCAGACGCTTAACCAACTGAACCACCCAGGCATCCCTAGTCAGTGATTTTTTATCTAGAAGGGTAAGAATTGTTTTTTAGGGTTATATCAGTTTTCTGTTTTTCTTTTGTAAACTTTTATGCATCATCTACATAATGACAATTTTATCTTAATCTATTGCTTTTCTTATTACTTTGAAACATATTGTTTCCGAAGTTCATTTTTATTATAATTGTTCTTGTCTGCTTTCTTGTTGATAGCCTTTTCTGCTTCTTCCCTTACACATTTAGGATAAAGTTACTATTTCATTTCCATCTAGGCTTCCTAATGTTTTAATTTTCAGTGTTAGGCTCTCTTAACTTATTTGGAGTGTATTGCTGGATCTGCTGTAGAGTAAGGAGCTAATCTATTCTGTTGCCGAAGTGGCAGTGTCAAGAAAAGCAGATACTCACTGCAAGTGTGTTTCTTGGAGCTTTTCTGAGGCCTTCACATCCCTAGTGAGATGACGACTAAATTTCCTCTCAGCAAATATTTATTGAACACCTATTTTGTATTTGGGTAGAGAAAAGAAAGTTCTAGGTAGAAGTTCTAGGCCATGTTTGTCAATGTCCTGAATCAGAAGTAAGGGTAAGGCATTTGAGGAATAGAGAGATGGGCAGTATAGTGAGCCAGAGGAGAATGGCAGAAAGTGAGAACACAGATAGGCCAGAACAGGGTCACTACTGGACTTTGTATACCATGGTAAAGAAGTTGTATATTTTATTCTCTAAGCAATGGAAAACCATTACAGAGTTTTTGTAAGAGCAGTGACATACCCTAGAGTCTACCCTATTCTCTGTGCCAAATAGATTTCAAGGTACAAAAGTAAGGGCTCAAAAGAGCTCAGTAAGAATACCGTTTCATTACAAGATGATGGTAGATTGGGTTAAGGTAATGGCAGAAGAGATAGAAGTTAGGGTATATATGGTTTATTGATGGATAGCTCAGCCAAGTGGGGCGAGAGAATTAATAAAGGATGACTTCCTCCTTTGGGACAGCTAGCATCTCTCTTTCAAGGGCATCACGTGCAGAAAAGGGAGCTTTTCAGAAGGAAGTAACAGCAAGATGAACACACATTCATGTTCAGGGAATACAATCCCTGGGGTAACAAAAGACGGCTTTGAAACATACTGGGTGTGCTTCAAGTTCAGGATGTGCTCTGAGCACAAGCTCCCCTCCCTCGGAACCACCATCCCAGCTCCCATTAAAGACTGAGAAGGAATGAATCCACAGTAACAAACACACAAAAGGGGATCATAGCAGATGAGAGACTTTGCAGATTTCCATAAAACGGGTGGAAGGCTGTTGACAGATCAAGCAGAGTGAGGAAGTGGCAACCCAGAGAACATAGGCTCTGGGAAAATGCAGCCAGTCCACCTAGCAGATAGCCTCAGAGTCAGGAAGGGTTGGGGCGAGACAGGGAGACCGAGCCAAGGGGTTTATATAAAAGTCTGTCTGCAGTGAAACTACACTTACAGCTCAGCTCTTCCCTCCATCATTTTAAGTCCTCTACACTGCCCATACAGAGTAAAGATAGCTCAATCTATTATCTCTGAGCAAATCCCAACCCAAGATTTAGGAGCCTTCACCAAAGAAATTGAAGGGATTGCCTAGGGATAAACTGGTTGCTAAAATGGACTTGTTCCTGCAGAGTAAAACACTGAGATAAAGCACTGCCAGATACCCTAGCCCAAAGGCTGTCTGTGCACTACCTTACTCCCTCTCTAAAGCGAAGTGTGTTGGTGAAGAAGCTCTGCCAACAAAATAGAGATCCTAGAGCAAGGAAGGACTTATCTAAAAAGCCTAAATATTGAACAGCTGAGAAAATTCTGTACCTGCTACCTAGAAGAATCTACTTATCCCCAATTTTAAAATATGAATAGATAGCCAAAGATCACAAGACATACGAAGGAAACCAGTAGCATGAAAGAGAAAACCCGAGATAAATAAATAAATAAATTGACCCAGGAAGAATTATAGTTCAAGACCAGAATTTTAAAAATAGGGCTCCTGGGTGGCTCAGTCTGTTGAGCATCTGCCTTCGGCTCAGGTCGTGATCTCGGGGTCCTGGGATCAAGTCCTGAGTCAGGCTCTCTGTTCAGCAGGGAGTCTGCTTCTCCCTCTCCTCCTCCTTTGTGCTCGCTCTCTCAAATAAATAAATAAAATCTTTAAAAAAAAAGAATTTTAAAAATAAAAATTTGAAATTAGTATCCTTATGAAGATATAGGAAGATATTGTACTTGCAGAATAAAAACACATTTCTATGAAAAAAAAAGGTACAAAGAGAACAAAAAGATATTTTTTGAGACTAAACTTATAATTGCTGAAATTAAGTCTAGTAAAGGTTAGACACTGATTTCTTAGGTATAGCACTAAAAACATAAGTGATAAAAGAAAACATTGATTAATTGTACCTCATCAAAATTAAGAAGTTTTGTGTATCAAATGATACCATCAAGAATGTGAAAATACAGGGCGCCTGGGTGGCTCAGACGGTTAAGCGTCTGCCTTCGGCTCAGGTCATGATCCCAGGGTCCTGGAATCGAGTCCCGCATCGGGCTCTCTGCTCCTTGGGAGCCTGCTTCTCCCTCTGCCTCTCTCTCTCTGTCTCTCATGAATAAATAAATAAAATCTTTAAAAAAAAAAAAAAGAATGTGAAAATACAGAATGGGAGAAAATGTTTGCAAGTCATGTAACTGATAAGTGACTTGTATCCAAGATATATATAAAGAACTCTTACAAATTAACAATAAAAAGGCAGATAGCCTATTTTAAAATTGAGCAAAAGGAACTTGAAATGGCATTTCTCCAATGAAGATATGCAAATAGCCAGTAAGCACAAGAATGGATGCCTAGTATCATTAGTCATTAAGGAAATGCAAATCGAAATCACAATGAGTTACCACTTCATATCCATTTGGATGGTCAAAATAAAAAAAATATGCAAGAATAAATATTGGAGAAAGTAAAAAGAATACATATTGGAGAAGATGTGGAGAAACTGGAACTTTCATACACTGCTGGTGGGAATGTAATATGGTGCAACTGCTTCAGAAAACAGTCTGGCAATTACTCAAAAAAGGTTAAACACAGAGTTACCATTATGACTCAGCAATTCCACTCTGAGGTATATACCCAAGAGAAATGAAAATGTATGTCCATAAAAACATGTGTACAAATATTCATAGTGGGTGGCTGATGAATATCCGTGGCTGATGAATGGATAAATAAAAAGTGGTATATCCATAAATTGGAATATTATTTGACAATAAAAAGAAATGAAATACCAGTACAGGTTACAACATGGATAAAGCTCGAAAACATTATGCTAACTGAAAGAAGCCAGTCACAAAAGGCCCCACATTGTATGATTTCCTTTATATGAAATTAACAGAATAGATAATCTATAGAGACAAAAAGTAGATTAGTGGTTGGTTAGGGCTGGTGGAGATTGTGGGGAAATGGAGAGTGACTGCTCATAGGTACAGGGTTTCTTTTTGAAATTAAATATTCTAGAATTAGATTGTGTTGTGCTTCCACAACTCTATAAATAACTATTGAGTTGTACACTTAAAGTGTACATTTAAATAAATTTGTATTGAATCATATCTCCAAAAAGCTCTTAAAAGAAAGAATCCAATAAAATAATTGGAAGAGAAAATCTTCCATATACAGAGCTTTAGACAGAGATAGAAAATTTGAGATAAAATATTACTGATATAGAGGATCATTTCAGGATACTCAACAGCTGTCTCATAGAAGATCCAGATCCAGAAACAAAGAAGACAATTATCGTTACTGAAACAAAGGAGAACTTCATCAACTTTTACAATGTAAAAGTAAAGAGACACGTGGCAGAAAATAGATGGTAGAAATGGAGAGAAGAAATAAGTCATATAAGGGCTGATATGATCATATAATATAGGTGGAGTCAGAAAATATTGTCTAAACCATTGAAATAATTGATAGGGAGGTGGAAAAATGGGGTCTCAGTAAACCAAGAACAATGAGTTAACTCTTGGTTAGAAAGACTTATGGTAGCATTTCCTTAAATGTGCTCTGGAGAATATCAGTTTTGCAGGATATTAACATTATATTAGGGGAGGGGGATAAAATGTTCCATGGTCCAGTAATTTGGAGAAATACTAGGATACACAAATGTTCTGAAACACTTCCTGGCACCTTTAATACATTACATTCTGAGTCTCCAAGAAGGGGATTTAGCATGCAGAATTTCTTACATTTATTTGACCAGAGTCTTATTTTCAGAGACCATCTTGAGAGACTAGTGTTCCACAAACATGTCTGGACAACTTGGAATATGAACCCTGCTTTGGGGGGAGGGATGGCGGTATAGCAGACAATAACAAAAGAATTACCATTTGGAAAATTCAGAACCTGGACCACATTAACAGTCTTGTTACCAGTGCGCTTGCTTCCATTCTTGCCCTCTCTAATACACTACTCAGTTGTCAGAAAATCTTCTGCAAACATATAATTCACATGACATAAGTCTCTTGCAGAAGACTTCTAATGACTTTTCATTGTTCTTAGAATAAAATTCAATCTTCTTACCACGTCTACAAGGCTCTACCATGACTAATCTGACTGCTGCCTAGCTCTTCATTCTTACCTTCTTCAGCTTTCCCTTTTTCTCATTTCACTCACACCTCACTGGCTTGGTATGTGCTAGGCTTCTCTTTACTTGGGGGCCTTCACATATGCTCTTCCTTCTAGAGTGTTCTCTCTGCTTGCCACATGGCTGGTTTCTCCTCATCTATTAGAGACCTTCCTTGAGTAACTGAGCTAAGTAATTCTCTATCAACACACTCTGTTGGTTCTCTTTTTGGTATTTATCACAATATAAAACTACATATTTATTGTATGTTTGTTGGTTAAAGATTACAAACTCCATGAGGGTGGGAAGTATGTCTGTTATATTTACCAGTGTATATGCAGTGCCGGCAAAAAGCCTAATGCATAGCAGGTGCTCAAATGTGTTGAATGAAAAATGGAAGCTATCCTAACATTCTACAGAGGTGTTAGTGGAATATTCTAACCTGAACCTGTGTTAGAACAGAAAGCTAGACAGGGCCTTTAGCTCCCGTGGCAGCCCAAAGAGCTGTGGAAAACATTCTAATTTGGGCAATGAGGGTAAAAGCAGAAGACAATTAGGCAGGAAATAATGGCCTCCTCCATCACAGCAGACCGCATGATGTATGTTATATGCTCAATGGTCTACAAACCAGAAACAGAAAAATTTCCTTTTTATGTCCAGAATTTCATTTTTTTACAAGCAAATTTATTTTATTTTGTTTTATTATTATTATTTTTTAGAGCGAGAGAGTGCATGTGCTTGAGCTGGGGGGCTGGGGGGGAGGGGCAAAGAGGGAGAGAAAATCTTAAGCAGGCTCCCCGCCCAGCACTGGGCCTCACAGGGGCTCGATCTCACAACCCTGAGATCATGAGCTGAACTGAAATCAAGAGTCAGATGCTTAACCAACTGAGCCATCCGGGTGCCCCAAGCAAATTTATTTATTTATTTTTCCTTTTTTAAAAAAAATTTAAATTCAATTAATTAACATATAATGTATTATTTGTTTCAGGGGTACAGGTCTGTGATTCATCATTCTTATATCCAGAATTTCTATCTTTAGTTGTGTCTAATTCTTCTACTAAGCCTAATGCTGATTTATAGACTCCACTTGTACTTAAAGCATAGATAGTAATGAAGGCTGTATGGGTGGATAAGGATGGAAACTTCTCTATGTTCCTATTACTTGGCTCCCATTATGACTTTTATGGGCCATATGTATTTTTTACTTCATGGGTCCCCTCCTCCATAAAGACATTATAATAACAATCTGTTTTCTACTATAGTGAGTAGGGAAAAAGCAGGATGGTGAAAAGCACGCACTTTGCAACTAGATGAGACCTAGTATAGTGACTCACTGGGTCATCTTGAGGAATTGTTTAATGTCTGTAAAACCTCAGTCTTTTCATCTGTAAAATGGGACTGATTAAATTACCTATTTCTTAGGCTTATTGTAGAGTTAAATGAAATAAAGTGCTCAGTACAGTTCCTGGCACAGTTGACACATAAAGGAATATCAGCCACAATTGTTAAGAATAAGTGTATTTCAAAGATGAAAAGGCAGGTTTTTTCCTTTTTTTTTTTTTTTTTTTTTGTATATAACTTTATGTAGTTTCCCAGGAAGTTTAGAGAATCGAGTGGCTATAGGAACTAGAAAGATTAGCTACAATAACATGCCAGGATAATGAGGGTGATCACAGGTCTACCTCCTGTGTAAAAACCACCACATTCTCATTTGGAGTGGGAAGATGCACAGCTGGGGACAATTTGGTGTACAGAGTAATTATTACAATGTTATTCCTAGTAATTGTTCTGTTTTATTTCAACTGTGAAAGAGTTATATGACTTGACCAAGCTACAGGAGGAGAGAACAATTTATTCCTCTTAGTTCATAAGAAAAGAGTTTCCATCTCTTTCTCTAGAGAGGAAAGGCCCCCAGCAGCAGTTTAGTACTCATTAACAGGGAAGCATTAGCTACTGCAAGGGTCTGCTCCCTAGCTAAGCATTGTGTTAGTGACTACAACTTCTAAACTTGCCTTTTTTCCCCCCCCTGGAAAGGACTTCTTTCCTGATTAGAGAAACAACCTAATTCTTTCCCCAAGCCCACGGTCATCAATTACTGCCATTATGATGAAGATGTTTCTCTCTTCCTCCAATGTCAGAGAAGTCAAATGGGGGTTAGAAAGAACATTGGAGAAGGAGACTGGAGTCCTGGGACATAGACTTAGATTTGACACAGATATTCTTCCTCACTTTCTTTTTTTCCATTTATTTTCTCATTTTTTTCTTCTTCTACTTTCCCTGAGAACCCTACCCTCTCTTCCAAGAATGCCTACCCTAAGAGGCACTACTAAGATCAGAATCTGTCAAAGGTGTGGCCCATGGTCCTCCTGCATTGGAAGCACTTGTTGAGTTTCTTAAAAATGCAGCATGATTCTTAAGCTCCAGCCTAGACCTACCAAACCAGAATGTGGGGGGATAAGATTTAGGTATTGGATTTTTGAACAGCAACTCCAAGGCGTTCTTTGCACACCAAAGCATAAGAACCACTGCCCTGTAATATAGGCAGAGTGGGTTTTATTATCTTTGTTTTACAGATCAAGGAATGGAGGTGCACAGGTATTAAATTTTTACCAAACTCACATTTATTCAGTGCCAACAGTATGCCAGGAAGTAGCCTTGTTCCTTCATGCATATTATCTTGTTAATCTTCACAAGGCCTTTAAGAAGTAAGTGCTGTTCCCTCCATTTGAAATGGTTTAGAGAGATTAAACAATGTACCCAAGGCCACATAGCTAATAAGCTGTGGAGCCAAGTCTTAAATCAGGTATCTGTCTGACTTCTAGATCCATTGTCTTTCTACTCCGTGGTGCTATTTTTTTGAATCTTCATTTTTTAACAAAGCCACATGGTCTAGCATACTAGAAAAAATATAATCCTTTTTCACCTTAGTTCCACAGTGTTAATTCTCCTAGACTCAGCTTCATACCAAAGTTTGAACTTTTGGAAAGTTCAGTTTTACATGTGAAATTTATCATGACATCTTGATGCATTTTTCCTCCTTCCCATCAGGCTCCACAGCCAGGGCAAATCATATCCGGTCAGTTATACCTTCTTTGCTTGAATCCAAGTCTTTATGACTTCCTTAGGAGCATTTTAGACTGTCAAGACATGTCTATAATAATACTTCCCTAACCAGCACCTTTCAGCTCCAGCCATAGCCTTCCAGATCTGTTTCAACATCTTCTCTCATCATCTCCCACCCCCCTGCCATTTGCCTTCATTTTAATCAAGCAAACTTATTTTGTCCTTTATGTGTTATCTCACATCTGCCTCCATTTTATTCCAAACACGGCCCTGTAGCCTCCCTCCTTTTAACTCCCCGTTAGCAACAAATAAGCTTCATCCTGGGGGGCCAGATCCAGGTAATAGTGCCTGGTACCCTGTCTTTAGAAGGATTCATAGGTCAATTCCGAGATTAGTGAGACAATATTGAGATCTATTACCAATATCTACTATGGGCTCAGAAAATGGGGACAGCACTACAAACATCACAAATTTGTCATCTCTGCCTGGTTAAAACAAGGGCTTTAGACTCAGAACTGGTTTGAATCTCAGCTCTGCAACTTATTACCTGGGTGATCTTGAGCACAGTTTCTTCATCTATAAAATGAAAGTGATAATACAACCTTACAGGGTTGTACATTGTGTAAACCACTTACCAAATGCCTGTCAATCGGTATATGGTAGCTAACTTATTTTTTCCTTTCTTCATTCAAGATTGCCCTTAAAATTAAACTTCATGGATGTAATTTTTATTGACAAGAAAGATTGGTTGAAGAATCTCATCCATCTCAAGTTCCAGTGTATTAAACTCTATAAATCTATCAAATTGAGGGAATAGTAAGCTAGAAGGGAAGCCTAAACAGAGAGCTGCACCAGCTATTAAAGTCAATGAATATATAGCCATGCTATTTATCAGCTTACTGCCAATGTAATATTATATATAAATAGGGGTGGGGAGAAAAAGGAAAGGGAGGGAGGGAAAGAGAAAGAGAGAGAGAGATGTATCAATATATCATTTGTTCTGTGCAGCACCTAGTATAGATAGCTCAATATATAACTAGCCATGAAAAAGTAAGTGGCTTTGGACCAAATGGGAGATGCCTGGTTTGCTGTAACTCAAGATGAATAATTTCCTCACAGGTTTTTCCTAGGCTTTGTGTAGAATAGCTACCACATCTTATTCGTGCTAGTTACATAACCAAAGTTCTCTTTGTGGACAAGGGGAAAAAGATCAGACTACCACTCTCTTATTGAAGTTTGTACTCATTTAGACATCCAGTTCCCTGTGAAGGATTTATCCTCCTTCCTGGGAGCAATATTCAGAATCCAGTTTTTAGGGTTGCATTCTGTGGTCCAGAAGTAGAACTCAAACCCCAAAGACCATGAATAAAGATGTGCCTTATTATAAGAGAGAGCTGTGATATGCCCTGGGAGAGAAGGCTCAACAGTATTTCAGATACGTCATATGTGCAGGTGGATAACAAAGGAAAGAAATTCTCCCAGATTTGGGATCTCTTGGGGGAGGAAAAGGAACTCTCACAATGAAAGAGGATATGTTGTTCTTTTCCATAGCAGCAGATTGGCTCCAGTGGGAAAGATCTCCCAATACTGAAATGTCTGCCTGGCACTAGCTAATTTCCTTTGATACAAGTCCCTGCCCTTTCCCTCTCTTACCCTTCTTTGCATGACTGGATGTCAGTGTGAGGGCCGACATCTTCTGTTCTCTGGGATAATCATCCAGGATTTCTGTCTTCATAATTCAGGTATGGAGACATCCAACCTTGGAAAACCAAGATCTTGCCCTTTTTGTTATTCACATCCTGGGTCATCTTTTACTTGTACATTCATAGACCTAAATCTAGGGATTAGAATGGAGGTGGATGGCTGAAAATCCTTGGATAATACCAGACACTAAATGGAATTTCACTTTCCCGTGGTATTTCACTCTTGACAGCACTAGTCTGTGTGCATGTTTTTCCACCTCTAATATTACTGTTGTGGAGCATTCTGCAGCTGTGTTGAGGTTATTCATTTATGTGGTTTGGGCCAGTTTCTGAGAAACAGGCAGAACTAGAGAGCAGAAGAATCCATCAATGTTAGATTTGAACAAAGAAAATTATGATCTTTTGGACTTGCTGTCTTCCACATTGCCAATATAGATATAAAAATAAAGGATAGAAATGATATGGATACAGGATAGTCAGAGAGAGCCCTAATTTTCAGGGAAGGAGCATGGGGGTGGGGAGAATTCCCCAAACTCATTGACTTATAGTGTCTATTCCTTGGGGTTTTGTCTAATCGGTTTCCTTTATGTGTTATTTCTCTAGTTGTTTTCTCTTTTTCTGGTTTTAAAAAATAATGTCAAAGACTTCTGAAAACAGAACATTTTGCTCATTTGAGGTCAATTTTTTACACTTCTCAAAAAACAAGGGTATGTTTGGTCATCTTGGTAGTATTTGGAAATGCATATTTTGTTTGACATTATTTGTGAATTAGATTTTTCCTCCTCAGAATAAGTGTAAAAATGCTTCCATATGTTTGAAGTTGGTTTCATCATTTTGCTAAGAAGGAAAAGGAAGAATGTAGTTTATAGTAATTTTCATGTGAATACATATTTAATAGTGGTGTTTCCTCAAAGTTAAAACAGCTTTTCTACTGCTTCAATATGCTACTAAAGTTAAGAAGATAATAATATCATTTGTTTCAAAATATTAAATTGTAATTGAGATATTTTTTAATATAATGAAACTAAGCTATATTTTACTATTTTGATTTCTTATACAAAATACGATCTTAAGTGAGGATCTGACTTTAATTTTTTTTCCCAAATAGCCACAAATCACATAACATCATTAAAGAAATGCTTCAGTTTTTCATATACTAAGTTCTTTTCCATGTAATAAATTCTTATATGTAACTTGAAAAAAAAATCTATTCCATATCTCTCCTTACTAATTCCTAATCTCTTTATGAGTTCCTAAGATCTCCTTTCTAATTCCTAGGAATGTTTTAATACTTGTGGGTTTTATGGTATATTTTAATATATGGTAGATCAAACAAATGTCTCTTCATTATTCCAGTTTTAAGGAATATTCTTGGATTCTTCTAGATGAATGTTAGAATGATTTTGTAAAGTTTTGAAAATATCTACTGGGATTTTTTAAATTAGAATTTCATTAAACCCATAAATTAGTTTAGGGAGAATAATTGATTTTCCTATCCAGGATCATGGTAGGTCTTTTCCTTTATTCAATTTTTTTTTTAAAGATTTTATTTATTTATTTGAGACAGAGAGAATGAGAGAGAGAGAGCACATGAGAGGGGGGAGCGTCAGAGGGAGAAGCAGGCTCCCCGCCGAGCAGGGAGCCCGATGCGGGACTCGATCCCGGGACTCCAGGATCATGACCTGAGCCGAAGGCAGTCGCTTAACCAACTGAGCCACCCAGGCGCCCCTCCTTTATTCAATTTTAAAATATTTCTCTGTAAACTATAATATTCTATATAAGGGTCCAGTCTATTTTGTACTTAATTATAGATTTTATGGATTTTCTTTGAGGGATGTGGGGTAGGGTGTGGAGGGAGAAAACATGAGCCTTACTTTAAATGTTCCTAACTCTAGTTTTCCCATTCTTTTTATAATGCTACTTTTAATAATGGAAAGTTACTTAAGAACTTAATTATCAACCTATAGCAGAACGAACTATCCAATGCATATGAGGATCTCCAGATTATAGCACCATGAAGAACCAGTTTCCAACTTTTAAGACACCAAATTAGATGTGTTCTTTTTTTTTTTTTTTTTGAATATACAGTGTTTTGGTTTGGGGGTGGGTTTTTTTGTTTGTTTGTTTGTTTGTTTGTTTTATTCTTATGTTAATCCCCATACATTACATCATTAGTTTTAGATGTAGTGTTCCATGATTCATTGTTTGTGCATAACACCCAGTGCTCCATGCAGAATGTGCCCTCCTCAATACCCATTACCAGGCTAACCCATCCTCCCACCCCCCTCCCCTCTAGAACCCTCAGTTTGTTTTTCAGAGTCCATCGTCTCTCATGGTTCGTCTACCCCTCCGATTTCCCCCGCTTCATTCTTCCCCTCCCGCTACCTTCTTCTTCTTTTTTTTTTTTCTTAACATATATTGCATTATTTGTTTCAGAGGTACAGATCTGAGATTCAACAGTCTTGCACAATTCACAGCGCTTACCAGAGCACATACCCTCCCCAGTGTCTATCACCCAGTCACCCCATCCCTCCCACCCCACCTCCCACTCCAGCAACCCTCAGTTTGTTTCCTGTGATTAAGAATTCCTCATATCAGTGAGGTCATATGATACATGTCTTTCTCTGTTTGACTTATTTCGCTCAACATAATACCCTCCAGTTCCATCCATGTCGTTGCAAATGGCAAGATCTCATTCCTTTTGATGGTTGCATAATATTCCATTGTATATGTATACCACTTCTTCTTTATCCATTCATCTGTTGATGGACATCTTGGCTCTTTCCACAGTTTGGCTATTGTGGACATTGCTGCTATAAACATCGGGGTGCACGTACCCTTTCGGATCCCTACTTTTGTATCTTTGGGGTAAATACCCAGTAGTGCAATTGCTGGATCATAGGGTAGCTCTATTTTCAACTCTTTGAGGAACCTCCATACTGTTTTCCAGAGTGGCTGCACCAGCTTGTATTCCCACCAACAGTGTAGGAGGGTTCCCCTTTCTCCGCATCCCCGCCAACATCTGTTGTTTCCTGACTTGTTAATTTTAGCCATTCTGACTGGTGTGACGTGGTAGCTCATTGAGGTTTTGATTTGGATTTCCCTGATGCCGAGTGATACTGAGCACTTTTTCATGTGTCTGTTGGCCATTTGGATGTCTTCTTTGGAAAAATGTCTGTTCATGTCTTCTGCCCATTTCTTGATTGGATTCTTTGTTCTTTGGGTGTTGAGTTTGATGAGTTCTTTATAGATTTTGGATACTAGCCCTTTATCTGATATGTCAATGCTACCTAGAGCAATCTACACATTTAATGCAATCCCCATCAAAATACCATCCACTTTTTTCAAAGAAATGGAACAAATAATCCTAAAATTTGTATGGAACCAGAAAAGACCCCGCATAGCCAGAGGAATGTTGAAAAAGAAAAGCAAAGCTGGCGGCATCACAATTCCGGACTTCAAGCTCTATTACAAAGCTGTCATCATCAAGACAGCATGCTACTGGCACAAAAACAGACACATAGATCAATGGAACAGAATAGAGAGGCCAGAAATGGACCCTCAACTCTATGGTCAACTCATCTTTGACAAAGCAGGAAAGAATGTCCAATGGAAAAAAGACAGTCTCTTCAACAAATGGTGTTGGGAAATTTGGATAGCCACATGCAGAAGAATGAAACTGGACCATTTCCTTACACCACACACAAAAATAGACTCCAAATGGTTGAAAGACCTCAATGTGAGATAGGAGTCCATCAAAATCCTAAAGGAGAACACAGGCAGCAACCTCTTTGACCTCAGCTGCAGCAACTTCTTCCTAGAAACCTCGCCAAAAGCAAGGGAAGCAAGGGCAAAAATGAACTATTGGGACTTCATCAAGATAAAAAGCTTTTGCAAAGCAAAGGAAACAGTCAACAAAACCAAAAGACAACCGACAGAATGGGAGAAGATATTTGCAAATGACATATTAGATGTGTTCTTAATTGCCTATCCAGACCCTTTTAGCCAAGCAGGACATTAATGATTTTTTTTCCTCCTTATTTTCTTTTAAATGCATAGCTATTATCATCAGTGACTATTTATTTCAAGTTCTTTAAGGCATATTCAAGAAGATTGGAATACATTCACCAACATCAGCATCAAAAGTCTGTTCCTGGGTTGCCCATCTTGGGCAATGGCATTACTACAATTAAAACTTTGGGCTCCTCTCTTTCCCCTCTTGCCCAACTCAGACTCACCCACCAAATCCTCTTGAGTGCTCCATCAGTGTTACTCAATGGGTCTTTTTTCATTTTCACATTTCCAAGCATCCCCTCTCTGTGCGGTCATCTCCTACCAGTTTGTCCACACCAGCATGTTTCAGCTTTACCCAGCCAGAGTGATCTTCCTGACACTCAAATCTGATTCCCCTCATTTGTTTAAAAACAGGATAAATCCAGCAAATATACATGAAAAGAGCCAGCTGTATTTTGCAAATTATGTTGGGTACTAGTCATACAAAGATAAATAGGAGCTGGACTTGTACCTAGTTGTTAAGGGATAAAGGCCAGACTTTTTAGCATCACAGCCTAGCAGCTAGTGACCTGACCAGTCTGACTTCCTGCCATTCCCTTACCTGTCTTCTGACATCCAGTCAAGATGGACTCCTGAGAACACACTCACCTTGACTCTACCTTGTTTTGCCTGTTCTTCATGACAAAATCTTACCCTTCTTTTCATGCCAATTCAGTGTCATGTGCGATGTGAAGCTTTTCTCAATGTTTATCCCTCTTCTAATACTGTAGGGTATAGAGCTAACTGCTCCCTTGACTGCTATCTCTCAGCAGTCGGTTTGTACCAGTAGTATAGCACATAGAAACTCTGATAGCTGATTGTCTTGTCTCTCTTCTTGGCTTTTTTGTGGTGGTCGTCATGTAGCAGAGGCCCTGGGTCAGTCACCTTTGATCCCCTGCATATTCTCTTACAAATAGGCACTGCAATGCTCAAGTCTGAGAGAAAGCCAACAAGCAAAGGTGCTCAGGCCTTTTTTTCTCTTTTTTGGATGAATTGGTAGTATTTCTCAAGGCAAAAGTTCAACTTATTTTTTGCATCTTAGAGTTTTACTGTACTTCTGGGCCTCAGTGAAAACAGCTTGGAGGCAGCATAGGATCCTAGAAAGAGGATTGGATTTGGAGTCAGAGAACCTGGGTTTAGTCCACACTAGCTCTATGAATTTGAGCAAGTCTTATAACCTCCACGAGACTCAGCCTCCTCCACTATAAATTAGGGGTATTTACTACCCTACCAGGTTGTTTTGAGGACTATGTGAAATTATACATATAAGAAGCTGAAAAGCATTTTATAATGATAGAGCACTATAAATGTCAGTGTTATTTTTATTATGGTTTTTCATATGTAAATTAAGATCGTTTTACATAAAATATTTCTTTTTTGGAAATACTCCAGCTGGCATTTATGGCTTTGCCTGGTCATGCCCTCCTTCCCCAGGAGTGCTACTAGGAGAGGTGGCCTGACTCCATAAAATGGGCTGTTTGGGATGTCTAGAGCCACTACTTCTCTAGCCAGTAGGGAAGTTAGTAATCTGTATAATGGAATCAATAATATCCACCTTCCTAAGCAAAACGGTTTTGAGAATTATAAGAAATAACACATGAATGGCTGGTACTAAGTAGGTACTCAATATATGTTATATTCCCTCCAATCTCCATTTACGTTTTGGTCTTGCCCATCAAACCAGTTCCATTCCTGATCACCCTTATGTTCCATTTCCCATATTCTTGCTCCTGACTGCTGAATGGTACTGGAGAAAAAAGACAAGACCATATAGACAAGAGCCAAGCTGCCTCCTCTTCATCTCCTTCTTCTCCTATCTTCCGTGTCCTCCTCTTATCCCTTGTTCTCCTCCCCTTCTCCTCTCCCATTCTCTTTCTCCTACCCCACCCCCAACTCCCTCCTCTCCTTCCTCTTCATCTTCTTTTATAAACTTCACTCCTATGCTAAGCAGCAGTCCTGGCATCCTCTCTCTCACTTCCAATCCTGCAAAAATTAAGTACTTTTCCACATCATGGCAAAGCAGAGCCTCTGTTTGGGCAGCACATGGCAACCCCTTTGCCATGTGTCTGCCTGCAAGATTATGCTGGCACAGGGTAGGCTAGGACTTTCTTGACAAAACACCCTCTCGCTTCCTAATGGACGAGTTTTTTGGTTATGAAATACTGATGGAAGATTGTTTCTGTCTGTAGAAAAGTTCCCTTCCAGGGTTGAAGGGTTGAAGGGAAAGTCTTGAAGAACTGAGATATTCCTTTTGATTTCCTGTGTCTGCATGGTAGCTTTCTTAAATAGTAACAATAGCCGTGGCAGCACATGGCCTCAGAACATGAGGATAGTGAGAATGGAGGTTAGTAGATAATTGAGTTATTCACAGACCTGCAATTTATGATACCCTGCGGCATCTGTGGGGCCTTAGAGCTTCCTCCCAGCTCTGGTTCTGGTAGAACCTCCAGGAGCATAGGAGGCTAGGGAACTAGTAGCAAGGCTTTGCTGTGTGTTTTGAAAGAAAACAGGTCTGGTTTCTCTTTTGAGCTGAGCAAATGTCAGATGACACTGCTTAGCTGCTTCAGAAATAGATTTCTCTATGTTATATATAAGTGATGAATCACTAAATTCTACTCCTGAAACTAATATTACACTATATGTTAACTAACTAGAATTTAAATAAAAACTTGAAACATTAAAAAAAAAGATTTCTCTGTGTGGTGCTCAGGTTTCTACATTCAGGTATGGCAGCCCATCACTGGGGCATATTTGAAAGTGCTTTATGCTTGGGCGCCCGGGTGGCTCAGTTAGTTAAGCGACTGCCTTCGGCTCAGGTCATGATCCTGGAGTCCCGGGATCGAGTCCCACATCAGGCTCCCTGCTCAGCAGAGAGTCTTCTTCTCCCTCTGACCCTCCTCCCTCTCATGCTCTCTGTCTCTCATTCTCTCTCTCGCAAATAAATAAAATCTTAAAAAAAAAAAAAAAGAAAGTGCTTTATGCTTATATAACTAAATTGGGTTTTCCCATGGTCTTTTCAGAAGGCTGAGGTTTTCAAAGGCTCTATTGAGTCGCCATCCTTGGGAAGTGTTATAGTTTATTTGTTTCCTAGCAGATTTCAGACTCCTTAGAGAATAGGAAATGAGAGAGAGAAGTTTTGTGCATGGGGTAAGTGATGTGGAAACCATCAGGTATGGGCTTGGGAAGACAGACATAGACATAGACAGCATGCTGTATTGGGGTCTTGATTTCCAGATGGTAAAGGATGTGTGAAGAGCTGAAAGTATCCTTACCTTCACCTTCTGTACAGTTTAACTTCCAGTAGCTCTGGATCTACCTTGATTGTGGCTGTGGGCTCTTAGCCCAAGGATTGGCCTAATCTATGCCTCAGCTTATTTTATTTGTTCTTTCTGTTCTGTACAGATTCATGAAGGTGGCAGGAAGCACAGTGGATGCAGTTACCTGGCAACAGTAGGTATTCACCATTTTTGCTCTTACTTATTATAGCTACTGCAAAATGAAAGATAATTAGCTGTTATGAACATTATAGCTGACATCTAATAAGCTACTCTTTATCCTTGAAGAGAAAAAGTCAAAACTAACTCCAAAGCTGTTCTTGTGATGCATACTATCTCATAGTAATATAATTTTGTTTTGTTGTTTAAATAAAACCCAAAACAAAACCAAAAAAATGGAAGCTCAGCTGTTATGTATACTTTTAAATTAATCCGTCATCAGTGAACAGGTAATGGGAATATGAGCATGCCATCACTTACCCATAAGTTTTCCTTGGGAATAAATTTCCTTAAGAGAGGAAATAGGTTTTTTTGTTTTTTTTTTATTTTTATTGTTATGTTAATCACCATATATTACATCATTAGTTTTTGATGTAGTGTTCCAATATTCATTGTTTGTGCATAACACCCAGTGCTCCAGGCAGAGTGTGCCCTCTTTAATACCCATCACCAGGCTAACCCATCCTCCCACCCCCCTCCACTCTAGAACCCTCAGTTTGTTTTTCAGAGTCCATCGTCTCTCATGGTTCGTCTCCCCCTCCGATTTCCCCCCCAATTCTTCCCCTCCTGCTATCTTCTTCTTTTTTTTTTTTCTTAACATATATTGCATTATTTGTTTCAGAGGTACAGATCTGTGATTCAACAGTCTTGCACAATTCACAGCCCTCACCATAGCACATACCCAGCCACCCCATCCCTCCCACCCACCCCCACTCCAGCAACCCTCAGTTTGTTTCCTGAGATTAAGAATTCCTCATATCAGTGAGGTCATATGATACATGTCTTTCTCTGATTGACTTATTTCGCTCAGCATAACAGGAGAGGAAATAGTTTTAATTACTCAATGTATCATGTGAAAATAACAACACTTTATTATAGTAATGGTGGTGGTCTTAATTAGTGCCAAGAGTGTTACTAATATGAAGCAATTAAAAAAAAAAGAATATGAAGGGAATGAAGCAGCCTCAAGAGAAGATAAACCCTAGTATTCCAGGAAGAAGCTTATAGTTGCAAAGACCTATTAACCTAAGGGTAGCTTGATTTTTAAAGATAATTATCTGATACATAAATTAATTTTCTTTAAGTTTCCTTATAGTATTGGTGCTGGAATGTCAGCATCTCACAATGTCTCACCAATTTTATACCTGAATCCTGCCCTTCCTTTTTGTAAGAAATCTACCCCATAGCATCTTCTAAGTCGTCTTTCATCTAATGTGGTCCACACAGCTCAGACGTGTGCTATTCTGGGCCCTCATAGCTGTCAACTATGACCGCCTCACTCAGTAACTCTAACCCTGCCTGCCTAGCACATTTACTTCTCTTCTCTATCCTCCATTTTAAGTGGGTCACAGTATCCCTTGGGATTCATGACGGTTGTGAAAGAAGCAAGAGCAGTGGATGAACACTTACTATCCCAAAAGGATTTTTGATTGTTAGCAATCAATAACTTCAATCATAATGGAAAATATTTTATTATGCATTTATACTTAGTTTCTCTAAGCATCATTTTAAATGTTTCCAGAAATTCTTATCCTTCCTCCTTCAGTTTGTTTTGTGAGTCATGGATGAGTAGGTCTAGAGATCTTGTCATTCCCATGCTTAAAACCCCTCAGTGCCTTCCCTTTGTACTTAGACAAAAGGGCAAACTCTACTCTGGCCTATAAGGAAGTTACTTTGTGTTTGGCCTCTGCTACTGTATGATCGTTTCTAGTGCCACCCTGACCTTACTCATTCTGTCCCAACACACTAGTGGTCTTTCACTTTTTAGAAAATTCATGTGCCTGTCTGCCTCAGGATCTTTGTAAGTGCTATTGTCCCTGCCTGGAATGCTGTTATCCTCATTTTTTGTGTGGCTAGTTCCTTCTCATCTCTAAAGACTCAACTTACATGTTATCTCCTTTGAGAGGCCTTCCGTGCTGATCCTATCTAACACAGACCCCCTTTTTAATTCTCTTTCTTAGCTCTTTTCTTTCCATGCTACTTTACATAACTTATCATTACTTTACCAAACTTATAATTTTTTTTTCTCTTAACTTGTCTCTGTAATTTGTGTTTTTCTCTTCCACCAGAATAGCATTTAGTCAGTTCAACAAGTACTTATTTAGGCAATTGTTTACTGAGCCTTTACTACGGGGGAAAATAACAGCAATGATGAAACTGTTTGCAGGAAGTGTTGCAAACCTTTTATGCCTTACTGTATCTGATCCTCACAACAACCAAATGAGTTTGGGACTAGTTTTATCTCTTGCATAACTTAAAGGAAGTTGTAGAAAATCCAAACGTTACACAAAAAGTGGTAGATTTTGGACTTAAAGTTGAGTGTGTCTCACTCCAAGGACTATTCTCTTAACTGTTACTACTTTGATAATAAGACAATGATTTTTTGTTGAAAATATTACATTCTACTAGAGCAATTCAAATCCTCTTCAGTGTCTTTCATCAAAGGCTATCTGGATAACATAACATAAAGGCTGAAGCTTGAAGAATTCATAGTGTTTGTAAGGAGAAATAAAGAGATCAGTGTATGAAAATTACTGGGTAAGAATGTAAGACTTGCTCAGTTATTATGACTGACAGGGAGGGATCAGAAAAAGTTTTTCTTCCATATTCAAACACTCTCCATAGCACAAATGGAATGAAGTGAGCCCAGTCTTTTTTTATAATGGAGAAATAAGACTTTTATAAATTGATTTTATTAGCTATTTTTAAAATATTGGCCACCTCTCAAGATAAATGTCATGTGTTTGCAACTACTCTAAAAATACCCCCCAAAGCAGGCAACGGATTGTGTTTCTTTTGGCTCCAGGATCAGCACTCATTTGGAGACAACCAGTAGCACCTGGAATCTACCATTTATCCCTTCCAGCCACAGTTTTCAATCAAGACTTAGAATAGTCATGGAACAATTCCAGGAAATCCTGGCCAGGAGGATTCAGTGAAAATTAAAGCCAAATACCATGTTTCTCTAACCCTGAGAAATGCTGAGGTGAACTTCTTATGTAAAGAAATCAAGAGTCAAAGTCAGAAAAAAAAAGAACACAGAATTTGTCAGTAAATATCTATGTATAGGTAGCCAAAAGAATCAATTCAGTACAGGAATACTGAACTTGGAGCTTGAACAACAAAAACTCTGAGTCTGAAGTAAAAAATAAATAGCTCTATAAAGTTAGACTATTTTGATTTGAAAGTTCATGCTCTTGGGTTTTGAGGACCAAGATACATGACTTAATGATTGGTCCTGCCCAATCCATGCAGAAAACCCAGCAAGAGTTCGTGAGATGAAGTTCCAGTTACAAGAGTAAGTAGTACAGTAGTTTGTATCAGTTATCAATGATAAATCTGGACCAAAAAAATAATACACACACACACACACACACACACACTGGAGAATGATCAAAAAGTGGCAAAAGCTAGAGAAAGTTATTCAATCCTTGAAAGAAGTGAATGATGCTAGTGAGATCTGTGGTTATTTAAGAATCTATGCAGTATGATGTGGCTAGAACTCAAACAAAATACATGGTTATATAGTTTGAGGTCTCAGAAGGAGTCAGAAGGTAGAAATCTCAGAAAGAAGGAGCTATGGGCAAAACACCAAATATGCACATAAACTTCCTTCAAATCCTTGCCTGATCCCTGCAATGTGCATATTCAAGGGAAACCCCAAGGAGCCTGGTAGAAAATAACAGCTGGAAATCTGAAAAAGTTGAACAGCAATTTCAGCTGTCTGTCACATGAGGGACAGAGATTGGAACTTGAATTTCACAAATTTAGAGGGACTTCATAAACACCTTGTGCTTTCCAGTGAAAACTAAGAGTTATGCCTCAGGAGTAAAGTCTTGTCCTGGGACTTAGGATTTGCCCTAAATCTAATGTATAACCAAAACAGATTCACCTTAACAAAGTATAAACTGAAGCTGCCACAAGAACAAGATGATCAGTCATTCATCCAACTTCCTGCTATATCCCAAACCAACATGCTTCTGTCTCTATAAAATATCATCTACACTTTGAAGTACATAATTAAAAAATTACTAGCTATGCAGAGAAATAGGAAAATGTGACTCATGGCCAAAAGAATGAGCAATAGAAACCCTGAGATGACCTAGGTAATAGAATTAATTGACAAGAACTTTAAACAACTGTTGTGAATATATTCAAATAATTAAGGGAAAATGTTTGTATTGAGTGGATACATAGGGAAAGATCAGCAGTGAAATGGAAACAATATATATATATAAAATAACCAAATGAAATTTTTAAAGAAAAAAAAGAAACTGAAACGAAAAACTCACGGGGTGCACTTAAGAAGAAATTGGAAACTACAGAAAAAAAGGGTTAGTGAACTTGCAAATAGATCATTAGAAATTATACAATTAAAGAACAGAGCAAAACTGCTAGGAAGAAAATGTTCAAAGTTTTAGCAACCTCATTGCCGATATCAAGATGTCTAACATTTGTATAATTAGAAATCAGAAGGCAAGAAAGAGATAATAAAGCAGAAAATTTTTTTTGAAGACACTAAAGCTGAACTCCTCTCAAATATGGTGAAAAACATTAACTTACAGAACCAAGAACCTAAGAAAACCCTAAGGAGGATAGAGGCTCCTGGGTGGCACAGTCAGTTAAGCATCTGACTCTTGGTTTCAGCTCAGGTCACAATCTCAGGGTGCTGAGATCAAGCCCCGTGTTGGGCTCTGCTCTCAGCACAGAGTCTGCTTGAGATTCTCTCTCTCTCTCTCTCTCTGTCTCTCTCACAAAATCCATCAATCTATCTATCTATCTTAAAAAAAAAAAAAAAAAAGAAAGGAAGAAAAAAGAAAACCCTAAGAAAAATAAATACAAGGTAAATCATGCCTGGGTATATCATAATCAAACTGCTGAGAACAAAGGGTAAGGAAAAAGTCTTCAAAATATTCAGATAAAATCATACTTCACATACAGAGAACAAAGACTAACTGGACATCAGAAGCAATGGAGAATAGAAGACAATGGAACAAATCTTTAAAGTGCTAAAACAATGGAGAATAGAAGACAATGGGTATTAAGGAGGGCACATACTGCATGGAGCACTGGGTGTTATACGAAAACAATGGATCATGGATCACCACATCAAAAACTAATGATGTATTGTATGGTGACTAACATAACATAATAAAATTTAAAAAAAAAAAGAAGACAATGGAACAACATCTTAAAATGCTAAAGAAAAAAAAGCCAGGATTCTATATCTAGCAAAAATATTCTTTAAAAATGAAAGTGAAATAAAGATGTTTTTGATAAATGAAAACCAGTAGACCTGTGCTACAAGAAATATTAAAACAATTTCTTCAGATAGAAAAGCAGTAGTAACATCTGAAGGAAAACCTGGGTTTCAAAAAATAATGAAACACATTGGAAATGGTAAATTTGTAGATAAATATAAAAGACTATTTTTTCTCTTCACTTCTTAAAAACAACTGTGTAATGCAAACATACAACACTGTACTATAGGGTTTATAACATATATAGATGTAAAAATATATGGCAATCTTACCACAAAGGAGGAGGAAGGGAGGAGGACCAAATGGAATTATATTGTTGTGAAGTTCTTTTATGTGAAGTAATGTAGCATTCACTCTAAGAAGACTTGCAATATAAGCAAGGGTTCAAATTGTATTCCTAGAATTAAGGTTTCACATGGAACTAAGGTTGCTGATCTGAAGTAAAATTAATCCAGGTTATCCTGGATTATCCAGATGAACCCAGTATAACCATAACAGCAGAAGACGGAGGAAGACTTAACTACAGAAGAGAAGATTATGTTAATGTGACATGAGAAAGACTTGGCCCACCATTGCTGGATTTGAAGATGGAAGAAGGGGGCCATGAACCAAGCAATGTGGGTAGCCTTTAGAAGCTGGAAAAGCCAAGGAAATGGGATTCTTCCCTAGCATTTCTGGAAGGAAGACAGCCCTCCCAATACTTGATTTTAACCCAGTGAGACCTATAATAATGTCTAAAGTACAGAACTGTAAGATAATAAATTTGGATTGTTTTAAACCACTGTTAATTTGTTTAGAGCAGCAGTAGAAAACTAATGCAGTACCTAATAACAGAGATCCAAATACACAAAGGAAAAACTAACAGAACCATGGGGTAAAAAATAGACAAATCCACTGTCATAGTTGAAGATTTAAAAACACCTCTTTCATCTTGATGAAGTTCCAATAGTTCATTTTTGCCCTTGCTTCCCTTGCCTTTGGCAATGTTTCTAGGAAGAAGTTGCTGCAGCTGAGGTCAAAGAGGTTGCTGCCTGTGTTCTCCTTTAGGATTTTGAAGGACTCCTGTCTTACATTTAGGTCTTTCAGCCATTTTGAGTCTATTTTTGTGTGGTGCAAGGAAATGGTCCAGTTTCATTCTTCTGCATGTGGCTGTCCAATTTTCCCAACACCATTTGTTGAGGAGACTGTCTTTCTTCCATTGGACATTCTTTCCTGCTTTGTCAAAGATTAGTTGACCATAGAGCTGAGTGTCCATTTCTGGCCTCTATTCTGTTCCATTGATCTATGTGTCTGTTTTTGTGCCAGTACTATACTTCTTGATGATGACAGCTTTGTAATAGAGCTTGAAGTCCGGAATTGTGATGCCGCCAGCTTTGCTTTTCTTTTTCAACATTCCTCTGGCTATGTGGGGTCTTTTCTGGTTCCATAGAAATTTGAGGATTATTTGTTCCATTTCTTTGAAAAAAGTGGATGGTATTTTGATGGGGATTGCATTGAATGTGTAGATTGCTCTAGGTAGCATTGACATCTTCACAATATTTGTTCTTCCAATCCATGAGCATGGAACATTTTTCCATTTCTTTGTGTCTTCCTCAATTTCTTTCATGAGTATTTTATAGTTTTCTGAGTATAGATTCTTTGCCTCTTTGGTTAGATCTATTCCTAGGTATCTTATGGTTTTGGGTACGATTGTAAATGGGATCGACTCCTTAATTTCTCTTTCTTCTGTCTTGTGTTTGGTGTATAGGAATGCCACTGATTTCTGTGCATTGATTTTATATCCTGCCACTTTACTGAATTCCTGTATGAGTTCTAGCAGTTTTGGGGTGGAGTCTTTGGGGTTTTCCACATAAAGTATCATATCATCTGCAAAGAGTGAGAGTTTGACTTCTTCTTTGCCGATTTGGATGCCTTTGACTTCTTTTTGTTGTCTGATTGCTGTGGCTAGGACTTCTAATACTATGTTGAATAGCAGTGGTGATAGTGGACATCCCTGACGTGTTCCTGACCTTAGGGGGAAAGCTCTCAGTTTTTCCCCATTGAGAATGATATTTGCTGTGGGTTTTTCATAGATGGCTTTTATAATATTGAGGTATGTACCCTTTATGCCTATACTCTGAAGAATTTTGATCAAGAAAGGATGCTGTACTTTGTCAAATGCTTTTTCTGCATCTATTGAGAGGATCATATGGTTCTTGTTCTTTCTTTTGTTAATGTATTGTACACATTGATTGATTTGCGGATGTTGAACCAACCTTGCAGCCCAGGGATAAATCCCACTTGGTCGTGGTGAAGAATCCTTTTAATGTGCTGTTGGATCCTATTGGCTAGTATTTTGGTGAGAATTTTTGCATCCATGTTCATCAAGGATATTGGTCTGTAATTCTCCTTTTTGATGGGGTCTTTGTCTGGTTTTGGGATCAAGGTAATAGTGGCCTCATAAAACGAGATTGGAAGTTTTCCTTCCATTTCTATTTTTTGGAACAGTTTCAGAAAATAGGTATTAATTCTTCTTTAAATGTTTGGTAGAATGTCCCTGGGAAGCCATCTGGCCCTGGGCTTTTGTTTGTTGGGAGATTTCTGATTACTGCTTCAATTTCCTTAGTGGTTATAGGTCTGTTCAGGTTTTCTATTTCTTCCTGGTTCAGTTTTGATAGTTGATACATCTCTAGGAATGCATCTATTTCTTCCAGATTATCTAATTTGCTGGCATAGAGTTGCTCATAATATGTTCTTATAATCGTTTGTATTTCTTTGGTGTGGTTGTGATCTCTCCTCTTTCATTCATGATATTATTTATTTGGGTCAAAAGAAACAGTCAACAAAACCAAAAGACAACCGACAGAATGGGAGAAGATATTTGCAAATGACATATCAGATAAAGGGCTAGTATCCAAAATCTATAAAGAACTTCTTAAACTCAACACCCAAAGAACAAATGATCCAATCAAGAAATGGGCAGAAGACATGAACAGACATTTTTCCAAAGAAGACATCCAAATGGCCAACAGACACATGAAAAAGTGCCCAACATCACTCAGCATCAGGGAAATCCAAATCAAAACCTCAATGAGATACCACGTCACACCAGTCAGAATGGCTAAAATTAACAAGTCAGGAAACAACAGATATTGGCGGGGATGCAGAGAAAGGGGAACCCTCCTACACTGTTGGTGGGAATGCAAACTGGTGCAGCCACTCTGGAAAACAGTATGGAGGTTCCTCAAAAAGTTGAAAATAGAGCTACCCTCTGACCCAGCAATTGCACTACTGGGTATTTACCCCAAAGATACAAAAGTAGGGATCCGAAAGGGTACGTGCACCCCGATGTTTATAGCAGCAATGTCCACAATAGCCAAACTGTGGAAAGAGCCAAGATGTCCATCGACAGATGAATGGATAAAGGAGATGTGGTATATATATACAATGGAATATTATGCAACCATCAAAAGGAATGAGATCTTGCCATTTGCAATGACATGGATGGAACTGGAGGGTGTTATGCTGAGCGAAATAAGTCAATCAGAAAAGACATGTATCATATGATCTCACTGATATGAGGAATTCTTAATCTCAGGAAACAAACTGAGGGTTGCTGGAGTGGTGGGGGGTGGGAGGGATGGGGTGGCTGGGTGATAGACATTGGGGAGGGTATGTGCTATGGTGAGCGCTGTGAATTGTGTTAAGACTATTGAATCACAGACCTGTACCTCTGAAACAAATAATACATTATATGTTAAAAAAAAAAAGAAGAAGATAGCAGGAGGGGAAGAATTAAGGGGGGGAAATCAGAGGGGGAGATGAACCATGAGAGACTATGGATTCTGAGAAACAGAGGGTTCTGGAGGGGAGGGGGGTGGGAGGATGGGTTAGCCTGGTGATGGGTATTAAAGAAGGCACGTACTGAATGGAGCACTGAGTGTTATACGCAAACAATGAATCATGGAACACTACATCAAAAACTAATGATGCAGTGTATGGTGATTAACATAATATAATAATAAAAAAAAGAGTGGCAAAAAAAACACACCTCTTTCAGTAATTAATAGGACAATTAGATTAAAGGAAGGATATTGAAGATTTGAATAACACTATGAATAGCTTGACCTAATTGACGTTTGTAGACTACAACTGAACACACATTCCTTTCAAATTCACATGGAACATTCACCAAGATAAACCATGTGCTCAGCTATAAAACAAGTTTCAATAGATTTGAAAGCATTAAAATGATACAGAATGTTTTTTGATGACAAAGAAATTAAGTTAGATATTAGTAACAAAAATATCTATCAAACATAAATATTTGGAAATTAAATTACACATTTTAAAATAATCTGTGGATCAAAGAAGAAATCATGAGAGAAAGTAAGAAATATATTGAAATGAATATGAAGATATTTTATCAGAATTTCTGGGATTCAGCAAAAGCAGAACTTAGAGGGAAATTTATATCTAATATGTGTAATTAGAAATGAAGAAACACTTGAAAACAATGACCTTCGTTTCTATATTAAGCTAGAAAAAGAACAACCTAAATCCAAAAGAAGTAAAATGAAGAAAGTAACAAAGATACAAGCAGAAAGCAAAAACATAAAATAGACCTACAGTAGACAATCAGGAGAGAAAACTTACAAAACCAAAAGTTTTTCTTTGAGTAGATCAACAAATTTGAAAACTAGAAAGAGAGAGAAAGGGAGGAAATTGTCAGTATCAGGAAAGAAAGGGATTCTTACTGTAGATCCCATAGACATTAAAAGTATAATAAGGGAATATTATGAACAACTTTATGCCAACAAATTTGACAATTGAAGAAGTTTCTTGAAAAATACAATTTATGAAAAATGACACAGATTAAAAATTCTTAATGTCCCTATATAATGGCTCATTTTGGAGAATCTGGCAATTTCTTATATAACTAAATATATACCTGTCCTATGACAAAGCAATTCCATTGCTAGGTATTTACCTAAAGGAGATGAAAGCAAATGTCACATAAAAACTTTTATAAGAATGTTCATAGCAGGCAAAAACTAGAAGCAGCCCAGGTGTCCATTGGCATGAGAATAGATGAAACAAACTGTTCTGTATTCATACAAAGGAATGCTACTCAGCAAGATAAAAGAACAAACTAATGATACACTCCACAACATGGATGTTGTCTCAGAATCATTATGCTAAGTGGAAAAAGGCTTATATAAAAAATTGCATATGTTGCAATTATATGAGGTTTTAAAAATTAGAACATTGCCTTTGTAGTTGTAAGGGCAAGGATATGGATTGAGAGGGAAAGGCACATGAGAGAATTTTCTGGGGTGATTGTAATATTCTACATCTTGATAGGGGATTTGGGTTACGAAGGAGTATGCATTTGTTAAAATTCATCAAATGATATACTTAAGATTTGTGCATATCATTATATATGTAAAATTTACTTAAGAAAAAGAACTATAAACAGTTGTTGAACTCTAGTTCAACAATATGCCTAAAGTTTAGGATGAAGTGTAAAGTCTGCAAATTACTTTGCAATGCTTCAAAACATAAAATGGATCAGTGGATGGATAGAGTGATAGATTGATAAATGTGAGGTAGAGCGAGTATAGTAAAATGTTAATTGTAGAACTTAGGTGGTAGCTTCACGGTTTTCACTATACAGTTTTTTCCACTTGTCTCTATTTGAACTTTTTTATGGTAAAATATTCAGAAAAAAACTAAATTGTTACACCTAAATAATATTATCTATTATATAATATAATATGTTGGTATGAAAATATTTATGAAAAATATAATAAATGGAAAATGCTTTTGTTAAGTGAATGAAGTAAAATATAAAATATATAAATCATACTTCAGTAATATAAAAAATGCACATAAACTCAAAAGGCACTAATAGGTCAAAAGTGTTAATCTTTAGATATGGTGAGTAATGAGACTCTTTCATTCACATTTTCACTTTTCTATAGTTTCCCATTTTTCTGTAATAAACATGTATTACATTTTTACCATCAGTACCCAGCTTCACCCTTCTCGCTCCCATATCCACCTCTCCAGAAGCAATCGTCACAATTTAAGCCACTTCTTCTATTTGTTTCCATATTTCTAAACAAAAGTCTGATGCTGCCACGTCTTGATATTTTCCCCAATTCAAATATTATCTATTACTTTCTTACTATGGAAGATGAGAATTTAGCTCTCATACCTAACTCTTCATATACTGAAACATATTTACCCTTCCCCATCCTCCAGTATTTTATATCTAAGTACTGGTTAGATCAGAATTCAGTATTCACATTTTTATTACTATATAAATATGACTCATAGCGAGAATGTGGTGTACTATGGTTACATTTTCTTTCTTTCACAACTTTGTTTTCCCTGAAGTTAATAACTGTCTCTTTTTCATTTGCCTATTTTCCTATTAATCTATCCCTAATTCATCCCTCAACTCTGTACCAGAGGGGTAAATCTCCTATCTTTCTATGCAAATACCCCAGGTTGCCATCAGTTTCATCTTGTCCTTGTCCTGCTCTCCTGAAGCGGTCCCTCCTCTGGTCCATCTGGGCTGGTTGATCTCCCTGCTTCCTGCACAGCTGTTGTCCTGGGATCTCCCTTCACCATCATCTTAGGGATTCCTTTTGACTCTCTTATTTATTGGATCCAGGCCTTTTTTTGAGGTTTACTCCCTCATTTTGGTGGAACATTTTTTTTCTAGGAACTTCCTGAGAAAAGATAAATGAGAGGTAAACATGTTGAGATCTTGTATTAGAGTTTGATTTATATTTTGGATGCATACAGATATCCCTTAGACTTGGATGCTTTGGTTCCATTTTATTTTAGCTTTCCTGTAACTATTGAGAAATTCAATGCCTTTTTAATCTCCAATCCTTTTATTTGCCCTGTTTTTTCTCTCTTGGTACATTTAAGATCTTTTCCTTGCCCCCAGTGATCCTTTATGTTACTTTCTATTCTGTTCACGAGGTATACAGTAGACCCTCTCAATCTGAAATTCATACCCTTCAGTTTGGAAAATTTTCTTGTATTTTTTTTTCTTTGATAATTTCCTTCTGATTTATTTATTTATTTATTTTTGTGCTTTCTCTTCCTGGAACTTCTGCTAGTCAGATATCAGGACTCCTCAAATAGTACTCTAATTGTTGCATATTTTCTCTCCCTTTTTCTTCTGTTTTCTGATAGATCTCCTTAATCATCTAAATTTTCATTTCTGTTATCATATTTCTAAATTCCAAAAGTTCTTTTTGTTCCTCAAACCTTCCTTTTAATGGTTTCTTATAGCTCCTTTACTTGTTTTTGGATGTAATATCTTCCATTTTCTCTCTGAGGATATTAACTTTAGTTGTTTCTTTTGTTCCTTTTCTTTTCTCTTCCCTCCTTCCCTTTCTTCTCCCCCCCTTTTCTTCTGTCCTTTCTTTCTCCAGTAATTTTTTTTATGTCATTTGCATTAATTTTTTTTCCTCTATGTTCTTCCCTCCTTCTGCCATTTTTTTATTTTGGTTTCTGTCTTTCACATTAAAGATTTCCCTCAAATGTCAGGTGATACTTGGAACTCTACTCCTACTTAAGAGAGAGGCATGAAAAGCTGGCCGGACATTTTTTGTTCATGGATATTTCTTCTTTTTTTTATTTTTTATTCATTTATTTTTAAAGATTTTATTTATTAATTTGACAGAGAGAGAGAGAGCACAAGTATGCAGAGTGGCAGGCAGAGGGAGAGGGAGAAGCAGGCTCTCCGCTGAGCAGGAAGCTGGACGCGGGGCTCAATCCCAGGACCCCAGGATCACGACCCGAGCCAAAGGCAGCCACTTAACGGACTGAGCCACCCAGGCGCCCCCATGGATATTTCTTCTTAACTAGTGGGGGTCTATGTCAGGTGATCTGGCTGGGTTATTACATTAGGGGACTCTTAACTGTCCATATCTGTTGGCCTTTTCTCTTATGTAATTTAATTTTTCCAGACAAGAATTCTCTCTCCTCTCATCTTAGAAGTATAAATCAGCAGTCATTCTCACATTTGAGGAAAGGGGCTAGATATCTTATTGTTTACTATGTAGCCTTTCATTTAATCCTCTTGTTTGCAAATGGTTGACCCACACCTCAACTATGCATCCTGGCTCTGACACTGGCTCAACCTCTAGTGTTCTACTTTATTGGAAATAGGGCAGTTTCTTAATGTGTAAGGCAGTGGTCTTCCAACTTTTTTGTTTCAGGACTCTTTCACTCTTGAAAAATATTGAGTGCCCCAAATAATTTTTATGCAAATCATATTTATAAATATTTACTGTATTAGATTTAAAACAGAGGTTTTTTTTTAGGGTATCCAGCATTTTTTTAAATTTTTTATTGTTATGTTAATCACCATACATTACATCATTAGTTTTTGATGTAGTGTTCCATGATTCATTGTTTGTGCATAACACCCAGTGCTCCATGCAGAACATGCCCTCTTCAATACCCATCACCAGGCTAACCCATCCTCCCACCCCCTTCCCCTCTAGAACCCGCAGTTTGTTTCTCAGAATCCATAGTCTCTCATGGTTCGTCTCCCCCTCCAATTTCCTCCCCTTCATTCTACCCCTCCTGCTATCTTCTTTTTTTTTTTTTTAACATATATTGTATTATTTGTTTCAGAGGTACAGGTCTGTGATTCAACAGTCTTGCACAATTCACAGCACTCACCATAGCACATACCCTCCCCAATGTCTATCACCCAGCCACCCCATCCCTCCCACCCTCCACCACTCCAGCAACCCTCAGTTTGTTTCCTGAGATTAAGAATTCCTCATATCAGTGAGGTCATATGATACATGTCTTTCTCTCATTGAGAAAGCATAACACCCTCCAGGTCCATCCACGTTGTTGCAAATGGCAAGATCTCATTCCTTTTGATGGCTGCATAATATTCCATTGTGTATATATATATATATATATATACACCACATCTTTATTCTCAGTCAGTTGATAAACACTGGATGATATATAAGGGTATTAGACAAGGTCCCAGCAAGTAAGAAATTTACAATGTAGTAGGGAAGATACAGTTCTTTACATGAAATTATTGTATATATATACCACTTCTTCTTTATCCATTCATCTGTTGATGGACATCTTGGCTCTTTCCACAGTTTGGCTATTGTGGACATTGCTGCTATAAACATCGGGGTGCACGTACCCTTTCGGATCCCTACTTTTGTATCTTTGGGGTAAATACCCAGTCAGAGGGTAGCTCCATTTTGAACTTTTTGAGGAACCTCCATACTGTTTTCCAGAGTGGCTGCACCAGTTTGCATTCCCACCAACAGTGTAGGAGGGTTCCCCTTTCTCTGCATCCCGCCAACATCTGTCGTTTCCTGACTTGTTAATTTTAGCCATTCTGACTGGTGTGATGTGGTATCTCATTGAGGTTTTGATTTGGATTTCCCTGATGCTGAGCGATGTTGGGCACTTTTTCATGTGTCTGTTGGCCATTTGGATGTCTTTGGAAAAATGTCTGTTCATGTCTTCTGCCCATTTCTTGATTGGATCATTTGTTCTTTGGGTGTTGAGTTTAAGAAGTTCTTTATAGATTTTGGATACTAGCCCTTTATCTGATATGTCATTTGCAAATATCTTCTCTTTTGGTTGTCTTTTGGTTTTCTTGACTTAAAACAGAATTTTTAAAAATGCTTATTTTAAAATAGTAAACCCATTACATTTTACCATGTAATGTATTTTATAAAATAACTATATTTTCTCAAAAACAAATTAATGAGAAGAGTGGCATTATTTTATATTCATGCAGATCTCTTTAATACCTAGCTTAATTGAAGATAGGACTCGTATCTTCTTATATGTTCTATGGCAGTATGTTGTTTTGGTTTAAGAATATGAAGAAAATTTGCCCTCCCAAAGATATGTATCTAGAAAAGGTAAAAGTATTTGAATAGCCTTTTTCAGATTATTATTTTTTTCAGATTCTACACCAAAAATCAATAAGTGATAGTTTTCTAAAGGTTAGTTGAAGTGTGAAATATGAAGCCATATCAGTGAACTTTTCATACTGTGACATATAAAAGTCTATTGGTCTTATGTTTTGAATATATCTTTTAGCCATGCATGATTGAGTAACATCATGCATTGATTATTTGGAAAATATTGTTTTATTGAGTTGTGAGTTATGCAGATCTCCTGAATGTTAACACATTTTGTTATGAAACATAAAAAAAAAAAGCATATTTATTAATATCACCACTGACCTAATCAGAAAAGTCTTTAAACTTTGGGAAGCTGACAAGCTCATGGTAGCATGAGCTTTCTAAAATTCTAAAATTCTAATTTTCACCTAACAGTTCAAAATTTATAATCAGCAACAAGTTTTGATTGTTTTCCTTGAAGTGACAGTTTTATTTTGTTCATTTTTGAAAAAATAGTCTTCCAAATACCCAACACTGAATAACTATAATTTGTACATAATTCTTTTAAGTAAAAATATTATTATATGAAAAAAATGAGCAATTCAATTTGCAACTCAATCATACATGTGTTTGTCTTCGAGACAAACATCATGTTTTACTGTGGAGGTGAAGTCTTATGTGTATTTCTCAGTTAGTCATATAGAATATTTTTTAAAATGTGTACTCAGGGGTTAAATTTAATAAAATTAACAATTGTATTATTTTATCAATGAAATTATTAAGTGAAACTGGCATTTTTGTTTTATTGCAAGTATGTGACAGTAATCACCAGCAGTTTGATGCTCCTGACTTGATTTGGGTGACGCTGCCAGTAGTTTTATCCACTGCTGCTTTTGTACCATCAGTCCAAATGTCAGTATGGTTTTTCTAATACAAATGAGAATTAAATAATTATCTAACACTTTATATATCTCATCTATTTGTATTTAGTGCCAATACACCAAGTACATTTTAGTGTCATTCACATAAAAGAAGATCTTATCAATTGTTAGTTGGTGTTGACATTAGATGGATACAAACTGAGTTAACTTGAAAACACATGCTTATACCCCAAACCATACCTTAGAAAAGTCTAGAAAACAAGAAAATAGGAGTTATATGTTTCATTAATTGTCAGAGCAATAACATTTTCATGTCATACGGACCGTGGAAAACCCCACTATACACTTGTGAGAGAATGAGAGTGAAAATGGCAAGTAATTGTCTTAGTACAATTATGAAAATAGTTTTGATTTCATGGACCCCTGAAAGGGTCTTGAGGCTCCCCAGGAGTCCCTGGACCACACTTGAATAACCACTGATACAGCAGAGGGTAGGGATCTGAGCATCTAGTTGTTTTTCAGTTGCCCTGTTTCGTTGCATCTATCCCTCCTATTCTCAATGGCACCTGGTGCTTCCAGCTCCTGAGACTGATGTGGAATCCAGTGTCCTCTGGTCAGCTAAGATACCACTCTTTCCTCTGCTTGCTAATAACATCTTTATTGTGGTGTTTTTCTGTCCTATTCTCTGAGACCATGTAGGTGAATGTTCCCACTACCCCCCCCCGCAACTTTTTTTTTTTTGGTCCCATTGCCATTGTTTTAGGAGAGAGCTTTTAGTAAATGCCTATTTTTAAACGACCATATTTAACCTGAAATTCTGCTATCTACTTTTTTTTGTTTCTCTAGTAGCTTCTTTTCTGACATGTGGTTGGGAGAAATGGTGTAAAAAAAATTGTCCTGGGAATTGGCCTTTAGAAAATTCCTGTAGTCAGAGTCAAAACTTCAAGTCATCTAATTTTCAAAAAGTTTTTCTCTTATACAGAAGTCAGCATTTTTCTCTCTTTGGTCTTAGTCTGCACTTATATACATCACTCCTCTCTTCTGCTGTTGCAGAAAAATGAAATATGGCGAGTCTACTACAGCTGTAGGCTTAAAGAGATCAATTTTAACAGATCAATTCTATGATTTAGATTTTTAGCTACATTTAAAAGCATAAAAATGAACATTTAAAAAAGAAGTCATTGCGGGCACCTGGGTGGCTCAGATGGTTAAGTGTCTGCCTTCGGCTCAGGTCATGATCCCAGGGTCCTGGGATCAAGTCCCACATTGGGCTCCCTGCTCCTTGGGAGCCTGCTTCTCCCTCTGCCTCTCTCTCTCTGTCTCTCATGAATAAATAAATAAAATCTTTAAAAAAAAAAAAGAAGTCATTGCAAGCACAACTATGGATTTGCCTACAATATAAGTAAATGTGAAGAAAATGACTCTGAGAATAACAGCTATTGGAAATTCACGGGCATTTCCAGGGGTAATGAGACATTGGAATGACTTGTTAAGCAAAGATTCTGCTTAAAAGGAAAAGCTAAGGGAATCCATCACATCAAAACTCAGTTTTAGAGAAGAGAGGGCTATCGAAATATGGACCCTATTTAGAAAAAAAATAGAAGCAAGATTTAACAATGTAAGTGAATTCTAAGAGTGTTAAAACTTATTTAAGACACTATTTTGGAAGCAAAGTACCTATGGAGCTGTTCATTATACTTTGTTAGAAAGAACAAGGGCTTTGAAGTCAAACAGGCCCAGACAGAATCCCTCTGACCCTTAGTAGACTTGTGGCCTTGAGGAAGAAGTAAATCCTTCAGAAGGATCCTTTTGTTTTTCCAGCTATTGAGTAGAGTTAATGCCCATTTCACAGGACTATTTTTTTTAAAGATTTTATTTATTTTTTGACAGAGAGAGAGAGACAACAAGAGAGGGAACACAAGCAAGGGAGTGGGAGAGGGAGAAGCAGGCTTCCCACCGAGCAGGGAGCCCGATGCGGGGCTCGATCCCAGGACCCTGGGATCATGACCTGAGCCACCAGACAGGGTCAAGAACAGTCGAATGTCTGTTCTTGACAGACACTTAACGACTGAACCACCTAGGTGCCCTGGCACCCCTCTAACAGGATTATTGAGAAGGCTAAGTGAGGCGAGACATGAAAAGCTCTTTGCATAACACACACAATATGTTGAGCTCTCACAAAATGGGAGTTCTCTTCTTCCTTGCCCTTCTGTCTTTCTGTGATCCCTCCCCATCTCTCTGTGTTTATGAAAGTGTCTCACTATTGCATATTCAGATGTTTAGCACATATTCTATTACTGAGCATTTTTTTCCCTTTAAATTTTTTTATTTTTTTATTCGTATGTTAATCCCCATACATTACATCATTAGTTTTAGATGTAGTGTTCCATGATTCATTGTTTGTGCATAACACCCAGTGCTCCATGCAGAACGTGCCCTCCTCAATACCCATCACCAGGCTAACCCATCCTCCCACCCCCTTCCCCTCTAGAACCCTCAGTTTGTTTTTCAGAGTCCATCATCTCTCATGGTTCGTTTACCCCTCCGATTTCCCCCCCTTCATTTTTCCCCTCCTGCTACCTTCTTCTTCTTCTTCTTTTTTTTTTCTTAACATATATTACATTATTTGTTTCAGAGGTACAGATCTGAGATTCAATAGTCTTGCACAATTCACAGTACTTACCAGAGCACATACCCTCCCCAGTGTCTATCACCCAGTCACCCCATCCCTCCCACCCCACCCCCCACTCCAGCAACCCTCAGTTTGTTTCCTGCGATTAAGAATTCCTCATATCTGGGCGCCTGGGTGGCTCAGTTGGTTAAGCGACTGCCTTCGGCTCAGGTCATGATCCTGGAGTCCCGGGATCGAGTCCCGCATCGGGCTCCCTGCTCGGCAGGGAGTCTGCTTCTCCCTCTGACCCTCCTCCCTCTCATGCTCTCTGTCTCTCATTCTCTCTGTCTCAAATAAATAAATAAAATCTTAAAAAAAAAAAAAAGAATTCCTCATATCAGTGAGGTCATATGATACATGTCTTTCTCTGTTTGACTTATTTCGCTCAACATAATACCCTCCAGTTCCATCCACGTCGTTGCAACTGGCAAGATCTCATTCCTTTTGATGGCTGCATAATATTCCATTTTATATATACCACATCTTCTTTATCCATTCATCTGTCGATGGACATCTTGGCCCTTTCCACAGTTTGGCTATTGTGGAACATTGCTGCTATAAACATCGGGGTGCACGTACCCTTTCGGATCCCTACTTTTGTATCTTTGGGGTAAATACCCAGTAGTGCAATTGCTGGGTCAGAGGGTAGCTCTATTTTCAACTTTTTGAGGAACCTCCATACTGTTTTCCAGAGTGGCTGCACCAGTTTGCATTCCCACCAACAGTGTAGGAGGGTTCCCCTTTCTCTGCATCCCCGCCAACATCTGTCATTTCCTGACTTGTTAATTTTAGCCATGCTGACTGGTGTGAGGTGATATCTCATTGAGGTTTTGATTTGGATTTCCCTGATGCCGAGCGATATTGAACACTTTTTCATGTGTCTGTTGGCCATTTGGATGTCTTCTTTGGAAAAATGTCTGTTCATGTCTTCTGCCCATTTCTTGATTGGATCATTTGTTCTTTGGGTGTTGAGTTTGATGAGTTCTTTATAGATTTTGGATACTAGCCCTTTATCTGATATGTCATTTGCAAATATCTTCTCCCATTCTGTTGGTTGTCTTTTGGTTTTGTTGACTGTTTCCTTTGCTTTGCAAAAGCTTTTTATCTTGATGAGCATTTTTATAGCACTCTGCTGATGCTTCAAGACTTTTGCCTTTGGTCTTTTCAGCCAAAAGAGGAAATTGGGTGGTTCTGTGGGGTAACCCTGTTGTGTTTTATTGGTTAATCCATTCAAAAGATATTTATTAAATAGCTGCTAGGTCCAGGTATTGTGCTAGATGTTAATGGATTGACTAGAGAGAAAAAAAAAGAGACAGGATCCTGCCCCCTGGGGTTCTAGTTAGCAAGGAGTTTGTCCTTCTAGTGATCGCTTTTGGAAACCATGCTTATTCTCCTTCTTCAAGAAGAGGAGGTAGGAAGGGAGAGATGTTCCTGGTGGAGGAGGTAAGGACCACCATAGGAAGAAAATCCTTGTGGGCTCCAGAGAGAGCTGTGCTAGACAAATATCTGCTGCAGAGGCCTTAAAAACAAAAGGATAAGGAGAGAAGGGAGCCATAATTGACATAGGGAGCTGGGCTGTAAAAAGAGAAAAAGGAAGGGGAGAAAGAGAACTTTCTAAAAGTAAATTGAAGAATCAAAGAGCTCTTTGTGTTAAGAAAAACTATATATATACACCTCTGTGTGTGTATGTGTGTGTGTGTGTATTTATTTAATTTTAATTGAGAATTTTCTGGGGTCAAGCTTTGTGCTTTATAGAATTGATCCAGAGCATGGATTTTGCTGTCTAGCAGACTGAATTCAAATCTTTAGCACATACTGTCTGTGTAAACTTAGGCAAGTTGGTCAGCACCTCATTGAGCCTCAATGCCTTCTTTTGTAAATTAGGCATAATACCTATGACCCAGGCAGTAGGCTCCCTACTATCAGCCGAAGGGGTGCTTGTAGCTTTTCTCTCAACCTAATTCTGGAAGGCTGTGTAGTCTCCATTAGTGGCTCCTTTTGCCTCAGTCACTCCCAGGGAAGCTGTCTCAAGTGGCTACTATTGGTTTGGGCTATTTCTTTCTCATCAGAGTATACACACATATACAAAAGCCCAAAGAAGGTTTGATCTGGCATTATCTCCAGGTTCCCACAGGTATCTCCTTTGCCTGAGGAGGAAAAGTTGGAGAAACACTGGTCCAGGGCCCTGTGCATAGCTAGTAACATCTGCCATTCATTAAAGCTGCCCAAGCACATTATATGCATTACATCAAGGGCGTCTGCTAAATATATGTGTATTAAATGGGCTGCTTTTAGAGACTTACTAGGCTTGAAATCCCAAGATCACTCCTTCAATCTTTGTGCCACATCCCAATCGTCCTTGTCTCAATCACTCTGGAGCCCACCCTGGGGAAGTGGGGAAGTTGGTAACTTCATGGGAAAGGGAAGGGTGTGGGTGCCAGCTTAGACTTAGGAATTCCTGACCCTCGCTTTCTTTACTCCTCTATTAAACAAGTTTTGGGCTATCCTGGAGTCAGACTCTCTGGTTTTAAATTCAGGCTCTAACACTTATTTATCATGTGACTACACTGAGTCTTAAGTAGGTTTAAAGGAATAAAGGAAGTGCTGGAGGGAGGAGGGCAGACCGCAGTATTAAATAGGGTGATCTTGGAGGTGACTTTAGAGCAGAGATGTGAAAGAAGTGAGGGAGTCAGCTAAGCAGACACACTGAGGAAGTGTGTTCCAGATAGAGGGAACAGCTAGATCAATGTCTCTAAGATGGGAGTTCATCTGAGGTGTCATATAATTCCCCACCATGTAGGATTTCCGTGAGGATAAATGCGGTACTGCACGTAAAGCATTTAGCGTAATACTTACGATCATGAGTGTTTAGTAAGTTTGGATCATGATTATTACTTATTATTTTTATGGAAGTCACATTTCTAAATGTTCAGTATGTTATAGAATCTTTCAAAATGATTCATCCACATAGCACAATGAGTGGAACGGTGCCTTTTTAAAATTGCTGCTTCCCTCCATACATATTCTTGACTTTCATACATACTACTTTAAGATGAAAAATATATATATTATCTCTGAAGAAGTTCCTTCCTTGGCAAGAGGCATGAAAAAGCTTTAAACTGTATTATATTAGAAATGTTCTGAAGCTGAGGAGACGTGACCGCCGTTCCCACGTCTTCTGGTGTTTCCTCATTCTCTCAGTGTCTATTGTCAGAAAGGCCACTATGACCCAAAGTACAGCCACCTTCTGGGGAGGACTTTCCAAGAGTCACAGCCAACCTAACCATTTTTCCTTTCCATGTGTCTTTTCATTTTAGAAGAAAAGAATGAAAGATTTTACGTTATTAGAATTTGGTTTTGGCTGTCTCAAACTGCAAATCCTCAGAGAAACGGAAGCTCTGTATACATAGTGTTTTATGTGATATATTGTGTGGGGTGAGGATGATGAAAATGAAAAGGAAGAGCACTAACTGAAAGCCTTTCATCTTCAAACATTGTTTTAGCTGCTTTATATAAAAGTAAATCCCTGAAAGACCTGACTGTCTTACTACTCAAAGTGTGGTCCAGATCAGCAGCATTAGCACTCCAGGGAGTTGTTAGAAATGCAGACTCTTGGGCCTCAACGCATGCCAGTTACTGAATGGGAATCTGCATTCTAATAAGGTCCCAGGTGTTCCATATGCACATTAAAGTCTGAGAAGTATTGCCCTGACAAGACAAAGAGAGAGCAGGTAGCTTGTCTAAGTACTCACAGCTAATAGATGATGATCCAGGATGTAGCTGGGTTCTGTTCACAGAGAAGAGTTCTTACTCTATCATTATACTATTTCCCTCACTAGTCCTTTTTAATAGGTGTATTTCATGATCTATTTTATAGAGAAAAAAAATAAGTCAGCTTCCCCTTGAACGGACTTTGAAAGCATTTGCCCAGACAGGATGAGTGTAAACACCTGGTTCAAAGAAATGGGCCTAGAAGATGAGAATTGAGTTTGTGTGTGGCTCTGGATGGATGAGTCACATGATCCCCTGCTCTTCTGAGGTAACCTGCCTTTCTATCGAATTAGGGAACCCAAGTGTAATTGTTGGCAGGATTCTCCCCAAATCCTACACTGATGAACAGAAGAATAGGGAAAGGCAGATCATGGCCTGAGGAGATGAACAATCTGGCGTACAAGTTAGAGAATGTCTTTTTTTATGAGCAAGGAGGTATTTTTATGGTTTGCCTTGAGTGAATAGTCTCTGATGTTGGGAAAACAGACTGGGAACAGCTGGACCACACTTTGGATCAGTTGCCACAACAACTTGATACATTTGTCTCTGGTGTCATTTGATCCCTTTGAGAGCTGTATTACCTCAATGTGGATGTTTGACTTTCAGGCTTACTTTGTGCAGTAAGCACGTCTGTTTGATTGTATTCCTCAGATTACATGGAGTGTTGGTTATATTCCTTTGCGAGTTTGGATTCTAGGATTACAGAACATGGCAACCTCACAGGTGACTGGATCCCAGAATCTCATAGAACCATTGTGATATTTACCACCATCAGATCTCTGATTTCCAGGGGCGAACCCTACCTGAATAGCATCTGGGAAAATCATGGAGATATTCTACATCATCTCCAGTTTTCAATTTCTGGCAAAATATTCTACATTCTCATCTCAGATGATCTTTGTGAGCAACACTTTTGAAACAATGTCAGTACAAGGGTTATTGTTATTATTATTATTTAGTATTTACCTTTTTCTTGGAAAAATCAAACAAGGGACACTCACCATTTGAAGGTTTGCAAAGTAGAATTGAATGCACTTGTGTGATTCCAAGAGCAGCTTTAAACCTTTTCTCTGAAGAGGTTTAGAAATGACTGGTTGCTTGATGACACATTGAGAGTGAGCCCAGCTACTGTCACCCTGGAAAGAGCTGAGTGTTCTGTGTGAATCATTTACCCAGACAGACATTTTTTCTCCTTAAGAAAAAAAATGCTTTCTCCTCTCTTTGATAAGAAATGGTCAGGCACGTCTATCCCAGCTCCTAATTGATGGTGCTGAAACTGGGGGTCCTGATAAACTTATATTACCACATCTGTGCCCACCGTCACCACCATCACCACCTTCTCTGAAAGCCATAGTTAGGCTCTTTTCTAAAACAAAATCTCCTCAGAGAATTCAAGAAAGCAAAGAACATCAACAAAAAAATTTATGTCATTAGAAGCTATGGAGGATGGTTTTGAACATGTGCAGGATGTAATTTCATTATTGTCTAGAGTTACATGGCTGTTTCTGGGATCAGGGAGTTTCTTAAACAGAATATATTGTTAGATGGCAGTGTAACTGTGGTTTTCTGCTGGTATTTTGGTGCAGAGGTGGATGGCTGTTTCCTGTCATTTTTCCTTTTTTCCCCCTCTCTATTCCCACTTCATTTCATATAAATAAAAGGAAACAAAGAGTAACAAAAGCACCACCACCACCAAACACTTCTGTTAATGTTCCAAACTTGGCCTATAGAAGTAAAAGAATTCACATTTTCTACAATTCTTAAAAATTCATTTACACTGTAATTAGTATACTTGTTTCAATGCTTGTTCAATTTTACATAAGATGCTTTAATGTGAATCACATGAAAAATGTGGCCAAACATTATGAACACTTTAACATTTGCATTTCTTCTTCTGTGTGGGTAATTTTGTAAACTTGGGGTTAGCCTAACAGGCTAGGAGGGGGGTGAAGAGGAAGTTGGCCAGCTGGGCTTGGAAAATGCCCTTCCGGATATTTGGCATGCCCTGAGTGAAGAGATGGTGATTTCCCAGTGGCATGGGGGACGTTTTTATTTCATGAAGAGCCGAGTTTTGCCATAAGGAGAGCATAAAGCCTCTGCTCCAGACAGGGCAAACTCAGTAGCATCACCAGCAGCAGCGACCTTTCTTTGCTTAAGAAAACCAACCTAGTGAGTGGGCAGGCTATGGGCTGGTGGAACTTGAAATCCCAGGAAGGACCTCCAGATCTTAAGAGATTTCCTAGATCCTTATCCACTTAATCACAGGCACCAAATCTCTAGTGCTGTTTCTTTGGGTTTAAGGTTCCTTTTAAAGTAATCAATCTTTTTACAACTCTGATGAAAACTATTGATTTTCTTAGAAAATAATGCATGTGTATATGCAGAAACACACACACAATTTTACATAAGATTTCAAGGTTTTTTTATGGATCCCTTGAAGCCCATCCGTGGATCTCATAGGGAATCCAAAGACCCTATGTTAAGAATGTTAAGAACTAGGTTTGGGCATCACTTCCTCCTGCCTTCATACCACACTATTGACTCTCATGCCCCCAAGGCCTCATTTAAAATCTTCTGAAGTAGAACAGGTAAAGGCCCAACAATCATAACGTAAATTAACTTATTCTTGTGTAACAAGAGACAGAAAGGGGTACCAGGAGAGAGAAGTCTTTCTTAGTCTCCCCTCCATTACTTCACATAATGCTTTGTATGTGATTAGCGTTCCTTAAATCACCATAGAGAAATGGAGAAGGCACACAGAAAAGACACGCAATACTGTCTGAAGACATTTTATTTTATCTTATTTTATTTTTCCTGGTCTCATATTTGCCAGGGTTTGAGTGTGAGAGAAAAAAAAGGCAGTGTAATAATCATGATCCATACAGTTTTATGAATTTCTCCCTCATAGATTCATGGGATATTTTTGGCCAGCACGTTTTCCTTCTAACACTTCTGGGAACGTCTGTAAGGACAAAGCATTTTTACTATAATTGTACTAAGAATTTTAATTAACAGAAAATAATGCACAACCCATATATCAGACATTTAGTGGTCAGATTGCAAAAAGCTGCTGATTAATGTGGCATAACCTCATTTTGCAGAATCTATTCAATTAATAATTGCTTTCTGCTCAGTTGCTTCTGTGTTCAACTTCAGCTTTCCAAGATCTACAACTGTGAGTGAATTTAGCAGATAGACAGGAAAATCCTCTTGACTCTAGCCCAGTCTCATCACGTCCCCTCCTCTCCCCTCAGTACTATCTCTACCTCCATTTACTCACATTATAATCACTTAGTGCCTCCTGGAACCCTCAAGTCACATGGTAACTGTTGCTGGCCTACTGTGCTCTCTGCCCAAGGCAGACACATTATTGAAGCTACAATTTCTTTGTCTCCAGGAGGAAGGAAATTGATACATTTTTGTAGGTAATTGTTATTTTACTTCACTTCTCTACTTCTCAACTTCTTTGGAGAGACTTTTAGAGCTTCTCAACCCATTCAGTCTTCCCAATGGCCTACCCGTTTTTATTACATTGCTGAATCACTGTCTTTTAATGTGTTGTTTGTAGTATAGAAGAAATAGCATCCTAGTTGAAATCCAAAGATCGTAGGTTTCTATGATCTGCTCTGGACAAGTTGTAGAGCCTTAGGCAAATCAATTTAATTTTTCTGAGGCTTCATTTCTTCATCTGTAAAATGAGGGTAACATCATTTACCTTGTAGAATAATTGTCAGGGAAAAGGGAGATTACATGTTAAAGTATTAGGTTGAGCCATATGAAATTGCCACCATTCAACTGTTCTTGACCCACAAGAAAGACAATTTTGTGTGGTTCAACTTAATACCAAACACAAACCATTATAAATGGAAGACATTTGATAAATGTTGAATGTGAATCTGTCTCAACTGAGGGAAAAGTGGTACAATGATTATACAGCGCTGTTTTTCAGAGACCTTCCCTGATCACACCATAAAATACACGCTTTACTCTTGAAGTACACCCTTAACAGAAGCCTGTAGGGAGACCGTTCAGGTCTGTTCTGTGTCACAACTCACCCCTGAGGATAAAGTATGACGTTTCAAGTCCACAGTGTTAGATAACAAGATGGTTTTCAGCCTCTCTGGAAAAGAATAACCTTAAATACAATACTTTTAAACTTTCCAGCAGTCTGGCCAAAGTTAAGATTGTTATATAATTAATAAAAATTAGGTTAAGCACATGTATTGAGTATTATTCCTGGAACTGTGCTTTTGGTCAAAACAGTATTATTTTATTTTGTAGTTGATGAAAATGAGGTTGTAAAAAGTTAAGTCATTTAATCAGTTTATCTTCATCTTTACTATAATCAATTTATTTTTATTATCTTTATTATAATTTCTCTTTATATCTTTATTATAATTTATTATAATGCATCACTATTATTTTTACTATAATTCATATTTATTATTAATTATAATAATCAATTAGTATATTTAGTTAATAGCAGAGCCTTTATGAGAACCTAGGTTTCTAGAATTTCATATCTTCCTGCATTTCTTTACTCAATTGACACATACTTATTGAGTACCTGCTAGTTGACAGCTCTGTGCTCTTTTTGTTGAGTCCCATGATACAGTTTACTGGTTTACACTGCCAGTCCTGCTCTCCACCAGTGCCTGGGTTTACCCTGGACAGGTCTATCTCTCTGAGGTTGTTTTTAACCTGCAAAATTAGGTGCTTAAACAGAGTCATATCTAGACTCCATTTTAGTTCTAGATACAATTCTAAATAGAAACAAGTAATTGTCAAATGTCAATATAATAATGATGCTGCTTTTTCGTATTCCACCCAAAGGGATGAAATAAGCATCTGTAAGTGGATTGGAAACAAGATTGGACCACAACCTAATCAATTTTGTGGTGACACAATGAGGTGCTTTGTAATCAGGTATTATATTTACACTGGATCGAAGTAAATAAGGAGGTGAAGTAGAAGAGAAAGGAGCAGAAGAACAAGAACAGGAAAGATAGGAAAATGGAAACAATAGGGAAATAGCAATGTCCAAGGGTACTTGCTGTCTGCATCTTTTATCTCTAGTAGATTTAAATTCTTAAAACTATTTATGATGTGTTTTCTAAAAGGGCTTTTCTTGGGGCATCTGGGTGGCTGAGTTGTTAAGCGTCTGCCTTCGGCTCAGGTCATGATCCCAGGGTCCTGGGATCGAGCCCCGCATCAGGCTCCCTGCTCCACGGGAAGCCTGCTTCTCCCTCTCCCACTCCCCACTGTTTGTGTTCCCTCTCTCGCTGTGTCTCTCTCTGTCAAAATAAATACATAAAATCTTTAAAAAAAAATAAAAGGGCTTTTCTTTTTGTTAGTATTTACTAGGAGGACAGTGAAAGGAAGATGATAGTGGGAATGCTAAAAACAAACTTACCCCTTAATATGTGACCAATTTTCTTTCCCACGGCTAAGCCTGCCTTTCGTACACACATGAGGAGATGTTGGATTTGGGGAGAAATGCCACCTCCCTCACATTAGCTGGAAATGCACCCACCTCAGGTGGTCCGGAATGGAAGTTTTACATGTCCTAGGATAGTTTTTAAAACATTCAATCAGTGGCTTACTTTCTGTCCTCAAGTGGTAACTTAATTAACTAACATGTAAAAAATCAAGGAGGCAGGAAATTATTATATTTCATGCAGGTCTCAAAAGTAGTTAGTGCCAACTCTTGTAATGTCAGTTGGCCACCGACCAGCATCCCAGGGCCAACGGGCACTGTCATGGGCGCCTCTATGCCATGTACCTCAAGACTCGGGAAGCTTCACAGTCAGCTGACACACTTCGTGAATACTCATTGCCAAGGGCCTGTGGTTGTGCCTTCAGAGCCTTAGATGTAAACTTGACCACCGGAACGCCAGCGTGGCTTATTCCTAGCAGGGTGGCTTCATGGCTTTGTGACCTATGCAGTCACACAGTGCGCCTTACATTTGGTTTAATGCTCTGTGTCCCTGTTGAAATTCTTAACGATTTTTCAACAAGGGGTCTTGCATTTTCATTTTGCACTAGACTCCGCAAATGCTGTAGGAAGGCCTAATTCCTTATAACCACTTTTAGCCTTTTTTTTTTTGCTTTGTTTTAAAATTTTCATTAGAATGCTTGACTTCGTTGGAAAGATCATCAATATCTATCCAACCTGGTGCAGGAAGGGGCATGAAGGAATAAGAAGTGAATAGCATGATTCAGTGTGAATCTGTTCAGTTTCCAAAATTTCACACACTAAAATTCCCCTATTACTTCAGGTTAACCTTTCCTAAGTTTTTTCTTTGTTTGTTTGTTTGTTTGTTTGTTTTGAGAGAGAGAGAGAGAAGGCACGTATGCATGAGAGTAGAGGGGGAGGGGCAGAGGGAGAAGGGGAGAGAGAATCTTAAGCAGGCTCCCTGCCCAGCTCAGAGGCTGATGTGGAGCTCGATCTCACAACCCTGACATCATGACCTGAGCAGAAATCAAGAGTCAGATGCCTAACTGGCTGAGCTACACAGGTGCCCCCTAAGTTGTTTTTACTTACAAAACCAGCCCTTTGCTTTCTTCCTTATGGAATTAATAGCTATATTGTCATATACTTTATTATATGCTTTATATGTTTATCATCTCATTTAATCCTCATAATCACCAAGGAAGGTTGGTACTATTATCCCCTTTTTACTAATGAGGAAGGTAAGGCTTAGGACTTAAAGCGAGATCTAATTATTTGTTTGTTTGTTTGCATCCCCAGCATCCCCAGTTACTCAAATGTCCTTTTTTATGTAAGACCAATATTTAGTTCCATTTGAGTCCTCTCTGAATGCCTCTGAACCCTGACCTCTTTCACTTTCTTCGTCTTGTCTCCTATCTTCTTTCATATTCTTGTTAATTTTTATTCCTCAGTTCTTACTCCTTCTAGACCTGGACTCTCCTTTCTCACTTGTTCTCTAGTCTTTATTGAAAATTCTGTTTCATTGTAAAGAATTCCTCTGCATCCTTAATATTTTCACAAATAATCCCTTTGCCTTCTTGCCTTTTGCAATGTTATGACTTTGATAACACCTCGTGAAGAATTATGTAAACCAGCCATCACTGCAAGAAAGGAATAACTATTTTGTGTACATCATAGAGAATATTAATCAGTTACAGCACTTTGGGTATCATAATCATTGTATATTGATTGATCACTCAGCCAACAAAGCAGATTAGATAATGTAGAATTAATGGCTTTTCTACATTAAATTTATAAATATTTATTGAACACCGCTGCATACTAATATTTTTGAAGAAAATGTAGTTGTTATTAGCATTCAATTATTTAAATTCTATTCAACAAAGTTCCTGTTGATTATAATTAGGAACATTGTATACCTGGCCTATTGAGTCTAATCTAGACTGTCAGTAATCTACTAACTAGCTAGTCTCCCTGCCTCTTATCTATCTCACTTCCTAGACCCTTCTCATCACCGTTGCCAGTTATTTTTCTAAAACACAGTCTGATCATATCATTCTTATGTTTAAAAACAGTGATTCACTTAGTAGCTATTTATTGAACCCCTACTATGTACCAGACATGTGATAGACACTAGGAATACAATGGAGAACATGACAGGTAGAAGGACTTGCTGTTATGGTGATTACATTCTAAATATAACTTCTCATTTTCTTCTTGGTAATGTCAACACTTAATTTTTAAAAAATTTTTTTAGTATATATTTTATTTCTTTTTCTTTTTTTTAAATTTAAATTCAATTAGCCAACATATAGTACATCATTAGTTTTTGGTGTAGTGTTCAATGATTCATTAGTTGCATGATGTCAATGCTTTGGAATGACACACAGAACTTATCATAATCTGGATGCCACTTTCCTTTCCAGGTTTACCACTCTCCATTCTTCCTCCTTTCGCTTCCCTGGGCATGTTGTGTTCCAGTTGGGGCAATAGTTCTTTTTCCACAGCATGTACTTTCACGTGGTGCTATTTCTTCTCCCTGGGATGTCTTTCTTTCCCTTCTCTGTCTAGCAAAATCTTACCCTCCTTTAAAGTTGAGTTCCCTGGGTACCTGGGTAGCTCAGTTGGTTAAGCATCTGTCTTCAGCTCAGGTCACGATCCCAGGACACTGGGATCAAGCCCTGCATCAGGCTCCCTACTTGCTGGGGAGTCTGTTTCTCCCTCTTCCTCTTCCCCTCCCCCTGTTCATGCTCACTCTCTCTCTCATAAATAAAATCTTTAAATAAAATAAAATAAAGTTGATGTCACGAGCACACTATGAAGGCGTACACATGACTTGTGTCTTTCCACAATGTCAGCTTTATTCAATCATAAAGCAGTTAAATCTCAATTATAAAGTAGGTTCAGGATTCCAATCCCAATGACAATTCATCATGTGATTAAATTTGGCTTCTAACACAGCACACAAAGCAGGACAGAAGACAAGCCTCACAACAAACAAGATAACAGAAGGGTGCAGGAAGTGAATGAACCAAATGCGAAGTCAGTCTGTGGGTGTGCAGTTGAGATAAGGCCTTGGTCTGGTCTGGGTCAGCTCTCAGCAATTACTGCTTCTTATGTTCAAGCAGTGAAGGATCTTGGTTTTGTTCGGAGATTAATCGAGTAGAATCTTCGGTGACAGTTGCCTTTTTTAAGTGGTCAGACATACAAGGGTCATGTCTGAAGAGTCTGACAGTTTGCTGCCAAAATCCCTTTTTAAAGGGATTTAATCGGTTTTGGGTCCTTGCAGACCTCCTCTGGTTCTGCTCATTATCAGTTCTGGGATGTCAGCTGACGTTGGTTCCCATAATATCTCCTAGCTGCAGTACCTTAACTGCTTGCATCATACTTGACACAGCCCCTGCTTTTTTTTTTTTTAAAGATTTTATTTATTCATTTGAGACACAGAGATACAGAGAGATAGAGAGCATGAGCAGTGGGAGAGGCAGAGGGAGAGGAAGAAGCAGACTCCCCGCTAAGTCAGGAGCCCGATGTGGGGCTCGATCCCAGGACCCTGGAATCATGAGCTGAGCCGAAGGCAGACGTTTAACCATCTGAGCCACCCAGGCGCCCCGACACAGCCCCTGCTTGACACAAGCTCCTGCTTGACATGAGAGACTCCATTTTGCTCTCTATAGTTGAGTTCCCATGTCAAACTTTCAACTTTTTTAAGCCTTTGTTCACTAATCTACCTACCTCAACATAGTAACTATTGATTTGGAACTTCCACCCTTGTTCCCTTCCCTTCCTTGCTTTTTGAAACTGGAGCTTGTTCTTAAGCACTAAATTTAAAGATTCACAGGAAAAGAAAAGAGTAGTGGGCAGCACTATATTTATTATTTGAGGATTGTTTATTATTTTTTTTATTATTATGTTAATCACCATACATCATTAGTTTTTGATGTAGTGTTCCATGATTCATTGTTTGCGTATAACACCCAGTGCTCCGTGCAGAACAGGCTCTATTTAATACCCATCACCAGGCTAACCCATCCCCCCACCCCCTCCTCCCCTCTAGAACCCTCGGTTTGTTTCTCAGAGTCCATAGTCTCTCATGGTTCGTTTCCTCCTCCGATTTCCCCCCCTTCATTCTTCCCCTCCTGCTATCTTCTTCTTCTTTTTTTTTTTTTTTAACATATAATGTATTATTTGTTTCAGAGGTACAGGTCTGTGATTCAACAGTCTTGCACAATTCACAGTGCTCACCATAGCACATACCCTCCCCAATGTCTATCACCCAGCCACCCCATCCCTCCCATCCCCCACCACTCCAGCAACCCTCAGTTTGTTTCCTGAGATTAAGAACTCCTCATATCAGTGAGGTCATATGATACATGTCTTTCTCTGATTGACTTATTTCGCTCAGCATAACACCCTCCAGGTCCATCCACATTGTTGCAAATGGCAAGATCTCATTCCTTTTGATGGCTGCATAATATTTCATTGTATATGTATATATACCACATCTTTATTCTCAGTCAGTTGATAAACACTGGGTGATATATAAGGGTATTAGACAAGGTCCCAGCAAGTAAGAAATTTACAATGTAGTAGGGAAGATACAGTTCTTTACATGAAATTATAACAAGCAATACAAAAGAGTAAATAATAGAGTGCTAATTATGAGGCACAGACTAAATTTATAGATCTTACAACTGAAAGTATTTCATGAGACCATTTGATTTCGTCCCCTAACTCCAAGCAAGAAATTAATGACCCTGTTTTACAAGTGGGGTAAGTAAGGCCCAAAGAGGTTATATGGGCTGCTCAAAGGCACAGGACCAAATGGTAGCAAGAGAGACAAGAACCCAGAATTTTTCCCTCCTTGTGCAGAACACTTTGCCCTACACTACCATCAGGCAATCCATCAGCAAATCTTCTTAGTTCTACTTGCAAAATATATCTAGATTCCAAACACTTCTAACGATTTCCACTACTACCATCAAATTTCAAAATAATTTTTTATTTTTTCTCCAGACTTTTGCAAGATCTCCTTGTTCTGCCTAGAGCCTACCTTTAATAAACAGCTAGAGGGATCCTATCGTTCCTGTGCTCAAAATCCTTCAATGTCTCTTCATCTGACCTAGAATAAGAACTAAAGTCCTTAAGTTGGCCTATAAGGCTAAAGTTAACTGGCTCCCTGAATTCATCTCCTACAGCTAACCTCCTACCCCCTGCCCAGCCCTACTCCCATTTGCTTGCTGTTCCTTGAATCTGACAGTCATGCTTTCATCTTTGGTCTTTGCATTTGCTTCTCCCTTTGCCCAGATTGCTCTTCCTCTAGAAATCTGCATGGCTCTCATTTCTTTTAGGACTTGGCTCCAATGTCGCCTAACTAAAGTGGCCTTCCCTGGTCACCTTTTGTAAAAGAGCCATTTCCCCCCAGCCCAATACTCCTTTGTAATCCCTTCATCCTGCTTTATTTTTTTCTTCATAACATGAATCCCCAATCTGACACATTTATTAGTTTATTTTTTTTTTCTGTCCCTTAGAATGTAAGTTCCATGAGAGGAGAGGCATTATTCATCTTACTCACTGCTGTATCCCCAGTACCTAGAATGGTCCCTGGTACATAGTAGATGCTCAATAATAAATTAAATGAGAGAACTAAAGGATTATTGGTGAAGATGGCGGCCTGGTCAAACTGGTTTCCATTATGCCCAGAGCATGCCTTATGTTTTCTTGAGTCTTGGAAATGTCTAATTTTCACACCTCTGCCATTGAGTTTGCTCATCCTTTGTGACCCATATTAACTCTCACTTACTTTGTAATGACCTTCATCTATCTCTAAACTCCTGTAGTTAGCATGGGGCAATTTATTTCACAACTCATCATATCTTAATCTCTTAGATTTTTTTTCTTTAGAGTTCTTTGAATCTTTTAAAATTTTACAAGTTTTTATTATCTTCCTAGACAGATTGCTGTTTAAAGCAAGTAAACATTTATTAAGCTATACTGTTTAAGCATGTGTTAGATGCTGAACATACAAAACCTTGATCCTTTCTGATTTCATAGCTGTAAAATAAGAGGAAGTTAGACTAGACTCCTGTTTCTCAAAGTGTATTCTAAGGAACATTAATTCCACAGCATGTTAACAGTTGGTCCCTGTATCAATCAGCATTCTTCAGAGAAACAGAATCAGTAAGATATGTATATATTCAGAAAGAGATTTATTATAAGGAATTGCTTCATGTGATTTTGGAGACTGTCAAATTTACAAGTGTGGTCTGGCAGGCCCAAGGCCCAGGAGAGTTAATGATGCAGATGAAATCCAAAGGCATCTGCTAGACTGCCTCTTGTTCTCTGTTACATGGAAAAGCCAGTCATTTTGTTCTACTCAGGCCTTCAACTGATTGGATGAGGCCCACCCACATTATAGAAGACAATCTGCTTACTCAAAGTTCACTGATTTAAATGTTAATCTCAGAAATACTCCACAAATTAATACATAAAGTTAACCATCAGTCTCTGAAAAAAATACCCCACTATTAAATAAATTTGTGAAACCCTGGATTAATTAATTTTTGTTCATTGTGTTCTTCTCAGAATCTAGTTTGTATTATCAGTTTCCAGGTGTGCACCCTCTGGGACTAGTGTTTCATGAACATGCTTTGGGAAAGTGCTAGACCAAATGGTCATTAAGATTCTTTCCATTTTTAAAAGGTCAGAATACTAACTGATTGCTCAAGGCCACATGGCTGCATAGTATTAGAGCTTAGACCAAAACTCAGTTCTCTTAGACATCCATTGCACAAAGTTATTTATTGCAGCTTTGTTTGTAATAACAAAAAATTGAAAACAATTTAATGCTTTATTAGGAAGAATTGGTTAAATTAAAATCATGGTATATGCATGGTATAATACTATAGAGCTAAAAAAGGAAGAGGAAGTTCTTTGTATACTAATATGATACAATTCCCAAAATACATTATTTAGGTGAGAAAAGGAAAGTCAACAACAATCTAGAATACTACCTTTTGTATAAAAATGTGTGTGAAGAGGGGTGGTAAATATATGCTTTGTTTAACATTATTCATAACGTTATTTGCCTCCCAGGGAGGGAGTAGGGTCACTAGGACATAGAGGTGGAGAGAGTCTTTTCATCATATACCCTTTGTTCCTTTTGATTTCTGAACCCTGTGAATCTAGTTTAAAAACAAAAATAAAATAAATAAAAAGTAATTTCAGGTGATTATAATGAAGCAGGGTTGTGGAAGCCACTAGACTATACGTTTTTCTTCTGGACCAGAATCCCTTGAGACTTCATTAGTTCAAGTTTTATCATGCTACCTCTAGTGACTTTCCTTATGCATCCTTTGAAAAAAGATTATGCTCCCCTCCTTTCTCCTGCCTTTCCCCTCTCACACAGCCTTATGATTCCCAGGGGAGCACCAGTGCTGGTTATTCTGTATCAGTCTTGATACAACCTGGGAGGAAGGGTATATCAGCACAAGGAGGACCCAGGGAATGGCTAGCAACCAGAATTCAAAGTGGGCATCCCAAGGTGATCCCTGGTCTCTGGTGCCAATTCAGTGTACTCTTTCTTTGCATATCAGTTTTCCTCTCGGGAAAATTGGGATAATAGGGCCTGACTTACTTGTATCAGGGAAGTTTTGAGACTCAAATGAGATTGTAGCTAAAAATGTGCTTGGCAAACACAATGAGTTCCATATATATGGAAGAGAGATTTGTTGTGGAGAGTAAATTGCTCCAGGTACATCTACTAACATGACAATAAAGCAGCACAGTTCCTGGTGGCTGCACCACCATCCTTCATAAAGGAAGAAGGAAGTGGCCATGTCTTCTTCAAGCTCTGGAATCTGAGTATATAAGGGACATATGGGGAAGCTGAAGTAAGTCCAGAGACACAGCTGATGCCAGGAATTACCTCCCCTGTTCAAATGAGCTCACTTGGCACCACATTGCCAAGGTCTTTCCTGTGGCCAAGAGAGACTATGGGGTGTCAAGGGTGCCTTTTAAAACTGCCTTTTTAATAGGGGTGGAATAATTTTAGAAGTAGGACATGGAATTATTTTCAGAGGGATTGGAAGGAGGCCCAACAATGAGTTGTATGACCTTGGACCAATGATTTACCCTCTCTGGGTCTCAGTTTCCAAGTCTGAAAATGGGAAGGTCCTTAGGACCATGTAGCCCTTTCCAATTCTAAAGTGAGAAAACTACCCAACACAACTGGAAAAAGGAAAACAGAAACCCTAGGTATTTGTGCAATTCTGCACTCAGACTGTCATCAAATTTAGAAAATAAATTTTCAGTGAGAAGATTGTGCTGAGAACCTCCGCAGGATCAGCTCTCTCTTGTTCATTAACACATGACCATTCTTTTCTCTTGTGTATTTCAATTTGCTCTACCTCACCAGGGTAGATTTCTTCACTGAGACAAACAAATAAGTAACCATCCTCTCTTCACTGAGACAAACAAATAAGTAACCATCCTAGTGGCCAAGAATGAAATGAGTAGCAGGCAAAACAGCTTAATTTTAATGATGCTGTGACCAACTTCTAATTGAACTCATGATTTTCCTGTTCTTAGCCCATAATGCCTTGCAAGCACTCAGTGAAGTTGGCCACCCCTAGCTCCTAGGGAAGAAAATGCTAACACTGGGCATCAATTGTCAGTCCTCCTTTCCACCTTTAGAAAAGGACCCATTTCCCTGCAAAATTTCTATTTCACTTTGGCCCAGGGTTTTGTTTGCTTGTTTTCTTTATCTTTAAAATTTTTGTGTAGAAGTTTGTTTAGAGGAGACTCTTTACTTATTCTTCTTCTGAGGTGAGAAAGTGGCTGGTTACATTTAATGGGCTATCCATAGGGTTATCCTCCTGTCTTGTTTTATAAGTAATCAGAAATGGCAGCAGGAATAATTATATGAAAACATTGTGTATCTACACTCATAATTAATAGGTATTAATATGTTTTGAGGTTTGCCCATGACATTTTTATATAAAACAAAACATCACAGATATGAAATTGAAGTCTACCTGTTCTCATTAATTCCAGAGATAACCGCTTACTTAACTTTAGATTGCATGCTGCCAGTCTATATTTATTTTTATATTTTTACTAAAGCCAGGAGAACCTATAAACTATCTGTTGTATTGCTTTGTATGCTCTAAATGTTCACACAAATTACATAATTGAAAATTATATAAAATTACATAAATATAGGAGCACCTGGGTGGCATAGTTAAGCATCTGACTCTTGGATTTGGCTCAGGTCGTGATCTCAGTGTCATGAGATCCAGCCCCTATTGGGCTCTACACTCAGTGTACAGTCTGCTTAAGACTCTCTCTCCCTCTCCTTCTACCCTTCCTTCCTGCAGTCTCTCTCTCTCAAATAAGTAAATAAAATCTTTTTAAAAATTACATAAATGTAAAGTGAAAAGAGTGCTTATTCTGCAAATTGCTTTCTTTCCTCAACATGTTTTTAAGATCTATGTATATTGTTACATATGAATTCATTTCATTTATTTTCTCAGCTAAATAGTATAATGAAAAACATTTCCTATTATAAGATCATAATAATTGATTTTTTTCTTAGATTTTTAAAGTTTTTTTAATACTTAGGTCTAATTCTATCTTGAATATATTTTTATTTATGGATCTGAATTAGAAACCTGATTTCATAAATTTCTTCATATAGTTCCTGTACATTTGGATAGATTTATTCCCAAGGATCTTACAATTTTGCTACTATTGTAAATATCACCTTTTTAATACATTTTCTAATTAGTGATTTTTAGTATTTGAGAACACTGTAGATTTATGTTCATCTTTTAAGTAGCTACCATGATCAATTTTCTCACTAGGTTCCAAAATTTTCCTATGATTTCTTTTAGATTTTCTATTGCAAATAACAATATATTTGTGTTTTTCTTTCCAATAGTTATGTGCTTTTCTTTTAAATTTTGATTTTTTTGAACTAGTTAAGACTTTCAGTACAGTGTTAAATGTTAAGAGTGATAGAAGGCATCCTTGTCTGTTCTTGGCTTGAATGAGAATGACTTAATTTTCACCATAAAGTATGTTTTCTCTGGATTTTAGTAGATGGCCTTTATCATGCTAAGAAGATCTTAACTTTCCAGTCCATTAAAGAGTGGTATTATTTTATTTTTTTAAGTAATGAAAATTTTCAGATTTTATCCAACTTATTTACTGTATCTATCAAGATGATCCTGTGGTTTTTCTCCTTTAATATGTTTAGATAGTATATTATATGGACAGTTTTTGATATTGAACTATCCTTCTACTTATGGGATAAGCCCTATCTAGACTAGAGTATTTTTTAATACATTGCTGGATTCTATTTGTTAATATTTTATTTTAAAATTTTTGTTTCCACATTCATTAGCTAGATGATTCTACAATTTTGTTTTCTTGTACTATTTCTTACTGCTTTTAGAATTGGAGTTCTATTATAAAATGGTTGAGTAGTTTTCCTTCTTTGTCTATTCTTTGCAGCAATGTAGTTAATATAGGGATATATAGTTAATGTTGTTCTCTTAATATTTTGTTAACTTGTTTGTTGAGAGATTCTAAACTGGTCATGATGGAGTAGTTTGTACTGGACTGAACCTCCTACCAAAAACAACTCTAAAAAGTTAATCTTTTGAAGGCACTGGAGTATAACCAACAGAGGGAGACTTGAGGGGCTAATATCCTGAAAAGAAGGGAAATTCATGAAGTGAACCCCATATCATCATCATCCCTAGATTTTCCCCTAAGGACATTTTCCAGATTACAGCCTAGGAAAATAGAGTTTAAGCATAAATATTATTCTTGTTGGGCTGGGGATTCAGAGTCAGAATTTGGGGCCATCAGAGTGGCTGGGTATTAAAGGGCAAAATTCCAAAGAAAAGCAAAACACAGAGAAGGAGCCCAAAAATATGAATACAAGTTTCCCACTAGTCATGGGCCACCTCTTCAGCTACATGTACAAATGATGAGAACTGCCTAGAAGCCAAGCAAAAACCAGCAGCTGAGAGTCTAAAGTGCTGCACAAAGATTTCAGCAACCACAAGGTGATAAAGAGACAGATTGGAGCTCAAGTCCTGCCAATGTGTAGGGGCTTTAATAAAACCTCTTGGTTTTTAATTGTGACTCTACAAGGCTTATATCCTAAGAGTAATGATTATGTCTTAGAAGTAAAGACAGTATCATAGGAGTAAGGGCAAGTGTGAAAGACCAAACCTACTAAAGCCTTAAGCAGAATCAAGGTGATCTTCTTGTATTCTATATTCTTTCCAGAAGAAAACATAACTGTCTTTGGAGAATAGCAACTCATGCATACCCTTTAAAATTTTTCATTCACAACCTTCAAGATCCACTTGAAAATTATGAAGCGTGCTAAAAAATAGAACTAAATGGCATGCACACACTCAGGTGGGCCTGGCATTGAAGTTATCAGATAAGGAACTTTAAATAACTCTGATTAATATGTTCAAGAAAATAGAGGAAAGTGTGAATAAAAGATGAAAAGTAGAGAATTTTAACAGAGAATTGAAATCCACTTTACAGGAGTGCCTGGGTGGCTCAGGTGGCTAAGTATCTGACTCTTGATTTTGGCTCAGGTTATGATCTCAGGGTCATGAGATTGAGCTCAACACTGGGTGTAGAGCCTGCTTAAGATTCTCTCTTCCCTCTCCCTCTGCCCCTCCTCACCCCTCTATTTTTCTCCCTCTCTAAAAAAAAAGAAGAAAAAAGAAATCTGTTTTACAAAAATCAAATGGACAGTCTAGAAGTACAAACATATCTGAAATTAAGAACCCTCTGGATGTGTTTAACAGAAGACAAGTTATAGCAAAACAAAACAAAACAAAAATCAGGATTAATTAACTTGTGGCCAGATTAACAGGAAATATCCAAATATATATATATATAATAACATTATATATGTAACATACATATAAATAGTATATATAACAAAAAGGTTTGCATGCAGAATATATAAAATATTCCTGCTAATCAGTAAGAAAAAAAAAGGGAATTTGATCTTAAAAATGCAAAAGACATGAACAAGTGCTTCAGAAATTTTCTGTTTCAGGTATGGAGCAGCCCTCTGAGATTTCTAGTATAAGATGTAGACCCCAGATCCCACCCTTCAGGCCAATACCTTATCCAGGTTCTCTTGATTCAATTAAATTACCATTCCAATTTTAAATCCTATTTATTGCTACTATTCAGGGATCTCCCTTTATTTCAAGTTTAGCTAATATTCTTTGTTTTATTTGTGCATTTTTACATGTTTAAGATTGGAGCAGGGATTCCTAGCATCCACTCAGTCATGTGCATTTACTTAGAATTCCAGATGCCATTTTTATGAAGTCAGTTTTGATTCCAGTGAGTGATACGGCCCAGAATTATTTCTGGATTCAAGACTTTATATTACTATAAATTATAGTGGACACAGTAGGTTAGAAGAGTTCACAGAAAAGAAAGCTATTTAGAGTAGGCAGAGTAAAACAGAGAAATCTGGGGCTTTATACAGCTATTGGAAACCAATGTTGGAAGGCTAGGTATATTTTTAGCACCTTCTTTTCTGCTTTACCTTATTTTGAGCACTCGCTGTTTGTCACTAGGGACCCAGGTGAGTTTTGTTTTTTTTTTAAAGACTTATTTATTTATTTGAGAGCGGGAGAGAGGGAGAGAGGAGAGAATCCTCAAGCAGACCCCCAGCTGAGTGCAGAACCCCATGCAGGGCTGGATCCCAGGACCCCGAGATCATGACCTGAGCCAAAATCAAGAGTTGGCCGCTTAACCGATTGAGGACCCCGGCCTCCCTGTTTGTTTGTTTTATATAAGTAAAGTATCTAATAATTTATAGTGATCCAGTGATTCATAAAGTTTGGATCTACTCACAAATCATATTACCTGAGTTGATGATTAAAATGTAGATTCAAGGGCTTTACCCAGGGCCACAGAATCTACATTTAGCATACTTTCTATGATGGTGATTCATATACTTAAGTGTGAAAATCATTACAGATAGGCACCAGAGATACGTATGTTAGCCCTACCAATGGTGATTGTAAATCAACTGTGGGAAATCTGGCAGATAATGCTTAGTCCAAGGGGATAACTGGTAGTTTTCTAGTGTCAGAGAATTTTAATTGTTTAGAGTGGCAGGGACTAACAGCCTATGGCCCGCTGGCCAAATCCAACCCATCATGAGTTATTGTATGACCAGCAAGCCTTACAAAATGTTATTTGCATTTATAAATGGTTGGAAAAAATCAGAAGAATATTTTGTGATGTGTGAACATTTTATGAAATTCAAATTTTGTGTCCATAAATAAGGTTTTATTGGAACACTGCTATGCTTATCAATTTGTGAATTGTCTGTGACTGCTTTTGCATTGCAAAATTAGAGTTGAGAAGTTGCAACAAAGACCATATGCCCCCAAGGCCTAAATTACTAATTACCTGTCTTTTTACAGAAAAAAATTTAAGGCCCTTGGCAAGGCTATTGGCTTTCGTGTACAATGCAGGACTGTCAATCTCCCCATAATCCTAAATCTGCCTCCACTTCTCTACCAACCTCCAACCCTCTATCCCCACCCCCACCCCCCACCCTGACACATACACTCCACACACACCCTGACTGAATGTCCTGCAGTGAAGCTCTAGACTGCCTTCTTTATCATGAAAGAAGACAGCAAAACTGCCCTGTTCTCATTCAGAAAGATCCTTTAAATTTACCTGTGAAATATTCCGTGATCTTTGGGAAAAAATATTCTGGAAATACCTGATCATATTAATACAATCCTTACCAACTCTTGGGGCCACTTATGACAGCCAGTTCTAGCCCCAGGAGAACAGAAAAATGTCAAAAAATTCTTAGAAGGGGAAATCCATTCACAACAAACTAAAGGTTAATGGATTCATGATTCAACCTCAAACTATATTATATCAAATAAAACATTTGACCTGACAAACAAAAGAGTGTTTTTAAACAGAGAATAGGACTTCCTGAAGCTTTTCCTGATAGTCGATAAAAGATGGATTTTGTAGAAAAGAAATAAAGCAGGAAATAAGATGAAGAGTCTTTGCCTTGTGTATAAAGAGGACTAAACATATAGCTTGTGAATTACTGACAGTCTCTTCTTTTTTCACAGCTTCTTTCAGTCCTACTTCTGGTCATTTTTCTGTCCAATAGCAAAATGATAAAAAATAAATAAATGAGGAAATAATAGTAAATGGAAAATAAGGTTAAAAAAATAATAAATCAGCAAGAAAGATTAGCACTCTAAAATGTATATCAGCTGGTTTTATTATCTTGTTAGTGATGGGCTACAAATTTGATTCTTTGCTTCCACGTAGGTAGCCAAAGCAAAGTAGAAAACAAAATCTAGTGGCTACAAGTCAAAAACTAAACTAATTTTTCATGATAAACATCATTTTCCTATTACTAAGCCTTGAGATAAATTTTTCTGGTAGGTCCTCAGAGTAAGTCAACCATGTGATGACATGGATGCTATTTTATACACACACACAATATAGAGACTATTTGTCTATCCTTTCAAGGGCATGGATGCAAAACCGACATTAAGGAAAAGGCATGGCATAGGGCCTGAGGCGGTGCAAAACAACAGTAATTTCTCAATCTCATACATAAATGAGGGTGTGGAAAATCAAATTCAAATAGGAAACTCACATGAGACCTTTGGGCAAGTCATTTTGTTTTGGTTTACTCACATATTGGATATATCTGTGTACACCTCTGTTGTACAACATCATACACACATGCAATTTCATTAATTAACTAAATAGGATTCTCTTATGTATTGAGGGAACACCAGTGTTATTCCACTCTTTGCCAAAGAGGAGACCTTGATCCTTAAATTTGGAAAGGGCCTTAGAAATAATTTTGGTCAAAAATGGCAAATATGTGGCATATGTGGCTTCATTCCTTACTGTCATTACCATGGCAGACATTATTAATTGATCGCATTAATACGCTGATTTGACAGTACAAAGTAGAGAGAAGGCTATTTCTCAACATCATCCTTGATGTTAGTACTGCCAAAAAATCAGCACTGCCTTGTAAAATAAGAATGTTTTTAGTAAACTTCTGGTTTTAGCCCCAGCAGGTAAAAAGTTTAGAAGTTTTTACTTTCATTCGTTCAGCAAGAAAAAGCTGAACAATTCGAAAGTGAATAACTTTCTTGGACCCATCAGAGAATTAAGATAGTAGGGCAAACCACACTACCCTGAAATCTGGAAATTCAGGTGAATCCAGGGAGTCATCAAAATATGCTTACCTGGAACAGAAAATACTAAAGCCATAAACCTGTAGGAACACTTTAGTGTTAATTTTGATGAATTGCTAGAGACTTAATGTGGACTGGCTTGAGAGTGGAGGCTACAGTATCAGCCCCTCATCCCTTCCACCACCACCCCCGACCCGCGCATACTTTTGTGGAATCCAAAATTTTCTAGTAGTTGTGGTAGGGAGAGGATAAGAGCAATCATTGTCAAATATGACCAGAGCATTCTCTCTATAACAAAAGCCAACTCTCGAGGGGAAAGACATAACCAGAGCCTTGTCCCATCTGGGGAAGGGATTTTCATTCTAATCTCCTTTAGCCTTTCTGTCTCACCTAAGGGAGAAAAAGCTATACCACTGGGGAAAAATCATGAAGTTTATAGTCCAAAGATATAGACCCACTAAAAGACTAAGATTTACTCATAAAGTTAGAGAGTACTTCCTTTCCTCTGTACCCAGCCACCTCATCAACAGGGTTCCAGTATAAAAACAGTGAATTATAGCTGAAAGAGCTGAAAGACAGACTCTCTGAGGAGGAGTAATTAGGGAAGCCTGAAGTCAAGAGATGATGCATAAAACAAGGACATTAGGAGGAATTTGAAGTCTCTGGTACCTACAAATACAGCAAACATGAAACAGTCCAACTTCTAGCACAAATCCTCACACTAAGGGTCTGTTTATCTCAGTTCCCATTACCCATTTCAGCCTGTTCATTTAAAAAAAATTTTTTTTAAATTTTTTATTGTTATGTTAATCATCATACATTACATCATTAGTTTTTGATGTAGTGTTCCATGATTCATTGTTTGTGCATGACACCCAGTGCGCCATGCATAATGTGCCCTCTTTAATACCCATCACCAGGCTAACCCATCCTCCCACCCCCCTCCCCTCTAGAACCCTCAGTTTGTTTTTCAGAGTCCATCGTCTCTCATGGTTTGTCTCTCCCTCCGATTTCCCCCCCTTCATTCTTCCCCTCCTGCTATCTTCTTCTTTTTTTTTTTCTTAACATATAATGTATTATTTGTTTCAGAGGTACAGATCTGTGATTCAACAGTCTTGCACAATTCACAGCGCTCACCATAGTACATTCTCTCCCCTGTGTCTATCACCCAGTCACCCCATCCCTCCCACCCCACCCCCCACTCCAGCAACCTTCAGTTTGTTTCCTGAGATTAAGAATTCCTCATATCAGTGAGGTCATATGATACATGTCTTTCTCTGATTGACTTATTTCGCTCAGCATAACACTCTCCAGTTCCATCCACATCATTGCAAATGGCAAGATCTCATTCCTTTTGATGGCTGCATAATATTCAATTGTATATATATACCACATCTTCTTTATCCATTCATCTGTCGATGGACATCTTGGCTCTTTCCACAGTTTTCAGCCTGTTCACTTTTAACAAAAAATTACAAAGTATACCAAAGGACAAAAAAAAACCGTAGTCTGAACAAACAAAGCAAGCATCAGAACTAGACTCAGGTATGAGTTGGAATTATTAGACAGGAATTTTAAAATAACTATGATTAATATGTTAAGGTCTCTAATGGAAATAGATAGGTAATGTAAGCAGAGAGATGGGAACTCTACAAAAGAATCAAAGAAAATACTGGAAATCAAAAACACTGTAACAGAAATGAATGCCTTTGATGTGCTCATCATTAGACTGGTCATGTCTAAGGAATCAGTGAGTTTAAGGATAGGTCAACATAAATTTCCCAAACTAAAGGAAGAATGGGGGAAAAAAAAACCCAGAACAGAGCGTCTAAGAACTGTGGGACAGTTTCAAGGTGTGTAACATACACATACTTGTAATACTTGAAGAAGAAGAAAGATAGAATAGAAGAATAATGAAATAATAATGGCTGAAGTAATTCAAATATTGGAGTAATAATGGCTGAAAACTTGCCGAAATTAACGACAGACACAAAACCACATATCCAGGAAGCTCAGAAAATATCAAGTATGATAAATACCAAGAAAGCTACATCTAGGAATATCATATTCAAACTGCAGGAAGCCCAAAGAAAAAGAGAAAATCTTGAAAGAAGCCAGGGGAAAATTACATTTTACCTATACAGGACAAGGATATGAAGTACAGTGATACGAGGCAATATGAACAAAGGTATGAAGTCTCAGCAGGAAACCATGCAAGCATGAAGAGAATTGAATGAAATAATTATTTGAAAGAAAAAACTCACCAACATGGAGCTCTATATCCAGCAAAATTATCCTTGAAATGTGAAGGGGAAATAAAGGCTTTCTCAGACAAATAAAAACTGAGGGAACTTATCACCAGCAGATTTGCCCTACAAGAAACATTGAAAGAAGTATTTTAGGGAGAAGAAACATAATATAGGTCAGGAATTCGAATCCACATAAAGAAAAGTGTTAAGGAAGGAATGAATGAAGGTAAATAAAATCTTTTCTTCTTCTTATTTTTAATCTAAAAGATATCTGTTTAAAGTAATAATAGCAACAAGGTATTAGGTAATTAGAGCATATGGATAGGTGAAATGAATGACAGCAGTGTCACGTGAGACAGGAGAGAAAAACAGTATAATGTTTTAAGGTATTTACACTCTATGTAAAGTGATATATTTTCATTTGAAGGTACATGTAGATTAATTTAAAATATATATTGGAAACTCTAGAGCAACCACTTAAAAATTTTTAGAAAGAAGTTCATTGACTGCTAAGAGAGGAGATAAAATGTAATGATATACAATGTTAAATTAAAGCCAGAAAAAGAGGGGACCGAAAAAACAAAAACAAAAACCAAAGAAAAAAATGCAAGGAATAGAAAATACTTACATAGTAAATATTAATCCCAACTAGAGCAGTGATCACTTCAAGTATGAAGTAAAAGATACCAATTAAAAGACAGATGTCTGGAAGGGTGTTTGTGGGGCTAGTTGTTGAGTGGTGAGGCTTGGTGGGCTGTGCAGAAGTAAAGCACAGAGGCCAGGAGGGTGATTTGAGTTTTGGGGAAACCAAAAGATCCCTGAAAGGGAAATGCCCTCTTTCCCCCTATTTTCCTGTTCTTCTCTTCTTGATATAGTTCCTTCTACTGTAATTGCCCAAAGCATGTAACCAGAATATATTACATGACATTTTACTATTTTGTTCTTAATTTAGAAATCAAACTATCATTGTCTCTCTCAAGGGAAAAAGAAACAGAATGTATTTGCTTTTTATTTCTGTCTTGATTAACTTTTGATTGATTAACTCTTTAAAATAGAATTCTTTCAAAGGGGGCTTTTCTTCTACCTAAAAATCTTTGTAGTCAGCTTGCTTTTTCTTCCTGTTTGAATAAAAGCTCCTTTAATCACAGAGAAGACAACATGCTAATGCTTTCCCTGATTCCAACCCCCTTTTTTTGGTTTAATAACCAAAGTGAATTTGTAGGAGATTTGAGAGGAAAAAATAGGATATTTTAGGTATGATAAAAATTTCGATTTTTTGAAAATTTTTTAAAGGGAAGGATGGTATAACACCCAGTGCTCCATTCAGTATGTTCCCTCTTTAATACCCATCACCAGGCTAACACATCCCCCCACTCCCCTCCCCTCTAGAACCCTCAGTTTGTTTCTCAGAGTCCATAGTCTCTCATGGTTCGTCTTAAAAAAAAAGAGGGAAGGATGGTAAGTAATCATTTCTTTGTAGAAAGGTATGTGATGTTTTACCTTGAAATTATGACTTTAAAATTCCTATTTGCTAAATAAATCTAATCAAGTCATTTATCAGTTACAAATAATATAATTATATATTCTGAGTATTTTATTTCATAGTACTGATGTGATTTATCATATTGACTCAGCTAGAGAGCAAGTATATGTTATGATTAAACATAATACAGATCTGACTTCAAATATTGGCCTGTGCCATTTATTAGCAAGGTATTCAACTTCTCTGAGACTCAGTTTCTCCATGCAAAACATGAACACTAATAGATTCTACAAAGAATCTAGAACATAGCTAGCATATAGTATGAGCTCCATAAGTGTTTATTGAACAAATAATCTCATAATATTTTGTGAGTATTATAAATGTATATTGTTTCTAGGAAAGTAATGTCTAAGCATTTCTCCTAAACAATCAAAACTTACTGTCTTCTGGTTATAACCTTTAATGTAGTCAGAGATACTTAAAATTGAAAATTTGACAGTTATGAACATTGGGGTGCATATGGCCCTTCTTTTCACTGCATCTGTGTCTTTGGCCCTTCAATAGATGAATGGATAAAGAAGATGTGGTCCATATATACAATGGAATATTACTCAGCCATCAGAAAAGATGAATACCCAACTTTTACATCAACATGGATGGGACTGGAGGAGATTATGCTAAGTGAAATAAGTCAAGCAGAGAAAGTCAATTATCATATGGTTTCACTTATTTGTGGAACATAAGGAATAACATGGAGGACATTAGGAGAAGGAAGGGAAAAATGGGCGGGGGGAATTGGAGGAAGAGATGAACCATGAGAGACTATGGACCTGAGAAACAAATAGGGTTTTAGAGGGAAAGGGGGAGGGGGGATTGGTTAACCTGGTGATGGGTATTAAGGAGGGCACATACTGCATGGAGCACTGGGTGTTATACGAAAACAATGGATCGTGGGTCACTACATCAAAAACTAATGATGTAATGTATGGTGACTAACATAACATAATAAAATTAAAAACTACAAAAAAAATTGAAAATTTGATATTTAAGGTGTCTCACTTATGAAAAACTCATATCAGCCAATTATATGCACCCAACTTGACTTTCATATATAAAGGCAGCAGAATGAGGTTTTCAAGCATACAGAAACTTAGGGAAAATTTAGTTATGCACAAGACTTTGTTGAAAAATCTACTCGAAGATGAAGCAGACAAACAAAAATGGAATCATGCTGGAGAAACGGTGGTAACAGGGACTAGTTGTAAATATGTAAAATAAATTTAACTATTTTTATATTTAAGGGTTAAGATTAAAATTAAAATTAAAATTAAAATTGCTGGGATTAGAGTTAAAAATAACTATAGAAATTTTACTTCCAGAAAGATGGAATATACATACTTTTGCCTATTCCTCTATTTAGGTAGAACTAAAAGCTCTAGCTATCATTTATGAAACAAATATGAAACAATTCTAAAAGGTGGAGAGAATAAGATAGACTGGGAATCAGGGAACAACACAGTGGTAAACTCCCTTGTTTGTGGTGTGTGTGTGTGTTTTCTGCATAGATCCCAGACTTGGTTCTAGAGAAGCTGGCAACCCAGAAGTACCAACAAATACAAACAAAAAATGCTCCAACAAAGGCCAGCTCTCCCTATCCAAAGGGCCAGGAAAGGAACAGCCTAGCAAAACAGAATCACAGTAATCACTATACTCTAGTCAAACACCACAGAAAAAAACCTGTGGTACCACCCCCACCCCAACCCCTGCCAGCAAAGGTCAAACAGGGACCTGAGACTTTCACCCTGCCCAGGCTATAATAAGGCATCTCAATGTGTCATCAGTGAAGGCCTAATGAGGAGTGCTAGGACTTGCACTTATGCTGGTTTATAATGAAGACCCTCTACCATCCCCACTCAGTGTTAGTGGAAACAAAATGGGGAGCCTGGACTCCTACCTCCAGTTCTCAGGAATGACACATCTCTTCCCTCTGGGATGCTGTCAGAAGATACATACTGGAGAGCAGGAGTTTCACCACCACCCAGCAGTAGTGATACTACTCTCCCACTCATGTCAGTGGAGGCCATGTGAGGAGCAGTAATGAGGCACTTCTACCCCTTGAAGTTAGGGTAGTATATCAGTGGATGCCTAGTGCGGAGCTGGAACTCCGACACCCAACTACCAGTAATGAGTTCCCCTATTCCCTGAGTGTCAGTGGAGGTCAAGTGGAGAAACTGGACTTTCACCCATATGTGGCAGTGATGAGGCAGTGTTCCCTCCTTACCCTGCCAGAGTGGTGTCTGAGGAAGCCAACCAAAACAAGACTTAAATAAGATCCAGTCTCTTATAACACAATACCCCAAATATCCAGATATTATGTAAAAAATCACTTGTCTATCAAGAACCAGAAAAATACCAACTTGAATGAGAAAAGATAAGGAATAGATGCCCACATTGAGATGACAGAGATGTTCAAATTATCTGAGGATCTTAAATCAGCCATCATAAAAATATTTCAATGAGCAATTACAAGTCTCTTGAAACAAATGAAAAAATAGACTCAGCAAAAAAGTAGGTAGTCCTAATAAAGAAATAAAAGATATGAAGAATAGCCAAATGGAAATGAAAATATGATAAATAAAAGCTCAGTGGATGTGTTCAACAGCAGAATGAAGGAGAGAGATTTTTAAATATCAGTGAACTTGAAGATAAAATAAGAGAAATTACCCAATCTGAACAATAGAGAGAACATAGACTGGAAAAAATAAAATAAAATAATGAACCGAGTCTAAGGGATCTGCAGGACCAAAACCAGAGACCTAGCATTTATGTCAAGAATTGTCTACCCAGCATTCTATATCCAGGAAAAAGGTCCTCCAGGAATAAAAAGGAAATCAAGACATTTTCAGATGAAGGAAAAACAAAAAACTTTGTTGAGAGAAGACCTACCTAAAAGAATGGCTAAAGTAAGTTTTCTAAAAAGAAAAGAACTAATAAAACATGAAAACTTGGAACATCAAATAGGAAGAAAGAAAAACAGAAAGGTAAAAGATGAATACCTGCAATAGACTTTACCTCTCCTCTTGAGTTTCCTAAATTATGTTTGATGGTTGAAGCAAAAATTGTAACACTAGCTGATATGGTTGTCAATGTTGTAGAGACATAGGAGTAATACACTTCTCTTTTTCAATTTATCATAAAAACATTTATAAGTGACTAGTATCCAATATTCATAATTAGTTATTTTACTTTCTTTCTCTTCTATTACATTCAAATACCATTAAATTTTGCCTATTTTGTTAACAAAACAGAATATATAACATGATAACATTGCTCTAAAATTATTAACATCAGCATTTTTATTTTACATATATACACACATACACATGTACACACATACAGACCTGTCTGCAATGATTTTCTCTGAATGTTGATAAAAGTGGCATATTGGGATTTGGTGTGATTATTAAACTTATTTGTACTTTTTGTTCTCATGTTAAAGTTTTAAAATGAGTATGAATTTTTTTTTTAAGATTTTATTTATTTATTTGACAGAGAGAGAGAGAGCACAAGCAGGGTGAGTGGCAAGCAGAGGCAGAGGGGGAAGCAGGCTCCCTGCAGAGCAGGGGGAGCCCGATATGGGACCCGATCCCAGGACCCTGGGATCATGACCTGAGCCAAAGGCAGCCGCTTAACCAACTGAGCCACCCAAGCACCCAAGTATGCATTTTTATTACAGAATTATTATGTTTTAGAATTATGAATCAAGAGAATACAGCAATTGAAAATAAACTATTTAAAGGAAAATTACAATTTTATTTTTAAATATTACTGATACTCAAATTAAACTACACAATAATGCAAATACTTAAAGTATCCTATCAGAAATGGTTTCCTTGAGGGCTCAATTCACATACCACGCAACACAAAAACTAATTTTATGTTTACCCGTCTTGAAATCTAACTAATAGTTGGGTATCTCTCGTCCTCTTGACCTCTTTGTCTCTCTTAATATATACATACATATATGCATGTGTGTACTAAGACTTATGTTCATGGTAAATAGTCTCTTTAAAGGCTTTATATGGTGAGAGCCAGCCCTTCTTTTTTAATAAAGAAGTGGCAATTGTCATGAAAAGAATTATATTGAGGTAAGATTTTCTCTAGGTATAATATTCTACACAGTGAGTATACTTCAAGGAGATATAGCTCTATGACACCGAATTTGCTGAGAATAAAAGTTAGATGCAGGAACTAAAATATATGGGACGTTGGTGGGGCGGGGGGAGCTAAAGAAGCAGTTTGGTGTGTGTGTGTGTGTGTGCGCACACGCATGCATTTGTGAACACTGGGTGTCCGGAAATAAGCAACCACCTGCAAAGTAGAGCTGAACCTCTGGTTTTCCTGCATATGTGATGTATCCAAGTGAGGACATGTGATTTTGTTCACAGTAAGAATGCCTAAATACATCTACCTCAAACTAGCTGTTCCTCAGAATAAAAACTCAGATTTTCCCCAGAAACCTAAGGGAAAATACTGAATGTAAAGTTAAAAGGCTGCCACCTACTCATATATGACCTTCAGTAATTGACCTCCCTTCCAAAGCCCTAGATTCCTTGTCTTCCTTGGTCATTAGTAATTGCCCTGATCATTGTTTTCACCCTTGGCTCAGTTTGCCTAGATACAAAAGAATAAGAATGATCTCTTCCCTCATCAACTGTACTCGCATAGTTAGAATTCAGCCCCTTGCTGACAGTCAGCCAGTCAATTCAAACTAAAATTAACCAGGTTCTCCAGGTTATTCTTTTTATTTTCATACCAGGGACCATTTCCTTTCAAAGGACACCTCTTTATTATGAACTGCTGATGAAAAAATTGATTGGCATAATGGAGTTTTGTTGTAATACCTCTGCATTAGTAAATATAACACTAATTGCTTTAATAAATAAACCCCCAGATCTCATGGTCTAAACAGTAGAAGTTTTGTTTCTCACTAATGTCATGTCCAATTACCAGCATTGGACATATATGTCTGGACACATATATATGGACATATATATATGTATACCTGATAGATGGCTTTATATGTGGTCATTTCAGGACCTAGGCTTTTTTCCATCTTGTGACTTCTCCTTGGAGACTTTCCATTCATCTGGCAAAGGAGAAAGAGACTATACGGAAGACATGGCTTCTTAATTTCTGCCCAGAAGTGATACACATCTCCATCAACTTCAGCCTTAAAGTGATGTATTACTTCTGCTCACATTGCTTTGGCCCTATTAGTCTTTTAGGCCCCTCTCCCGTGACAGTGGCAGAGAAATAATAGGTTCTGGCTGGGCAGCTGCTTCTTGACAAATAGCTCTGGACTGTAGAAGGAGAGCACAAAATTTTGGTGGTCGGTAAACTGTCTCCACCCCACCCAGGGGTACAAACCCAGGTGAGTGTGGGCCTCATCTCATGTGCCCCTCCCCTTCTCTCAAAGATCGTAGCCTGAGTTGGTTGCTGTCTAATTCCTTCAAACAGTTGTTTTATATATTTTGTCTTGGATTTTGAGTTGTCTGTGACAGAAGGGTAATTCTTATATCAGCTATTCCATGATGGCAGGAAATAGAACTTGGTGCTAACCCAACATTTCTTAACCTATTTGACCACAGAGCCACCTTTCTTCATGTAATAATTACTAAAAGACTTTGAAAAGCATTTTTGCAGAGTAAAGCTATACCACCTCCATTCCTTTACTTACCTCCCCAGGTTTTTGCTTTTGTTTTTATTTTGTTGTAATGTTTTGTTTTCTAGAGAAATCTGAGTTTAGCTCAGTATTGTTTAACTGGTCAGGATGGTTGAAGGAGGCAAGAGTAAAGAAGGTTGGGCGCCTGGGTGGCTCAGTTGGTTAAGCGACTGCCTTCGGCTCAGGTCATGATCCTGGAGTCCCGGGATCAAGTCCCGCCCGCATCGGGCTCCCTGCTCGCAGGGAGTCTGCTTCTCCCTCTGACCCTACCCCCTCTCATGTACTCTCTCTCATTCTCACTCTCTCAAATGAATAAATAAATCTTTAAAAAAAAAAAAAGAGTAAAGATGGTTGGAAAGCAATTGTACTGGATTACGGGACAGATGAAGTAAACACAGTACTCTCCAGCTCCTACATGGGCAGAACAGAGAGGGAAGAGTGTTTGGTATCTATCACTTAGTGCATATAAGATCTCTGGTTTCCTAGTTACTCTATCTCTGTGAGCCACAAGTTTGTAACCTATAAAACAGGGAGTGTTCTTAAGGATTAAATGAGATACCATATGTAAAATATCTAGCAAATAAGGAACTTAATACATATAAGGTTCCTTCCTTCCTCTTTCTTCTTTCTGTGTTCTCCTAGTTAGTAATGTACTAACTTAATTATAGTTAAGTTGGTTGTGCTATTCTGCTACAAACAATGACAATTATATGAAAAAAGGCCAGGGAAAGGATGAGGTAACTGTGTAGGCAGCTCCCAATTTACAAACATTGAGATTAAAAAAATACTGCTCATAGATGGTTAGGTTCTGGTAACTTAGCCCCTGCCATTCTTACTATCAATGCCTTACAGTTAATTGGCCATGAAGCTAATGACTGAAGCTTTGAGCCCCTCACTTGTCTTGGCTCCTACAAGTGCTGGGAGATGGTGAGAGTTGGAGGATGTTCTAGGTGGAAAGGGGTAGGACAGGTTGCAATCAGGAAGCATTGCTATATAAGCATTTCTGGTAAATTGCTGAAAGAGCTCTCAGAAAAAAAGGGTTTGATTCTCTTAGTTTCTGGAGGCTTGTTGTGATTTATTTGGTCACTCTAAATGAATATTTACTTTTGTACCTGATACTGTACTTTTGATTTCTTTTTCTTAAAGATGGTCCCACAAATTGTTTAAGAACTCAAACACATGGATCTGCTCCTGCCCACACTTTTGGTACCATCACCTGCTACTATTCTGAAAAGTCCCAGAGGTGCTCTCCTCAGAGTCTCCTCTGGACGCTGGAGCTGTAGATGGCTTTCCTACACCCCTCCTTCCCTGATTCCCATATAGAGCTCACCTCAACACTGCTAGGATCAAGGGCCAGCTGTTTGAGCCTCTGCCAAAAACACTGTGTCTCCGCAAATACTGGGTTCAAGCGGGGAGAATGACCTGGGCTCAAGGCTCAGGACCCAATGTGTGCAAGGAATTAAGAGAGAAAAGTTCAAATAAATGGGGCCCTTAGGACAGCAGTTATGCCTCAGAGCCACCCTTTTGGCTCATTGTGGGTTAGCTTATTCAGGCACACATGCTTTTACTGAATATATTTTTTGAATACCCATTATGTGTCTGTGGGATTGCCTGCAACCCTGACCTTTACTTGTACCATTTTTCAATGATAACATTTTCCCAGAGTCAAAACTTTATAATTCCTGAACCCTTTAGTCAGCTGGGTGACTCCTGTATGGATTTATAGGAACTGGTGTAAGAAAGCTAAAGAAACATCTATATTCTGTAGGCTCTTTTAAAAAATTTGTAATAGTGTTCATTTCATCCAAGCTTTACCTGCCCAAAGTTGTTCAGAACAGGAGATAAGAAGGTTGACCCATTGCAAAGAAGATCAAGAATAAGGTAGGCTCAGAAAGAATACCTAAAGGCAAGTTTGAAGAACAATGTGCTCAGTAGGAGCCCAGCGTGAGGGCCTTTGGAGGGGCAAATACAAGGTATAAATCTTTAGACTCAAGTCAGCCTCTGCAGAGTTTGGCTTCAAGGTGTCAGAATAGGTTTTATAGGTCAACAGGATTGTTCTAATGATTATCCAAGTTTCTCCCCCTTCAATGGGGAACGCCCCAGTTTTATGGAATTACCTGCCCAGTCAGCAGGCTGGGTGTTAGAATTCTGAGCAGACTGCCCCTCCTCCCCGAAAGCAGCAGGCAGCAAAATAGGTCCGGAAATTCCTGAGCATTGGGAAGCCAGCACTAATACAATTACCTGAAATAAAAGAAGGGGTCAGATAATAAGGGGCAAAGGTTTTTCCTTTTAAAGTAAAGAGCCAGGTAAACAAAACCAGCTGTCCCTGGAGCCAACAAATTCTCCTCATTAAATGCTTTAAGAGGCTAATGGGCCTAAGTAGCTAATTGTAGTACAATCCTGAAGACTGAATCTAGGGACCTGGAGAAGGGAGAGTAGGAGGATCAGGGTTAAAACCTGGCAGGCAGAGACAGAAAGGAGATGAGACCTGCGCCTGGCAGAGAGGATCCCAATGGCCAAAATGGAATTAAAATAAGAGTAAGATTATTTGACCTGGAGTCTCTAATGTCTCTTGTCAGTATCCTTGTGGGATGAGCTTGGGAGTCTTAGCTGGTACAGTTTTAAGTTTATACACTAGTAGAATAGGATTTGGAGTAAGTTTTTAAAAATAACTAATTATGGGAAATTTTATGTGCACTTACTATGAAAATCTCTGAAAAGATATACAGCAAAATGTTAACAGTGGGTTTCTCTAGGTGTTGAGTTTATTGGTGATTTTTCGTTTTTCATATTTTAATTTTGTTTATGTGCGTTTTCTAATTTGTCTATAATGAACACTTACTTCTTTCATAATAAGCAAAGTGCACAATTTAAAATAAGATGAAAGGTATTAAACTAGAAATAAACATTTAAATAAGATGAAAGGTATTAAACTAAAAATAAATATTAAGGGCAAGAGAGTTGGTGAACGAATTGGTAAGAGGTTTTAGTTACTTTGTATACTCTGTCATGTCTGCCACCTCCCCAGATGTGTGCTTAATATGACCTGCCAATCTGGAGGCCAGCAGAGGAAGGAATAATGGTTGCTGGTATTGAGCCAGACAGGCTATTTGTCCACACACAAAGGTTTCAACCTCATTGCATTTGTAATAGTTCCCAGAAATGTTATTTCTACACAGGCTCTCTTGGCTTCAGCTTTTAGTTGAACAACTCAGCCACTTGTGGTTTGATCCTAAGAGATGCTGAAATTTCAAGAGAGCTTGGAGGAGGATTATGATTTACCTAAAAGTATCAGTCTAAGTGTTTGGAGAACCAACTATTCTGCCAAGGTTTAAGTGGAAGATGTCAAAGCACCTCTAATTGATGAATTTGCCTTCTCTCTCTCTTTCTTTTTTTTCCTCTCAATCCTTACCTTCTTCTCTCATTTATTTGGTCTTCTGACACTTTGTAGCCATTACTAGAGTAATTAACTCTTTAGAGAGATTGCTTAATGTCTAAGAATCATCTTTATCTTCCCAATGAGAAAGACAAAAGAGAGTTGCCCTGAGGTCACTGGACAGTCAGCTGGAATCCAGTCCTGTTTCCTTTTACCCAGTCTTGGTTAGAAATCACCATCTTCATAATTTTTAATGATTTATTTTTTCCAAATGGTTATGGCAGGCTATTCCACCTCCTTCGTGTCCAAATCTAAATGATATAGTGGGGCCCTTACCACAGGCAGTCACTATCAGAGAACCAAAGCTCTGTAACAGAAAGGAATTTTTCAAATAACAACAGATTATCAACGCTGAATGTTTTCTTCGAAGTGTCACATTTATGAAGGGAAGTGTAGCAAGTTAAGTATCCAAGGGTACCCAAGAAAAAGGCTTAGGTATTATCAGACTCACATCTATGGTTAAATTGACCCCTCTCTTAAAACTGGAGAACCAAAGTTCATATTTCCATAGTATAATATATATGTGGATTCAAGGTTGCAGATGAAGTTGCTGAAGCTTCTAGTACAATATGAGGATTCCTTTGACATCCAAATGTAAATTTGACTCAGACTGAGGTCATTAAAAAGAGTGAGGAAAAAAAGGACTCTTAGCTGGGTCAAATGTAGAGGCAATGTCCAGGGCCATATTTGACAAGCATTTTAGAAGGTCTCTGACATCTCTGTTAAGTTCTTATCTTCTCGGAGAGGTCATCTAAAGCCATGGCTTCATTCATTACTTATAAGCTGAAGACCCAGCTCTTTTCCTGTCTCAAATTTTATCTGTACCTCCTTCTCATATCTCCAACTACCTGTTGTATATTTCCTCCTTGATGTTCTCTGTGTCCTTGATATCTCAAATAGAATCATTCATTTCCTTTAACAAATCTAAAGCCTAGTCTGACTAGCCTACATGTTCTGGGCATCAGTGTTCTCCAAGATATCCTCTCTCACAAGCTCCTGGTCATCAGAGATTCCCTTCCTCTTTCTCTTACACTCTATAGAAGCCTTATTTTATTAGTTCTTCCTTCACAGGCTCTCACTTTTACTTCTTTTCGTGACCCAGAACCCTTCTTGCCTGCTCTATTAAGATAAGATAACCTTGTCACACTGGTTTCCTGCCCGGAGCTCTCCCCTGCTCCAATCTAATTCATAGTATACAGAAATAGCCTGAGACCAACTGAGAATGATTGAATCCAGCCTGTTAGGTTAAAAATGGCGCCAAAAATGGGCTCTAAAAAGCGTAAGCCAAAGTTTTTATTGGAATTCCTCCCCCACGTGTCACATGAAAGAGGAATTGGACTATTTCTTGGTCCAAGAAAACAGCCATTGAGTGAACAATAAGAGGGAGCAAATTTTAGACTCGTTAGAAGAGCCTTCCATGGATTCAAGCTGTAGTACAGTGGAACAGTACAAGTACTATATGTGAATGGGTTCTCCATCCTAGATAATCACTTCTCAGTCATTTTGTAGCAAGCTTACATGCTTTAGACCACATGGCCATTAAGGTCTTTTCAAATTCCAAATTTTTGCAATAGAAACACAGTTCTCCCCATCTCTCCCCCTGCCTCCCACTTACTGGGAATCCAGAGTCTATTCTTGCTGTCTTCCCTCATTTCAAATCTACAGTGAATGAACATTGTCTCCTTCAGACAGATGTTCCCCTGCTCACCTCATCCCATGGCTTTTCAGTCTAAGTTGCTGTCACCATGGGCCCTTTAAGTAACCTGGAGGGTAAATTTGCTTATTAAATACCTCTGACGTGCCAGGATTTATGCCCAGAATTTTTCCTAATTTGACTAGTACAGTGTACCTTGAATACTGTGGGTTTGAGGAGTTTTTTTTAGCCAACTTCAAAGAAGGGGAAACCTAATATCTTATAGGTGGTAGGTGACAAAGCTGAAACTGAACCAGGGTTTTCTAACTCCAAGGTCTGAGTACTTGAGAAAAGAGACAAAAGGAAGGAGTGGAGTAATAAAAGGTCCCTCAACTAAGGAGTGTGTGAGTTAGGGGGTTATTCACAGGGAATCCTACATTGAAAAAGTACATCAGGCATTTTTATCTCAGTAAGTATTAAACTATATGTGTTGCCAGCAAAATTCATAAATTCTGATGTTTAAAATAGCTACTGGGAGCTAACAAAAAGAAAAAAGGGAACTATAATATATTTGATTAAAACATAAAAGAACACTAATTACGGTGCATTTGTGTCATGTGCCTAGTAATCATGTTAACATAGTAACAAGTATTCATGTCCTTCAGTGTGTATTAGATTAGCATTGCATGAATTATTAATTTTAACATTACTATGTTTTGATATACCTAGATTCCATGTAGCAAGCTATCTAATCAAAATTTTTTTAGGGACGCCTGGGTTGCTCAGTTGGTTAAGCGACTGCCTTCGGCTCAGGTCATGATCCTGGAGTTCCGGGATCGAGTCCCGCATCAGGCTCCCTGCTCAGCAGGGAGTCTGCTTCTCCCTCTGACCCTCCCCCCTCTCATGCTCTCTCTCTATCTCATTCTCTCTCAAATAAATAAAATCTTTAAAAAAAAAATTTTTTTTTTTAAATCAGAAATGCTAATAGTGAGGCACTAATAGGAAGAGGTTGGGGTGGTAAGTAATGGACATGCTCAGCACTGTGTGTTGCACATAATAAATATTTATTGGATCTGAGTCTAGCATCTGTATCAGTAATGAAGTAAAAGGTCATGTCATCATTTTGTTTTATTCCCTAATGTAAGTAACCACCAAAATTTTCAAAATCATATACCCTTTGATATACTAATTCCACTTTTAGGATTCTATACTCACACATAATTTAATCAATCAGTACCCTATTGTTTATGACCCTGTCTTTGTGAGCTGAAAATGAAATTAGAAGAGAACAGAGTTGTTGAATGCCTACTATGTGCCTAACACTTTAGGTTTATCTGCTTAATTGTCAGTTAATCCTGAGAAGTAGATATATCACCTCTTTTAAGAATAAGAAAACTGGGGCACCTAGGTGGCTCAGTTGGTTGAGTGTCCAACTCTTGATTTCTGCTCAGGTCATGATCTCAAGGTTGTGAGATAAAGCCCTGCATCAGGCTCTCTGCTCAGCACAAAGTCTGCTGGAGATTCTCTCTCTCTCTCTCCTTTTGCCCCTCCCTCCACCTCTCTGTCTCTTTCTCTCAAATAAATAAATAAATAAATAAATAAATAAATAAATAAATAAATCTTAAACAACAACAACAAAAAAAGAATAAGAAAAGGACTGCCATGGCTCAGTTGGTTAAGTGGCTGACTCTTGATTTCAGCTCAGGTCATAATCTCAGGGTTGTGAGATCATACCCCAAGTTGGCTCTGCACTGGCCATAGAGTCTGCTTGAGATTCTCTCTCTGCCCCTCCTCACCCTGCTCACCTGTACTTTCTCTCTCTCTCTCTCTCAAAAGAAAAAAAGAAAAAAGAGTAAGACAACTGAGGCCCACAGACAAGTATCTTGTCCAAGGTCATATAGGTAGTAAATAACTGATCTGGGATTTGAACTCAGATATCGCTAGGTCCAAAACCTATGTTGTTTCCAACATATCAATGACTTAAACATTGGATTCTTTGGAAATGTCTGAGGTGGTGAAGGAGGCCAAGGGGAGGCTGATTGGGTGGAACTCATGTCCCACACTCGCTTCAGCTACAACAATTAAAAAAAACTTTTTTAGGGGCTCCTGGGTAGCTCAGTCAGTTGGACATCTGACTCTTGATTTCAGCTCAGGTCATGATCTTAGGGTTGTAAGATCAAGCCCCATGTCGGGCTCCACACTCAGCGCAGAGTCTGCTTGAGATTCTCTCCCTCTCCCTCTGCCCCTCATGCTGGTGCTTTCTCTCTCTCTCTCAACTAAATAAATAAATAAATAAAATCTTAAAAAAATTTTTTTAACCATTCTACTACGTCATGTATTAGTATGGGGATTTAATATTAAGAAGAATTTTCACACAGTTCTATAATACATACTGATAGGTTGTTGTCTTATTAAAAATGAAATAATCTATCATTAGCCATCAGCTGGGGAGACCTGAGTGGGTTGGAAAAGGCATCCAGGAGTCATAAGCATTTATTTTAATTCAATTGATTCCATTCAGAATTTTGTAAAGATGGGGGTGGGAGGTTTGAGATAATAAAAGTCACCTAAACCTGGACTAGTCTCAGCTTAGTCTTCAGAGTAAGGATTCACAAAGAGGGGCCCCACAAAGCTGGATGGACCTGTTTTGGTCAAATGTTCACAACATTGTATCAGCACAACTTGATGTTACACTTAAGCCACCTAACAAAACCCACACCACCACACCCAGTGAATGCTAAATTTGTTATTATTTTAGGAGAGTGCTCCTAGACTTAATCTATCTGATTTATTTATTTGTTTGTTCATTCATTCATCCATTCATTTATTCTGGAGGTGGTCGGAGAAGGTTGACTACAAGGTGAGTTGGAGATGAAACTTTGAGACCCACTCACTACACTAAATCAGATTTTTGTGGTTGGGATTTGTTTTCTTATTGAAAGGTGTGGAAACGTATAAAAATGTTTGAATATTCTTTCTAAACCTCTCACATACCTTTATTACTTTTAAGATGGGGGCAGGGGTGGTATGGGATGGGTGTTAAATTACTCTTCCTAGGGGGAAAAGAAAAGTAAGCTTTTTCCCATTACTTAATTTGTATTACAGATTCCTGTCAGCTCCTATAGAGCAAGCAATGCAGTTTCATGTGACAAAGGTTGAAAAAAAATCACAATATAGGCCACAAATGGAGGTAGAAATGAAGAAGTTAAAAAGCATATTACTTGTTTGAAAAGTATCCAGGGTCAAAACTTTTTAGGATGTAAAAGCCCAGGTGAACTTTGGGCTATTTCCTCAAGCAACAGAGACCTCTGGCTAGAGAAGTGTATTTGTAGTCTCCTGCTCAAGATTTTACCTGATTCTTATTTTATTTTTATTACAGTTGCTACATTGATGGCCGGGTGGTCAAGGTGATGGACTTCCTGAAAACTCGCCTGTTAGACACACTCTCTGACCAGATTAGGAAAATTCAGAAAGTGAGTAAAAGTCTCCTGGGAAGAAGTGAGTTTGGGGGTAAGGCCAGGAAAAGGTCTCAGGGTCCCAGCTGGACGTCAGCACTGTGGGAACCAGGGTAGAAAAATAGTATAGTTTAGAGCTCTTTTTCACAGCTGATTGTTGTTTATTGTTTTTCAAATTGAGAATGGTTTTAATGTGCCATTTCTGGGTTTAAAAGCTTTTCTATTTTAATAACGACTATTTTGTAAGAGTTTGCTTCTGAAATGTGAGTTTCTTAAGGGAAGGATAGATTTACTTTGTTATTTTCTTTTTGCAAGGGTTTATTTAGGGCTAGTTTATGGAGAGAATGATTATATTTATTCAGGGAAATTCTGGTCTGGGGCATCGGCCATGTTTATACTATTCTTTAGTGTTAAATATCTGAGCCATATTAACACTATTCCTAGGTGTCTTAGAATCAGTCAAGTAACATCTTACTTTTGTAGAGATGTGGGGGAAACTATATTATATTAAGCAGTTGCACGTAGGTCCCATTAGCAAGATACCTTTGGTCAACAGTTCTCAAACTTGAGTGCAATCAAAATCACCAGAGATTGCTCATAAAGTTTGCAATCTCACTCCTGATGTTCTGATTTAGTGTGTCTGGAGTGGTAGATACCAGACATCTCTATTTTTTCTTTCTTTCTTTTTTTTTAAAGATTTATTTATTTATTTATTTGACAGAGAGAAAGACAGAGAGAGAGGGAACACAGGAGGGAGTAGGAGAGGGAGAAGCAGTCTTCTTGCTGAGCAGAGAGCCTGATGCGGGGCTCGATCCCAGGACCCTGGGATCATCACCTGAGCCGAAGGCAGACGCTTAACGACTGAGCCACCCAGGCGCCCCAAGACATCTCTATTTTCAGTAGTCATTTTGAAATACACTGGATTAGGTCATTCTGAATTAAGGTGAAGATCTTATATCTGTAATTTCCATCTGCCTCTACAAAATGAGATCACATCTTTTGTTGCCTAGCCAGGTCAATTTTCCAGGAAATGGGGTCCTTTTGAACACTCACCTATCTCTTGAGCAGATTAAACAAATCTTTGCAGAAAAATAGCAATGGGTAGACCCCCATTAATATGGGATGAATGAATAAATGAATGGACAAATGAATAAATGGATCATGTATAAAATTAGCTGTGAAAGAAAATCATATTTGGAGTATAATCATAAAAAACCACTCTTGACTGGTAAAGTGGTACCCTTTTTGGTATTCAAACCAATGTCCTGCTCAGATTACAAAAGCTTTTTGAGTCCCCATGTTCTCAAAAGGTTTTAGCAGCTGGGAAGCCTCAGGACTTCTGGACTCCTGCATCCCAGTCTGATCCCTCTGAAGATCAGGTGCATTGGCCAGTGTCCTTATCTGTCACTGCCTCCTACCAGGCAAAGCCTGGGCGAACTAAATAATTTGAAATATCTCTGCCAGTCTCTGTTTGACATTCATTTCGTTTTTAGTATTTAAATATTTAATATTTATTGAGCACTTAGCAAGTACTAAGCAAAGTGCCAGGTGCTGGGGATACAAAATGGAATAAGACATGGTCTCTGCCCTCAAGGAACTCACAGTTTTAAAATTTAACAGTTGTTTTAAGCAGGTTAAAAAATGTTACTTAAGGCAGTTGAATATCAACCTATTGAACACTGCAAATTTCTAAGCACTTTATGCTAATCTGATATTAGGTATCATTCTCTAAAAGGAGGGGGGAAATTTCTTTCATTTGTTTATTCTTCCATCCAACAGATGTTTATTGAGTGTATACTAGGTTCCAGGCACTATGCTAAATGTTTGTATTACAACAGTGTACAAGATAGACAATCCCTATGTTTTTGGCTTTTCTGATATCAAATCTAATGACCTGATCAAAGGGCTGTCACTGGCAGTAAAATGATTCAGTGGTATCATGGCACTGAGACTGCAGGTTCTAACTGTGCTCATGTAATTATTTAAGCAGAACACGTAACTCTAGGTCAGAACTAAGACAAAGGTGTTGGGAGTTAGGTTCTTCCCTTTCTCTGCACTACCCGTCTCCTTCCACCTCTGGATACTTCTAAACCACCGTAGAATGTTCAGAGACTGAAATAAGTGGCTAAGCTCATCTTCTCATCTGTCCACAAAGTCACAAGACTTGTTCACTCACAGGTCTGGCAGTTGATGCCAGCTGTCAGCTAGCACCTTTGTTGGGCTGTTAACTGGAATAGCTACATATGAACCTTCTATGTAGCCTGGGTTTCCTATCAAGGTTCAAAAGTCAGTTGCCCAAGAGCGAGAGTCAGGTGGAAGCCGTACCAGCTTTTCTAACCTACCCTCAAAGTCTTAGGGCTTCACTTCAACCATAGTCTATTCATTGAGACAGTCAGCAAGACCAGTGGAGATTCAAGAAGAGAGGAAATAAATTCCTTTTGATGGGAGAGTTGCAAGATTCTGGAAGAGCTTTAGAACCAGAATGATTTTTGCAGTCATCTTTGGAAAATACTGTCTGCCACAGTTTCATCCTCCCTGTATCATTTAGTAGCCCTTCATTTCCCTGTCTAGTTTTCTTTTCCCAACTCTCTTTTACAAAGCTCTTGCCAGATTTTGCCTTAAATGGGTATCTGCTGGAGGTGTTGCTGGATCACAGATTCCCTAAGATTTGATTTATGGGGTAGGCTTTCCATTGGCTGCACAGCCTGGACATAGTTGCTAAGGTTTCTAGGATGAGAATCTCGCTCACCACAGCCCAGGATGTGCTAGGTACTGGTCTGCTCTGGGGAGATGGGGACTAGGAGACCAGAGAAGGGTCACCATGTTTTGCCAGTTAAAAAGTTGATTTGGCTGTTCCTGAGGTCCTGTGTGGGTGGGTGGGGGGTCTGGAAATCAGAGTCCAAGGTGCACACTGGGACAGACTGGCCAAGCTTCTTTCCTGGAGCTTCCAAAACCAGTTTAGAGATGGGCCAAGTAAGATTTTAATATGTATATACCTAGAACCCCCATCCAAAAGCTAAAAGTAGAATCTTTGTTTCTACTCTATTTTGAGAAGCTCACAGAAATTCTAATAATTCCCCTTAGGCCTACAGTGATGGAAAAAGGCAGATTTCTTACCAAAATCAATCCATGAAGGAGTGGTTAGATAAATCAGTGGTGAGACCGTGTTTGAATAAGAGATAGAATGAAAACAGGATTTGAAGTCAGATGGCTTGGGTTGGAGCTCAGGCTTAGCTGTGTAACCTTGGGTTATTCACTTAACCTCTCTAATTTGTTTCTTCATCTTTAAAATGAGGGTGCTAAGAATACTATCATCTCTCCCTTTTAGGGAGATTAGGAAATTCACATGAGGCCTTACTTTGTTAATTGCTATTGAATGCTAGTTCTTATTGCTAATATTATTGTTATTTCAGTTATTCTAGTTTTTTTTTTATTTCTTTCTTTTCTTTTCTTTCTATTTTTATTCCAGTAAAAATATGGAACACTTCACAAATTTGTGTGTCATCCTTTTGCAGGAGCCATGCTAATCTTCTTTGTATCATTCCAATTTTAGTGTATGTGCTGCCGAAGTGAGCACTATTATAGTTATTTTTAATAATAATTTGTATGACTGGAGAAGCTTCCTGCTACCTTTATCCTCAACGTGTTTTTTGCTTTTTTTCTCTTTCCTCTTTCTTTGAACCCTGGGGAATATGGTAGGTGATATTTTTGGCATCTGAAAGGCAGTGACTCAATTGCTAAAAACAGCTGTGGTTTTCAAATTTGGACTGCCACTTACAGAAGAATTCTGAAATTTCTGAGCAGTGGGCAAATTCTGGTATATGAAATTCTAAATTATGTATTTGAAAGCCAAAAAAAGACAATGTTTGGACAAGCCATTCCTTTGGATGATCTACACATTCTCTCCCTTCCATTAGAATAAGGATAATCATCTGTACTTTGGGAGACGAGTCAGGGGAAAGAGTTGAGAATCTAACAATGTAAGCAAGAGTCAGATGGGAAAGTAAGAGATGTTTAGGATACGGTACAGATGGTATAGTGTGGATACCTGGGCTGACTCCAAAACAATGACATAAGAACCAAGAAGAACCACTTTGGCTTAAGTCACTTGGACTCTATGATTTGTGTCTGCATCTCCTAGAGGAATCAGAGGAGGAAATAACACTTTTTGATATTATTTTCAGCAATTTAATAAGCACAGGAAAGGGTTGGTGAAATCCCAGTCATAAGGGAAGTAGTTCTAAAAGTACTGTCCATATGATTACATTTTGAATACTAAATAAACCGAACAATTGGCTTCCCTAATATTTGAAAAACTCCTTCCTTCTTTCTTTCTTCCTTTCTTTCCTTCACTTGTCAACTGTTTATAACATTCTTAGTTTTTTCCAGACCCCTGAGGATAAAATGGTGAACAAGATTTGCATGGTGGTTATCCTTATAGACCTTGTGCTCTAGTGGAAAAACAGTTAATGAAGCAAGCAATGATAATAAGATGTGATGACTCTTGGAACAGGGATGTCTAGGGTGCTCTGTGAGTGCTCACATCCACTCCATGCGAGCCCGTGGTGGGAAATATCTACGTCAGTGTGTAAAAGAAGGGGAAGCCGGGAAATCCTTCCAGAGGAAGTGACATTTAGGTTAACACCTAAAGGACAAACACCTTCTAATTTATTCAGGTCTGAGCATGTGAACAGAGGACTAGTAGTGTTAAATATATATAGGAGAGGGAATGGTTTGTATGGTTCATATTATGACCATGATTGTTCTTTTGTTAATATCATCATTGCTTATGATTGACTACAATATTTAATAAAGATGAACTCTGGGGCGCCTGGGTGGCTCAGTCGTTAAGTGTCTGCCTTCGGCTCAGGTCATGGTCCCAGGGTCCTGGGATCGAGCCCCGCATCGGGCTCCCTGCTCCACGGGAAGCCTGCTTCTCCCTCTCCCACTTCCACTGCTTGTGTTCCCTCTCTCGCTGTATCTCTCTCTGTCAAATAAATAAAATCTTAAAAATAAAATAAAATAAAGATGAACTCTTTTGAGGTCTCTTTACTTTTCCCAGTATATGTTAGTTACAAGATCAAGGAAATAGGTAAGGCAGAAGAATATTTAATCCTTTTGAAGTAATTAATAGATCAAAAAAAAAGCTTTTGTTTTCAGCCAACCTTCTGGTTTACCCACTTATTTGAGCCTCTTAGGACATGAAAGGGGAGAGGGATAAAAATAGCAGTGATTCTTGTGGATCATAGAATAACTAAAAGCACAACTAAAGGGAAAATGAGGACAATGATAATATTAACCTTCTTTTAATGAAGAAACTAGAAAATGAAAATGACATTACTAGGATAAGAACAGCAGTACCACCACAAAAACCAGTGTTTGATTCTTCCATCCATTGAGCAATGTTAAGGGCTCATTTCAGTGTGCCAGTGCCTATTTACCATAATGCCTATCATTTGGCAGGTGCTTAATAAATGTTAACTGATGCGAAACAGGCAGAAAGGGGAAGGTAAATGAGCAGAGTAAAATAGTAGAAGTGTAAGAGAAGTAAAGTAGTGTCTTTGTCGCATTCACATTTGGATCTGCTATCTCAGCTGTTCTCCTGCAGGAGAATCTAATCTGCTGCTAACTGTGTAGCAGTGTTGAATATATAGAAATTGATTTAGGTAGCCATAAATGGGCTATGCCTACATGTAGGCACAGTAGAAAAGTGTCTTCTGGGTATATGTTTAGGGGTGAAGGAAGAAGGGTCTCTTTGTAGTTCAAAATAACATTTCAGTCTCTTTGCTAATGCCAGATATTTCATTTGAAAAAAAAATAACTTTTCATTCTGCATTAGGAGGAGGATGCAAAATATAAAGAATCCCAGAAGAGGTAAACCACACTGGTTCAAAGTTACACTAATATCAAACAGAAGGTCCTTTCCCTAGAGCAGCTTTTGATGGAGGGGAGAAGAAACACAGGCCAAGGATGTACTCAGGAGAGGCAGAGTAGTCTAAATACAAACACCTTGGACGACATCCCCAAGCATTCTAATTTTTATGGAGACAGAAGCTCATACAATTTTTCTTTAAGAAAAAGAAAACAAAACAAATGTGCATGTTTTAGAAATATATCTGACCACATGAACACGGTTCTAGGGCCCTTCTGAGGACACCAGCAGAGGCCTGTGAGAGTAGGAAGCTGGAAGTTTGAGCTTCACGAGCTTCCCAGTAAATTAGGTTCTATGACACCACTTGGCTCTGTATCTGCAAATGGAATAGTATGACCCAAGGGATCTTCAGCTCTTCTCTTTCATATAGAAGACACAAATAATAAATAGGGGAATCTAGCTAAAAAGGTATGTTTACCACAAAAGAACTCCAAAGTTTTAGTTGTTGTCATCTTATGAACTGTATCTTCTTGATTCTTAAACACAAATACTTATAAAATGTACCATAAATTTAATAAGAGCTGGCGGGAGGCAGGTACGAGATGGGGTAAACAGCTGGCAAGTTTCTTTTGATATTGATTATGAAAGACATTCTGATTTCAAAGCCATTAAACTGTGGAAAATGCGTCATTAACCTTCAGAAATATAGTAACTATATTACCTTTTAGGTTATAATGCCATTTATTGAGTACATCATATATTACTAACTCATTGAAGAAACCAGTCATTTGCTCAAGGCCACGAGTAGTAAAATCAGAATTCAAGGCCAGGCCCACCGAACTCCAGAGCTCACGCTCTTACCCAGTACACTCTTCTGCATCTGCCATACTTGTTAGCCATTTATTTTATAGCCTATATTTATATTCCTAACGACCCAGGATTAGGAAGGCTTTTAAAGAATACTGAGTGTCCTTGGTGAAAGAACATCAATTTGACCCCCTGATCAGTTCATATAATCTGGAGTGGGTGTCCTAGAAGTAAAAATTAAATGAAAGCTGTATGTTAGGTAATGTCTAATATTACCCCAGTATTAGATAGTGGAAGAGGACAGGGCTTTTCAGGGAGTGATTTGTACTCATTCACTGGACTTCATTCATATGTCTCATATGCACAGGCTTTTGGTCAATGCAGTGAGGTCCAGCTATGTGCAAGGCAGTGACAATGTGAGGGTATGTGCTGCCCATGGACACTGGGAGGAATGGCCTTGGGAACAAATAGTGGTTTGGGGCAAAAAGCTTCTTCAGGAGGAAGAGACAACTTGGGGTGACCTTCCAATTTTCCACATGGAAGTGGGAGGATTATAGGGTTTGTTCTGAGTGAGAGGAAATTACTTCTGAGGCTGGTAAAGCCTATGACTTGTCAGTGGGGAGACTGTCCAATAAGCCTCGGGGTTGTTTCCTCAAAAAAAGAACTGGGAAGGGAGGAAGAGTCATTCTTGTGCAAGCAGCTGCTGTCCGGTCTCTCCCTCTGCTAGCGCTTATCCTTGAACATAGTCTTTGCTTTGGGACTCTGTGAAATCTTCCTCATTTACTGGAATATGCTAATACTTTCCTTGCCTTCCCTGGGACTTTATCTTTTTTGTGTATGCTCTTATTTTAATTTTACGTTTTGTTGCAATTACATACAGTTGCTTTTCTGTGGTTGGAGATCACAAGAACAGAATGCAATTTTAAATCCTAAAGATGTCACAGAAACAGAAGCCACAAATTAAAAATTGATCTGATACCAAAAGAAAATGGGTAAATATGGCACTCCGGAACAGGGAGATGATAAAAAGAAATTATAGAGAAAAAAATTAATGAAACTGACAGGAAGTACATCAGACAGAAGAAATAAATCAGGAAAAATGTGATGAGATATTGGAATGGCTGAGCTCAGAATAGCCCAGTTTGTCTAACCTAAGAAGGACATACCAAATATGGAGGCAGGTTAGTCACTCAGAAGCTTCTAGGTCACTTCAAACGAGAAAATCCAATTAGAAAGTAAATAGAACCCTGCACTGGAACTGTGACGATTTGATGTTTGCTCTTACGGTTTTGAGGTTTTAGTTATCTTCACTGAAACTCGGCCTTTTCATCAGTAAAATATTATGTCCCTCACTTATTAACCAATAAGTTATTTCATTATTGTATTATTTAACAAGTATTTAATAAGCAAAGTAACTATCAAGCAACATGCCAGGTACTTAGATATTTCTATAAGGCATGTATAAAGGGAAAAAAATGTGGCTTTCTAAAGCTGTTTATAGTATAGCAGGGAAGGCAGATAGGCAAACAGAAAATTACAGTTTAATAAGTTAAAATTAATTTAATAAGGTCAAGGTCAGAGATCAGTTTGAAGAACTTTGGAGCCCAGAGAGATGAATTAATTTTCTAAAGGTTTGAGGAGTTTCACAGAGGAGGTAACATTTGAAATAAGCCAGGAAAAAAAAAAAATCAGATAACATGGATGAGGTGTGGGTAGGGGAGGAGGCAATCAGTAAAAAACTAAAAGAAGGTCATGTGGTTGGAAAATGGTAGCTCCATTATGTGTGGTGACCCATAGGTCTTGGGAGGGGGGAAGAGGCTGCTAAGGGGTCATTATGAAGGGTCTGAGATACCAAGTTAAATGAAGCCACTAGCATGTATCCTGAGGGCTGGTGGTTCTCATCTTCATCCTGCCACGTCTAACATACTCCCGTGGACAAATCCATAAAACAGACTAGGGGTTGTGTGTACTTACTAGCTCCTTAGCTTTTTTCCTCAGGGAAACATTTCATAATTTTGGTGAATGAAAAGAATGTTATTGTGACATCTTAGAATCCATTCTTTTTATTTTTATTTTATTTTTTTAAAGATTTTCTTTATTCATTCACGAGAGACAGAGAGAGAGAGAGGCAGAGGGAGAAGCAGGCTCCCCACTGAGCAGAGAGCCCGACGTGGGACTCCATCCCAAGACCCCTGGGATCATGACCTGAGCTGAAGGCAGACGCTTAAGTGACTGAGCCACCCAGGCACCCCTATTCTTTTTATTTTTAAGTAAATCATTCCTTAGATCGCTGCTTTCAATATTATCATAGCACATAGCCCAACTAACAACACAGACTTCTGTGAGCACATGATTGAGTGCTTCTGCGAGTAATGGGGAGCCAGTGAAGGTTCCGAAGCTGGGAAGGGACCTGGCAAGTTAACAAATGGCAGCATGGGGGATGAATTTGTGGATGAAGAGATTAGAGGTGGAAGATCAAGGAAGAAATGATAAGATCCAGGACTCAGGAAGGGGCAGAGAGGAAGGAGGGAGCAAAATGGAATGATCCCCTCCTCTTCTAACATAGTAGGTATGTTAGAGTCAAAAATACACAAGAGGAATGGACAGAAAGACAAAACATTACTGAACTCTCACCTGGACCTCTAGTAAATACAATAAGAAACAAAGAGGCAGGGGCGCCTGGGTGGCTCAGTTGGTTAAGCGACTGCCTTCGGCTCAGGTCATGATCCTGGAGTCCTGGGATCGAGTCCCGCATCAGGCTCCCTGCTCTGCAGGGAGTCTGCTCCTCCCTCTGACCCTCCCCCCTCTCATGTGCTCTCTCTCTCATTCTCCCTCAAATAAATAAATAAAATCTTTAAAAAAAAAAAAAAAAGAAAGAAAGAAAGAAGCAGGGGCACCCCCAAGAAGAGTGCTATGCATGGGTGAGGTTTAAGAAGCTTCCTGAAGCTATTTGCCTTCTCACCAGTGATTAGGGGACCAGTTCTGGTTACTCAGAGAGCTACTGCTCTTCCCAAAGTCCGGGGGAAGGTTGATTTCCAAGTAGATGAGATGCTGGAATTAATGGACTCCAGGTTCTTTAGGAGGTTGGGCCTCCTGCCAGGGCTGATTAGCCCAGCTGGCCTGTCCACTATTCCTGTTTTATTGCTTCCTTTCTCATTAAGGAAGGTGTTGGGTTTGGATAACCATAAACAACATGTCTGCTGCTATAGGGCTACCATCTCTTGCACAGCCAGCGGCTGAAACCAGGCTCTCAGGAGTCTTTGTTAAAGACTTAGGTTGCAGTTTTGGAGAAACAGGACAAGGAAGCCCAGGTTTGAAAATGTGTACATAAATGGTTATTTTCCTATTTTTCTCTTTTTCCTTTCCTAAAAAAAATCAAAGTGGCAGGGAAAATAAAACTTAAAAAAAATAAAATCAGTGTTGTTTTTCCTCATTCTCTCTTCTCTCTCATCCCTGCTCTCTCAACATAGCCACATGGAGATGTGAGGGAAGGGAGTTGGAGGCTTCCCTTCACATCAGTCTGCCCCCAGTGGGCCCAAGGAGTCTGAGCAGCCCCTGGCCACTTGCTGAGCTGTTCTGTGGGTGCCTCACACCTCCCATGTCCACTTGAGCCCAAGGGCTAAAGTCTTATGGGACAACAGAACCCTTGAAAGGGAACCGGCCACCCAGCCCCTCTCTACCCTCATTCTAGTAATCTCAACACTTGTACTTCTTCCCCGTCCCCAGGCAGCGTGTTCCTTAAAATGACCTTCATTGGCACATCATTTCTCACCAGGAACTGTACCCTTGTTCTTTCCAGTCCTGCAATTTTCTCTCTTCCAGCACAGGGAGAATCATATTTACTCAGAAAACCACAGTGTTGAACTATAGCCCTCACTTTCTTGGAGTTTCACTTTCTAAGGGAATTTTGCAGCTGGTTCCATCTGCTTTTCCTGATTTTTTTTCTCTCCTCTTCTGCCCATGTTGATTTCTTCCCCAGTCCTAACCAGTCCCCAGCCTCAGTTCCTCCCCCACATGTCACCATGATGGTCTTCTCTGCTCACGGTAGACACACAATTCATCAAACCTCTCACCATGTCCCCAAGAGCAAATGCTCAGAAAATCCTTGTTGATTTGTACCAACTACTTCCAGAGCCTTTAGTATTAATACTTTCTAGGAATCTCTCCCCTGCAGAACATCTCATAAAGCTGGTTTAGGTTGTACATAAAAGTCCTACCTCACTGTGTTTTTTGTTCATGTGGCTTCTCTAGAAAAGGACAGGAATTACTCCTGTGCTGAGAGTGGATAAATTAACTATTCTGAATGCTAATTATGTTAATGTGAATTATCCATGTGCCTTTTAAATTTTAAGCAGACCTTTCCCTGCTAGTTCGCATACATCTGGGCTATTACCTACTTCCACAAATATGTCCAAAAGACAAGCAACCAACTCTAATGTTAGATTGATCCAAACCCAACTCATGTGCTTTAGACAAGGAGAGTGGTCTAGGATAACATTCGGTTGACTTTAAGAACTTAACCAATAAGCCAGATACCTTTCCAAATGCTTTACAAATATTCGGTCATTTAAATATCATAACATGCTCTGAGATGGATATTGTTACTATTCTGATTTTACAACTAAGGAAAGTAAAGCACAGAGAGGTCACACAGTGAGTAAACCACAGAATCAGGATTCAGACACAGACAGTCTGAGGGCAAAGTCCATGCCCCTAACCACTCCTCAATGCTACCTCCCCAGTAACAACTTATAAATCGTTTACTTACAAATCCCCCTGCAAGTCAGAAGAGAGTTCAGATGAACTTCTATTTATGCAGTGTCTGTGTCTCTGCAGAATCTTATTTATGTACACAGTATTTTACAAATCCAACCATTTTCTGGAATCAAGTCCTCATTTAAAAGAGCTAGACAAAACCTCAATGAGATACCACTTCACACCAGTCAGAATGGCTAAAATTAACAAGTCAGGAAACAGATGTTGGCAAGGATGTGGAGAAAGGGGAACCCTCCTACACTGTTGGTGGGAATGCAAACTGGTGCAGCCACTCTGGAAAACAGTATGGAGGTTCCTCAAAAAGTTGAAAATAGAGCTACCCTATGATCCAGCAATAGCACTACTGGGTATTTACCTCAAAGACACAAATGTAGTGATCCGAAGGGGTACATGCACCCGAATGTTTATAGCAGCAATGTCCACAATAGCCACTATGGAAAGAGCCAAGATGTCCATCGACAGATGAATGGATAAAGGAGATGTGGTGTATATATACAATGGAATATTATGCAGCCATCAAAAAAAAAAATGAAATCTTGCCATTTGCAACGACGTGGGTGGAACTAGAGGGTATTATGCTAAGCGAAATAAGTCAATCAGAGAAAGAGAAGTATCATATGATCTCACTGATATGAGGAATTCTTAATCTCAGGAAACAAACTGAGTGGTGGGGAATGGGAGGGATGGGGTGGCTGGGTGATAGACATTGGGGAGGGTATGTGCTATGGTGAGCGCTGTGAATTGTGCAAGACTGTTGAATCACAGACCTGTACCTCTGAAACATATAATACATTATATGTTTAAAAAAAAAAAAAGGAAGAAGATAGTAGGAAGGGAAAAATGAAGGGGACGAAATCGGAGGGAAAGACGAACCATGAGAAACTATGGACTCTGAGAAACAAACTGAGAGTTTTAGAGGGGAGGGGAGTGGGGGGGATGGGTTAGCCCGGTGATGGGTATTAAGGAAGGCACGTATTGAATGGAGCACTGGGTGTTATATGCAAACAATGAATCAGGCAACACTACATCAAAAACTAATGATGTAATGTATGGTGACTAACATAACATAATAAAATAAAACTAAAAAAATAAATAAAAGACCTTAGAGACAAAAAAAAAAAAAAGAGCTAGACTTTGAACTCCTTTTGGAATATAAGGATCTTGTACAAATTGGTGCCATCTTGTAACTAAATACTTATGACAAATGTCCTCACAGGATAGGTGACAGGAACATGATTGTCTCCTTATCTTCAATATCAGAACATTATAATAAGCTCAATACATCATAAAATCCTTCTGGTCTCCAGATCTCACTGGATGGTGATTTGCCTTTACCACTTCTGGGGTTGTTGGATTCCATATATGAATTACCTGGTAAGCAAGGCATACTTCCCTTTCCTTCTCTGAAATTTCTATCTTTCAAAATTCAAGGGGGCAGACCCCAGGCCTCATATCCTGAGCTTTAGCAAATAGACATGTGTTGGTCTTATCTAGATCTTTAGTTCCATTGTAGGTTTTCATGGCATGCTTTTATTTTTCCTGATCTCCAAGGTTGTTATTTGTATTAGGGTACTGCTTCCAATTCTTTGACCAGTTTAGTTGCCCTGTCTTAGGTCATATAACTTCTTCAAAGAGTGATAGTTTTCCATGAGCTTGTGTGTGGGCAGGTTTGAAATCAGATTGACTTCTTTGTGTGACTAGAGCACCGCAGCCTCCAGTTAAGCACTGACTCTGTGCCAGGCACTCTGCTAGGAAGTAAATACAAGTGATATCATGATATCCCTTCACAGGGAGGGACCTTTAGTAAATACAATAAGGAATAAGAGCTAACAGTTCAAGGTTTCTAAGAAGTAGTCCACAGACTCCTGGACTCCTTTGTTGGATCATAAATGATAGTTCAGAATCCCACCACCAAACTGTAACTATAAATTATTACGCTATTTAGCATTAGTTCATTTGAATTCATGCATCACCTTAGATGAACCCACATAAATGTTCATCTGCTAGGTCTATGCCACTTCCTATAACTCTCAGGATCTTCCTGTGATTGGCCTAATATTATTTATCCTTTGATCAGTAGTCAGGATCCTCGACACAACTTTGTCAAGTATTATTCCAGCTCATGGATGAGGAAATTGAAGCTCACAGTGGCCACAGAAATAACAGAACATGTTTGTCACTTCACAGTTTTCATTATATATGTATATATGATCTCATCACAGCTACAGTGATCTTGGCATAAATTACTTCATATCACTTTCTTGTTTAAATCCCTCCAATAGCTCTCTGTCACACTCAGAATAAGAAACATCCATCCTTTCTTCTCTGACCTTTTTTCCTATTTTGTTTTGTTTTATTTTATTTTTATCATGATAAGTGTACTCCTTAATCCCATCCCCTATTTCCCCCAAGCCCCCACTCACCTCCCCTCTGGTAACCATCCGTTTATTCTCTACAGTTAAGAGTCTGTTTCTTAGTTTGTCTCTCTCTCTTTTTTTCCCTTTGCTCATTTGTTTTGTTTCTTAAATGCCACATATTCCACATTCCCTTACTCACTATGCCACATATTCCACATTCCCTTACTCACTATACTCCAGATGGTCTTCTCTTGGTTCTACAAACAACAGTCCTGTATCCATATCTTGTCCTTTTCCTGTGCTGCTCCTACAGATCCATCAAGGGACTGGTTCCCTCTTCACTCAGGTCTAGGCTCAGCTACCACCTTTCAGCAGGGTGACCTGAGCACTATCTAAAGTATCCACCCCCACCCATCCTGCCAAGTCACTCTTTATCAGATTATTCTGTTTCATTTTCTTCCTAGCTCTTATTATTTCTAAATTTCTTTTCTTGGTTTACCTTTTTAAAATTATTTTATTATGTTATGTTAATCACCATACATTACATCATTAGCTTTTGATGTAGTGTTCCATGATTCATTGTTGGTGTATAACACCCAGTGCTCCATTCAGTACATGCCCTCTTTAATACCCATCACCAGGCTAACCCATCCCCCCAGCCCCCTCCCCTCTAGAACCCTCAATTTGTTTCTCAGAGTCCATAGTCTCTCATGGTTCGTCTCCCCTTCCGATTCCCGCCCCCCCGCTATCTTTCTTCTTTTTTGTTTACTTTTTATTGTTAGTCTTTTCCCCTTGACTAAAATGTAAGCCAAAGAGAGCAGAGCCTTGTTCTGTTTCACTCACTGCTGTATTTCTCCTCCTAGAATCTGTTTGGCATATAGCAGGTATTCAATAAGTATTGGTTGAGTGAGTGAATAAATGCATTTGATAATGCCTTAATGTTTTGGGATGGAAACCCTTAGCCCCTTTCTAGTCTCATTTTTAGATATTCTCCTTAGGTAATTTCATCTCCAATGGCTTTTTATACCACTCTCACTATTTGCCTCCAGCTTGACTCTTTTTTTCTGTCTCCCATATTTGTTGTTTATGTAATTTTGACTTACATCACCAAAGATGCTCTTGACTGTTGAGGAATAGGACCCCAGGGGGATCAGCATTAATATTACAAAATGTTGATACATTTAACATTTTGTATTTAGAAGGAACTTAGATTTCCTCTACTCCCAATGCATGACTTTACATGTCGATGAAGAAAGTTCAAGAAAATAGCAAGCCCAAATCTCACAACCGGTGTGTGGCAAAACCCAGAACTTCCAGGGTACATTACTACTTCCACAGTAGTTATCTGCCTATTAGACTCTACCTCTCCTTTTGCTAATGACACCACACACACACACACACACACACACACAGAGAGTTTTATTTTATTGAGATAAAATTCACATACCATGAAATATATGCATACCCTTTAAAAGTGTGCAATCCTGTAGTTTCTAAGGTATGCATGGGATTGTGAAACCATGTATTTAATTTTAGAACATGTTCATCACCCCCCAAAGAAACCCCATATCTATTTGTCGTCACTCCCGCCCCCCTCCCCTTCATTTCCCCTCCCCTTCTCCGGCCCTAGGAAACCACTAATCTACTTTCTGTCTCTACAGACTTGCCTATTCTGAACATTTCATGTAACAGAATCATACAACATGTGGCCTTTTGTGTCTGGCTTCTTTCACTTAGCTTAATGACTTCAAGGTTCATCATGCTATAATTTTACCTTTTTGTTTTGCTTAACGCCTTTTCTCTAACTGCCTTATTTTAATATGTCTTTGAACAAAAATTAAACTCTGAATATCCTGGAAGCCAAAGGCAAAAAAGAAAAACACAAATATGTTACTCCACTCTAGTTAGCTATAAAGGGAACACACAGTTTCTCAGGAGCAGAGAGTTTTTGTAGCCCTACATTTTGAGGGGAACCCTCAGTGCAGCCCTGTTTTACCATACAGCTCTGTCTTTTTATCATTTAAGGTGTTTTCCTTGTTTTCTTATTATACTATCTCCGGGTCCCTTTGGGTTTGGCACCCAGAGCAGTATCGAGAAGGGAGAGAGAACGACCTTGTGGTGTCCTCAGTGACTCTTCTCTTTGTGGGGACAAGTGGGAATTCTTACTTAATTTTTTTTTTTTAAAGATTTTATCCATTTGACAGAGAGAGACACAGCGAGAGAAGGAACACAAGCAGGGGGAGTGGGAGAGGGAGAAGCGGGCTTCCCCCCAAGGAGGGAGCCCGATGCGAGGCTCGATCCCAGGACCCTGGGATCATGACCCGAGCCGAAGGCAGACGCTTAACGGCTGAGCCACCCAGGCGCCCCTACTTAATTTTTAATAACATTCCAATTTAACCTCCACTTTTAATTCTCAGGATCTTTCTTCCATCTTTGATCACAATCCTTACTTCCATCTCAAATTTGTGGAATATTTTTACAACTTACTCCTGAAAGGGTAGAGCACTTTGCCAACCTTGATTCTAAAATAGGTCTCAAATAATGCAAATACTCTAGTAGATGCCGGGAGAGGACAAGCAGTTATATGTAGGGAGAGATGAAAAGAGGAATATGATTGTTTGCTGATGTCTGCCTCCGGGTTTGGGAAAAGGAAAGTTCTGGCATTTATGCTACATCTCACATTATTTTTTTTTCTTTTTGGGGATCTGAGGTACAGAGAATTAAATTAAAATCATGCTTCTCAACTACAGCAGACTATCATCAGTTCATGCAAAGTCTTTTGTTTTAATTTTTGTTTTTGTTTTAATTTTCACCTTGATCTCTAATCTTTGCTCACATTCACCTCCCTCTTATGCATGCTTTCCTTCTGCATTTGGTACATGTCCTTAAGAGACATGTATCTTTAGAAACTATTTAGTGTTAGTGGATGTGAATGAGTAATTACATTAATATTGTGACATAAATCTCATTCTGTTGCTATTTTTTTTAACTCACCACTACATCTTTAAAGCTAATTCATGTTGCTGGATTTACATTGACTCTATTGCTCCAACTGCTGCATAATGTTTTATGGTATGTTATCCACCACCTTTTACTTTTCCATTCCTCTAGCAATGGAAACCTGTATGGAACAATGACATAGTGAACATCCTCATACTTGTCTCCTTAGAGGCCTGAGGAAGAATTCCTTTGGTTTGTATGCCTAAGAGAGGGATTGGTGGGCCATAGGATGCAAATACACTGTTGTCTTTAGCAGCTTCCCTTGTGCATAACTGGCATCCTCTCAGTCCTACCTCCTGTATTACCTATTGCTGCAGGGACCAGAGCTTGGCAGATGCACAGGCTGTCACCAGCTTGGCACCCATGGGATGTGGTACAACCTTGCTTCTTATTTCCTGCTCTGGGACTTCACTAAGGCAGAGATGCAGAACTCAGGGAACCTGCTCAACACTCATGCCTACACAATTAAGTGGGGGAATGGGGAGGGGCAGAGGTTAATAGTCCCAAAGCTACTCTTGACCTTTTGGAGGGTAGGAGCCAAGGGATAAGTATGTTTCCTTGAATTCCCGTGGGAGGAAGTTCTGAGACATAGTTCATAAGACTCTTACCAAGTTCCCTGTGGGGTTGAGTACAAGTTGCCAACTTGAAAACACATCCTGGTACTGGTTTTGCCTTTTCCCTAGTTCAGTCCTCCAGTTCCTCATTCCTGCTCCCTGTTATTACTTCCCAAATCAACTATCTATAGATAAGCTTTGTCTCAGGTTCTGCTTCCAGGGGCTTCCCAGAGTACAACATTATCCCTAAGTACTGCTAGACTGCTATCTAGGGGATCTGGGCCCTAATCTGGAGAGTCTGGCCAGCCTCCAACTTGGGGACCAGAGACTGGGCCATTTCAAAACTTCAGAGGGCCACCTTTTAACAAGAGGCTTTGCCTCTGCTTGGAAAGCTCCCGAGGTGGGATCTTTCATTGGTGGATCAGTGATTTTTTTTAATACTTCCTGCAGTTATTTTCAAAATGTGGTTGTGGGGTGCCTGGGTGACTCAGTCAGTTAAGCATCTGCGTTCGGTTCAGGTCATGAACCCAGGGTCCTAGGATCGAGCCCCACATCGGGCTCCCTGCTCAGTGGGGAATCTGTTTCTCCCTCTCCCTCTGCCTGCCACTCCCCCTGCTTGTACTCTCTCTCTCTCTCTGTCAAATAAATAAAATCTTTTTTAAAAAAGTGGTTGTAATAGGGGCGCCTGGGTGGCTCAGTTGGTTAAGCGACTGCCTTCGGCTCAGGTCATGATCCTGGAGTCCCTGGATCGAGTCCCACATCGGGCTCTCTGCTCAGCGGGGAGTCTGCTTCTCCCTCTGACCCTCCCCCCTCTCATGTGCTCTCTCTCATTCTCTCTGTCTCAAATAAATAAAGAAAATCTTTAAAAAAATAAAAAAAAATAAAAAATAAAAAGTGGTTGTAATATACATACATGCCCTGGTGATTATAAAATATTTCCCCCAGACATTGACCTCTGCCCTCATAATTTCTGATTTCTGATGTATGGACAGTAGACTCATCCTGGGATGTTCCATAACAGAGTATTAAGAAAATTTCCTTCTCAATTCTTGTTAATATGGAAGCATCACATGATTTATGCTTTCCAGTGAAGGGTGTTAGAGTCAGCTTATGTCCTGGAAAATGCAGTTGTTCTAACGGTCATATTTTCACTTGGATTTACTTAGGGAAAAATGATCATTTCTTTGAGTGGACATATGTCAATGTTAATGCTTGTGTGTATGTGTGTTGTGTGTGTGTGTGTGTGCACGGGCGCACATGTGTGTGTGTGCATGCCAGCTCACTGTGTGGGGTGAATCATCATGGAAAAAGCACAGATCATGACCACCTGGGAGCAGGGTATTGGCAGAACTCCATCAAGGGAATGTGTCCTCCTTCTCACTTGCAAACAACTTTTAAAAATCTCCTCCCCCTTCTGCTTTTGTTGTGTGAACAGGTGGTTAATACATATACCCCAGGAAAGAAGATTTGGCTTGAAGGTGTGGTGACCACCTCAGCTGGAGGCACAAACAATCTATCAGATTCCTATGCTGCAGGATTCTTGTGAGTAACATGTGCAGTTTCACTCCCAGGGACTTTGAGGAAAGGACAGTAAAGTGGTACTGCTCATTATTCTGCCCACTGGAGGGGGAAGGTTCATTTCTCCCTGAAAGTTCTTTATCTGTTCCTTTGTGAATGGGTGTAACCCATGCAACAAACAGAGATGAGTGACTTCTCTAGACACTAAGATGTCAGGTACAGGCTTCAGGGCGAAGACAGTAGTAGTAATAGTGGTAGTAGTGACCATATAGCCATAAGACCTTTATTTAATAGCTATAGTTCAAAGACAGTGCCTACAACATACAATTTCTCATCTAATATTCACCATAGTCCTAGGAGACAGGTAAGAGTAAGATTGGAGGAACAGAGACAGGAGATAAGAAAAGGTAGAGGAGATTAGTGTCATAATAATAATAATTTTAACTCTATGTGCCACATGCTTTCTGAAGTGCTATCTAATAACTGAACAACCAGTGAGACAGATACTACTATTTTACAACCACCCAATGAGATAGATGTGAGAGCTTGAACTCAAGCCTAGGCAGTCTGCTTCAGAGTCTAGCCTCTTTGCCGCTACCTTAGACCTCTTTCTTTTCTGCCTCACATAGTCTGTCCACAAAAAGAAGTGGTAGACAGTCAAAGGAATCAGGAATTTCTCTGATAGGAAGATCAGCAAGGGCTTCATGGAGGAGGTAGCATTTGAGGGGGACATAGAAAGGTGACTGTACTTTCTACAGGTGGAGAGTGGTGGTGATGGTGGAGGGGAGCATTTGAGGCAGAAGGAACACTATGGGCAAAGGCACAGGGGAGGGGAAATGGGTCGTGTGATGAAAGCTTCAGGAGCAGCAGGAATATAGTGAGGACTGCAATGGGGGGGTGGTTCTCTACCAATCGTGGAAGGTTGTGAACGCCAGTCAGAGGAAGTGAAGCCTTGTTCTACACTCAGTGGCAAGCCACGGAAGACTTTGGAGGAAGAAAGAGACACCGTCTGACCTGTGTTTCCATGTTGGCTTTGGGAATAGTATGCACAAGGGTTTGGAGAGGCAAGCGATGGGACAATGGACTTGAAGGCTTCTGCAGCTATCTGGACAATGACTTTAACACCGAAGCATAAGGGGCTCTCACTGGCCTGCCAGCATCATATGGCGGGGCAGACCCCTCAGGACCACAGACTCACCAAGTGACCACTCTAGTCCCGTGGCCCTGGTTTTTTGGTCTGCGGCAAAGTCCTCCTAAGAGCTGAGCTCTGCCCTCAGCTTTGTGTTTCCTTACTAACAGCTGTTCCTAATTAAACACATGTAGTTTGCCCCCATTAAGGCAGCTTCTTGAATACATTTGTAAAGGACAAATCAGAGCGGTCAGGCAGATTGTGTTTGCAGATGGAATCCTGGCACATGCAGATGAAGATAATGAGTCCAAAAAATATATGATGGTACGCTGGGTCTTCCATGCCTGTGTTCCCAGCACCTAGCATTGAGTGGCACAGAGCAGTTGTTCGATGAGCATGGTTCCAGTGAATGAAAGGGAATGAATCAGCATTTGATACAGTGGTTCTGAGAGTCTTCTTTCAAAAATACACTCCCCACCAGGTTTCCTTGTGAGCCGTGGAGCAAGGGCAAGAAACAGTTAGGACGACAGGGGCCTCTTAGAACCAGCAGAGGAATGGCTTTTGCTCAGCCATCATAGACAGACTCTTCTGCCAGGCGAGCAAGCAGCCCAGTTGTCCTGAGTGTTTTCATGAGCATGCTTCCCTTCAGGGAATGATGTGAAATGGGAAACACTACAGCCCTTCATGGAGGGAGCTGGAGAGAGACCTGCCTTTTCATGAGCACCAGCCAAATCTCCATAGATCTCTGTGGCCACTTTGCAAATGCAGATTAACATAGTTGTTCAGGGTTAGGTTGTCGTTCAGGTATCCAGTGTGTAGTGGACACAGATCAGTTGAAAACTAGCTCACTTGGCTCCTGGTCTTCTCTCTTACCTCTTTATCACCAATTTGCTCTCCCCTCTGCTGGCAGCACCCAGCCAAGTGTCCTTTGAGTCTAGTTCTCCAAGGAGCATAAATTGCTTCCTGGGGAGAATAAAGCGTTCTAAGAAGCTCTAGAAAGCTAGCAAGATTCCTTGGAAAGAAGACATCTTTCAGGCTTTTTTCAATATATGGCATAACAACGAGCTTACAAGGACACTTGCACATTTATGCACGAGTCAGAACTTTCTGATTCCAGCCAAGGCTTTGAGACTCTCTGATGCACTACAGACACACCCTTGGCATACTGCCGTGTCGCCAGCACCTGGTAGTATCTGCCACCCAGTCAGTAATCAATCTATTTGTGTGGAATGGAAACTCCTGGCTACAATAGCATCCTTGGTGGGATGTACCAGTTGTCTTGCCACCTTTCACTGAAAGGGAGACTTGGAACACCATCTATCTCCCCTCTCCGAGGGCTTATTATTTACAGGAGGAAGAGGATGATAACTTCCTCTCACCGTCCCACTCTGAAAAGCACAGGGAAGCAGGGGTTCTGGTCATAGTCATTTTGAATGCTCCAGGCCCTGGATGTGCATATAGGATGTGGGTTTGGAAAGGAGGATGCATCTTCTTCCCTCTCATGTTAGAGTTCTTTCAAAAACTACCCATACTAGCAAAAACACCCCCCAGGTTTACCAGTTAACATTAGTTTGTTGAGTATATATTCTTTGCACATCACTGTTATAAGAAGGTCTATCGAGGTCACAAGTAGGAATTTGATACCATTCCTATAAATGAGTATACAGGTATTTGCATACCCAGTGCTTTACAAATGACTCACATGTTCACACAGGCATTTTTGTGTCTATCCTCAGTGCTGAGAACAAGGCCTTGCATTTACAGCTGATTAATTCATGTTGAATGAGTAATGAATGAATGAGCAAATGGGATATTTTAAATACCAAAATACAGTCCTGTATGGATATCCAGCTGCTGCTAGATGTGATAATGCATTTACTCATCATTTTGTTTCTTTGTTCAGCAAGCATAGGGATAGAAGGGTGAATAAGACATACTTGCTTTTATAGGTAAATATTTGTTAAATATGGACTCTGTCGTATTTGTTGCATTGGTGGAGAGAGCACTGATTTAGAGCATCAACCCAGAATTCATGTTATAGTTCTACCCCAGGATAGTTAATACTGTATCTCAGTATTAGTATATATTAACTTGTTAGTTATATAATTAATTAGTTATATATTTAGCATAACTAAATCTGGTATCCTGATTTCACAGGGTTGGTAAATTCCAAAGCAATCTTATGTCCCAGTCTGAACAACAACAGCAACAACAAAAGTTCAGTTGTATTATTGTCAGATTTTCTTTTTGATTTAAAATTTTTGTTTTGCATTTTGCTTTGCTTTATTTTGTTTTTATAATTCTAATTATCAGTAAATATTTGTTAGTTTTTATGAGAACAAAATACAATTGTCAATGTGAAAAAGATTTTAAAATGTTAATAATATCCATTTATAATATAAAAATTAACAATGCTTTTTATTCCCATAAGGAAAAAGTTTAATTCTACAAGTCACTGATTTGGAGTTCCATATGGTTTCAAATTTGGGAAATCATAGTTATGCATTATTTGTCCCTAGTGTGCTGAATGGTGATTCTCAAAGTTCCTTAAATCTAATTTTATCCAGATCAATTTCAACTTAACAAAGAGTACGAAGCACCTACGTGTGCTAGGAACTGAGGTGGATATTTTGGGTACAAAGCTAAAACCTGTCTGTTCTCAGTGAGCTCCTAACCAACTGGGGGACAGCAGAGAAATAAGGAAGTAATTATCGTGGGCTGGCAGAGGGTATAAATAAGAGTTCTGTGAAGGTATAGAGGAAGAAGGTACCACTGTTGGCTGGGACAGCAGAGTTTGGAAGAAGACACTTGACTTGGAGATGAACAGATGGGAAGAAATTTGCCAGATGAGGTGAGGTGGGTTAGAGGAGGAGAGAAAGGGAATTCTAAGCAGAAGTTAAAACATGTATGAAGACTCAGGTGAGTATGTGAAAGCATGGTGAGTCTGGGCAGCCTAGTGTAGTTATAGGTGGCTTAGAAGCAGGGAATGGAGTTTAGGGTGAGAGAAGAGGGGAGAAGAGGTACAGAAGAAGGCTCACATGTGTGCTCAGGAAAGATTGTGAAACACCTTATCTTTTATACCGTAAGACTGAAGCTCTCAGTCACGTTTATTATATATATATAATTACAATTAGAAATTTCCCAAAGTTTTAGAAGTAGGAATACAAAGAGAAAATTAAATGAATGAGTAAATGAGTGAACAAATTGAATGCATAAATAATAAGGGCAGAGTTAGTGGTGGGTGTTGAAAGAACCAAGAGGGCAGTATTTTTGAAGGATAGCATGCCCCGGAAAGTGGGTATTTGGCATAGTGGAGTATGTGATTACGTGTGAGCAATGCAGGTCCTCCATTATGATGTGTGTGATGGTAGCATAGTTGAAGCTCTGCATGGTTAATTATAGTACCAAGTAAAATTATTGCATTGACTGCTGACAGTGATATATGAGAGATGCAAATGGCTGGACCATTCTTGCCTAGGTCATAGGTGTATGTGAGTTAGAGTCACATGAAAGGTACATGTACAGGACAGGGTGCAAGCAGGGGAGTTTGAGTGATGGAAAGTATAGTGTCTATGCTCCTGTGATTGTGTGTCCTGTGGCCAGGGGGTGGGGAGGGTGATAATTAGGCTTACAATGGCTAGGGTATTCATTTTATTTGTTAGTATTACAGGGATAAGATAAGTCATTAGCAACAAGATATTTTATGACAAGGGCAATTCATTTTACTCCCTTGGACCTGTTTCTTTTCCTATAAAATGAAGAGGTTGGATTTGATAATCCCTAGAATGTCTTCCAGCTGTGTACTCAATGCTTAAAATACTATCTTCTCCTTTAAAGTACTAGGTAAATTTCATGGTGGGTATTGGTGATATGTGTGTGTGTTAGGCAGTCCCTATAGAGCTTATTATATGCAATTTTTAAGATGTATTGATGTAGCATTTTTCCTGCTTTTTTAGATGGTTGAACACTTTGGGAATGCTGGCCAATCAGGGCATTGATGTTGTGATACGACACTCATTTTTTGACCATGGATACAATCACCTCGTGGACCAGAATTTCAACCCATTACCAGTAAGTGTGAGATAAAGATTCCCAACTCCTCTTCCATGTCCCTCAGTTATTTGACCATGCCTTGTTCCACACTGAGAGAATTTTTCTCCTCCCTCTGTAACCAGGTAATTTTATAAATTGGACAGAAGTATTCATGTCTTTGTTCTCTTGACCCATTTCACAGACTTTTGGCTTCACTACACACACACACACACACACATCTATGTGCACACACGCATATATACATATGCATGTGTGCATATACATACATACATTTATGTATTTATTTACTACTATTATTTTAAAAAACTTTGTGCAGTTGAGATTCCACATCTACTTGTGGCCTGTTTGAACTGTGCTTGAGAGTGAATTTTTCCAGATTATTTTCTTTTAATGCTAATAGGAGACATTAGTTAACGTCAGATGCAACATGTTGAAAGCAGATGGGAGCGTATTGGCCAAGATCAGATGCAGTAGGAACCCATCTCTTAGGGAGTAGCTGAAGTGCACTTGCAGTTAGGTGTTGATCCCTATGTGACAACGAGGGGATTTGCCCAGGACACCAACTTCCCTAGGAAAGAGAAGGGAAGGGGAGGCTAAAGAAGACTGGCAAGAGCAGTGATCTTGGTTTGTTGGGTGACAGTATTGACCTATCAGAGAGATCCCACTTCGTCCAGAGAAGCTGCACTCATCAGAAATATTACGTGGGTCATCTTTTTCACAGACATCATGGTCACAGAGAAAGGTCAGACTTCTCTCACTAGCTCATAGACTGTCAGAGCTGGGATTCCCCTTTGAGGAGATCCAGTTGCACCTCCTGTAACAGAGGAACTGATAGTCTGAGTAGAGGGGAGAGGAAGATATAGAACCAGCTCTAGAACCCTTGCATGTGCCCTAGTCCAGTACTCTTCCTACAAAATTACTCCTGCCCTTGGATCCACAGTAAGCAAACCCAACTGGAACCAGTGAGTGTTCCTGTCATTTGCTTCCCTCTGCCTATTTCTGCCCTGCATTCCCCTCATTTTCACTCCTACCCTGAGCCAGGAGGCTGGTTTCCAAGCCCAGAACAGAGAACAATTTGGCATCCAATGGTACTATTTCCATGTTTCAAAAGAATCCCTATAGATTAGAGGATGAAGTAATTATTGTATCACTGATTGTACATGACTCCAGTTAAGTCACAAATACTAGAACTGACTGGCACAGTTGCTTTTATTCACAGGGCCAGGCTACCTCTCTCAAAGTGTGGGGGGGGGCAGGGGGGGCTAATGTACAGTGGAGAGGAAATTTTCAGGTTGGAACATATGTTTTTTTGTTTGTTTGTCTGAGCTTATAAACCTGTGGAGATAAAACAAAATAATAATTAGAAAAGTCTCCGTGAAATGTCAGCATTAAACAAATACAATGTCACACAAAAATAAATATTTATTAACCATCAGGCACTGGGGAGGAGACTAGTAATAAATAAATGAATAAACAAATAGTAGAGTACTATACCAAGGAGTCAGTGAGGGCCCCTTTGGAGTGAGTGTATGGGAAGGCTTCTCTGAGAAGGTGACATTTAAGCCAAGAGCCCAATGACAAGAAGGAGCCAGCCATCCGGATTTTTCAGGCAGGGGAAGGGGCTAGCACATAGGTTCCAAAGTGGAAATGGACTTTGCATGTTTGAGGAAACACAGGACACCAGAGTGATGGGAGCCTGGCAGAGAAGGGGGAGACTGGTTGGATATGAGGCCACCCAGGGGTCAGATCCCATAAGGCTTTGTAAACTAACAGGAGTTTGATTTTATTGTAGGTAGTATGAAAAGCCAGTGGAGGGTTTTAAGCAGGGAAATAATATGATCTAGCTTTTATTTTTAAAATATCACCCTGGTATAATTAATGCATCAACTATTAGTTATCATTGTTTTAATAATGTGGGTAATACTTAATAATTTACAGACCACTTTCACATATGGTACCTCAATAATGCTCCATCCATTCTGTTCTCCCTTTTCTCTGTCCTTCCTTCTTGCCTTATTCCCTCCCTCACTCAAATCTCATTCACTCCTCTTGATCATGTACTACATGCTGATCATTATTTTTGGCAGTGAGCCTCTTTGATGAACCAAAAAGACAAGGTCCCTGAATTCTTGGAGCTTATAAGCCAATAAAACATAGTGAGAAATAGAAAATAAATAAACATATAAACAAGATAATTGCACTTTGTTATAATTTCTCTGAAGAGAGCCTGGTGAGAGAAGTAGGACTATTTATACTTACTTTGCTGAAGAGAAACTAGGGTTCTATGAAGATATTAAGTGGCTTATCCAAGGTCCGACAAGTACTGGGAACTGGGACTCTCAGAGTTTTGCAGTTCTAAATCTGATTTTCTTTTCTCTTCTTTGTGGTACTCTTTGGTGTCTGTCCTGTGGTCTGAGGCCAATATTTGCCTCAGTTGGGCCTGGAGATGGAAACGGACATCTCAAGGAACAGGAGAGAAGAAAACCCTAGGCTAGAAAAAGATGGTCTTTGGGTGACTAGACAGACTGGATTTCCAGAGTTGGACAAACCTGGGTTCCATATCAACTCTCTGTGTGCCTTTGCAGGCATATCTAGGTTAAAGATGCAAGTCCTGCTGGCTTTGTTCTCCTCAAATGAGAGTTGCTACGGGTAACTTCCTTTCAAAGCATGGCACAAGAGACCTCAGTTGATAGGTGGTGGCCGCAGAGCTCACTCAGGTCCATGGGAAGCTAAAACGAGTCCCAGTGATTCAGCACAAAGGCTCCAGTGAGCTGGGCAGCTGTATTTCTGGAAACACCAAACTCTAATAAAAAACCCGAATGTAAAAGCACGTAAGGTAGCAGGCTTTCTTTTTATCTTTCTTTGCACTAATAAATTCTGCACCTTATAAGTAGAGCACTTGACAGCTGGGAGAGTGTGTCCTAAGTCTCCCCTGGAAAGAATTTACGAGGCTAGACCAGGGCACCAGCTGAACAGACTTTGCCAGCAGGTCCTTGGAATGGGTAATGGAGGTGGACCTGGGAGTCATACTGGGCACCACCTCAGAGGGTTGGGCAGTTGATAACCAAACATTGCCAATAAAAACTTGTGGATTTTACATGGTGATGAAATCTTTTTTTTTTTAAATATCAATAATATTTTAAGCCTTTATTTGTTGAGAACTGGAATTTTTTTTTACCCTTATTTACTTTTATTTTTTATTGTTATGTTAATCACCATACATTACATCACTAGTTTTTGATGTAGTGTTCCATGATTCATTGTTTGTGCATAACACCCAGTGCTCCATGCAGAACGTGCCCTCCTCAATACCCATCACCAGGCTAACCCATCCTCCCACCCCCCTCCCCTCTAGAACCCTCAGTTTGTTTTTCAGTGTCCATCGTCTCTCATGGTTCATCTCCCCCTCCGATTTCCCCCCCTTCATTCTTCCCCTCCTGCTATCTTCTTCTTCGTCTTTTTTTTTTTTTTTCTTAACATATATTGCATTATTTGTTTCAGAGGTACAGATCTGAGATTCAACAGTCTTGCACAATTCACAGCGCTCACCATAGCACATACCCTCCCCAGTGTGTATCACCCAATCACCCCATCCCTCCCACCCCCCACTCCAGCAACCCTCAGTTTGTTTCCTGAGATTAAGAATTCTTCATATCAGTGAGGTCATATGATACATGTCTTTCTCTCTGTTTGACTTATTTCGCTCAACATAATACCCTCCAGTTCCATCCATGTCGTTGCAAATGGCAAGATCTCATTCCTTTTGATGGCTGCATAATATTCCATTGTATATATATACCACTTCTTCTTTATCCATTCATCTGTCGATGGACATCTTGGCTCTTTCCACAGTTTGGCTATTGTGGACATTGCTGCTATAAACATCGGGGTGCACGTACCCTTTTGGATCCCTACTTTTGTATCTTTGGGGTAAATACCCAGTAGTGCAATTGCTGGGTCATAGGGTAGCTCTATTTTCAACTTTTTGAGGAACCCCCATACTATTTTCCAGAGTGGCTGCACCAGCTTGCGTTCCCACCAACAGTGTAGGAGGGTTCCCCTTTCTCCTCATCCCCGCCAACATCTGTCATTTCCTGACTTGTTAATTTTAGCCATGCTGACTGGTGTGAGGTGGTATCTCATTGAGGTTTTGATTTGGATTTCCCTGATGCCGAGCGATATTGAGCTCTTTTTCATGTGTCTGTTGGCCATTTGGATGTCTTCTTTGGAAAAATGTCTGTTCATGTCTTCTGCCCATTTCTTGATTGGATTCTTTGTTCTTTGGGTGTTGAGTTTGATAAGTTCTTTATAGATTGGTGATGAAATCTTCAAGAGAGTTAAGAGCTTAGGGGATCGGTGAGTTGTGCTTTGATTGTCTCCCAGAAAAAAATCAGTAATTTCTTTTTATTTTCTTTTTTTTATTATTATGTTATGTTAATCACCATACATTACATCATTAGTTTTTGATGTAGTGTTCCATGATTCATTGTTTGCGTATAACACCCAGTGCTCCATGTAGTACGTGCCCTCTTTAAAATCAGTAATTTCTAGTTCAGTTTCTTCAAACTCAGCTCAGTATTTAAGGAAAGGATCTTATTAGCAAACACTGTTTTGGTTTTGGTTTTGTTACCGCTCTTAGATAAACTTAGAAAAAGTGAGGATAGTGGCCTAATGGCTCCTCAGCCCGTACCCCATAGGACCCCTCCACCTGCCCAGTCAACTTTGATCCCAGCTTGTGGGATTCTAGCAGCTCTGGCAAAGTCATTCCAATAGCACCCTTCCAGTCTAAGGTAAGAGGGAAGATGAGGGTGGCCCTTTAAAAAAGAGACTGGTCTTCAGAAAAGATCATTTCCAACTACATCCCATGTTCTTTATGATTGTTCTTCTAGAAATGTGCCAGCACTCCTACTGTTGGAGATTTTCCCTCTCCTGGGAAGAGGAGAACATTTAGTTCAGCAGTGCTTCATCATCGACTCCCACCCCTTTCCCCTGACCCGCCTGCCATTGGGAAAGAGGGAATGTGTGAGTCTCCACAGCCAGTCAGCCAGTCAGGGGCTCCCTCGGGAGCAAGTGATGTTTGTGCAGAAGAGATCTGCACATTTGGTGGACATAGTCCAGACCCCACCAGCCGTGGGCATTTCTCCTAAGAGAGGGTTTTGGAATTTAGCTTGCTGCTTTTTTTAAGAGCTTGATTTACAGAGCTTCCAGGGAAAGGAATGGTGAATTACTAGTCAACAGCTTTTTAACTCCCACGCCAGCCAAGCAAATATAATTCAATTCAAAAAACATTGACACTTCAAGTGTGTCTGGCTCTGTGCTAGGTATTCTGGGGACACACAGATAAATAAGATATGGTTCCCTCATCTGCAGAGCTAAGAGTCTGGCGTGTGTTCGTGTTTGGGGGATTATAGTTTAGTCCTCTATTTAGAATAAAACAGAAAGCTAGTTCACACTGGACTGCGTTTTCTATACTGGGTGTTGTGGTGGCGATATTTACATTTGCTCTCACCTTCTTTTTTGCCAACTATCACTGCTGAATAATAATAAACATTCAATTCAGCCCAGTGCACATTTATTGAGCACTTACTGTGTACATTGTTGTAGATTATAGTCAGTGGTCATGGACTGGAGTACTACCCACTAGGTTATGGTGGGATCAAACCCATGGCTGTGGTTCCCACAGCAGCATGCTCTCAGCCAGGCCATCACTGTTCACATGTCACTTGGCTACTGGAAGGAAACTCTGAATCTTAATGGTGTCCGCCTAACTCTGCTGGTTAGCCTGTCCCAGGGATGAGATCCTAAGTGCTCCATCCTGTGTCCCTTGGAAATGTTAGACAGTGTCCCTGCGCACTGCACAGCTGCAGTGCAGACACTGGATCAGCTTAAATCTGTCCCTTTCCTGAGGGAGAACGTCCAGTTACAAACCCATGTTCCACTGATGCTTGGTTAATGCACAGTTTCTTCTTGTAAGAACAACAGGAGGCCTCACGGGGGACAGCAGGAGCCTGGAACTATGACAGGATTCAGGGCTGCAATTCCTGACTCTGCCGTTAATTAGATGTTTATCTTTGGTACCAGTTTTCTCATCACTTAAATTTCAATAAAAATGTCTTCTCTGTCTGCCTCCAAAAGATATTGTTACAATCCTTGAGAAAATTAGGGAGGACAATAGGATTCCAATTTCATATATATTCATACACAGAGAAAATTACTGGAATCTCTTCATACATCTAAATGATACAAGTGGTTTTCTTTGGCTAGTGGAATTACAGACAGTTTTAATTTTCTTCTTTGTGGATTTTTTTTGTATGTAAATTTACTGCAGTCAGCATTATTGCTTTTTTAATCTGAAAAAATAAGGCTATTTAAAAAAAAGAGTGTTTTGAAAAAACCAAGTGCTTTAAATACTTAAGCAAATATTATCCCAGCCTACTTCATTTATCATTCATGATTCATTCATTCATAAACACTTATTACACTTATGCTGTATGCTAGACACCATGCTGGGCCCTGGGCACACTGTCCCTGCCCTGAAGGAGCTTGCAGTGTGGACGGGAGAGGAGTCAGCAGGGACAGTGGCAGAAGTGCTTTAGCAGGATGGAAGAGGAACAGGGCCTAGCCTGGGTGGAGGGCAGTCATGCGACATCAAGCAAGGCTTTTTGGAGGAGACAATGCCTGAGCTGGATCTTGAAGGAGAAGGAAAGTTAGCCGTAGGAAGAAGAGTTTGGGGTCTGGGGAGGATCTTCCGAACAGAGGCAATAGTACGTGCAAAGGAACAGGGGCATTCATTTTCCAGAGAGTCACAGTGGATGGATTATGAAAAATTTCTTAGGAAAGCTTTTCCCATTGCTGTCCAGTGGCCACACAGGGTGTGTGAAAATTAAAGAATTTCAAAGCCATCCATCTGGAGGTGGTGGGGCGGGGGAGGTACAAAACCTAGCCAAACCAGCCTGTGACCTGTTTCTTGGTGTAGGTTCCTTTCTTTTTCATTTCGTTCCCATGGGAGCCATCAGGAAGATGAAAGAAGCAGAGCGTACCTGTTTAGGGGTAGCTGTGATGTGAAACCCAATCCTCTCATTAGAGGCCCTGACAAAGACTTCTCCATGAGCAGCCTTTCTTTGTGGGACCCTGTGGCTGCTGAGAGAAGGGCATCCACGCTGCACGATCAGTCACTAGGACCCAGGCCGGCTCATGTCAGTGGCCGGAGCTCCTGGGCTGCGTGCCCAGTGGGCATGACTTGCTTCTTTCCTCTGCTGTGCCTCTAACCCTGGCCTCCCAGCTCGGAGCTTGTGTCTGCACCATCAGCCCAGGCAGGCAGCTCTTTGCCTCTAATGCTTTAGGTAGAAGCCCCTTTGATTTTTGACTACCAGTCCTCATCCTTTGCTTATGTATCAACCTGAGTGGTGCGCATGCGACATCAGCAACACACCTCAGCACTTATAAGGGCTCACCCCCCGATGGAGGCTGCCGGGGGCGGGGAGGAAAAGGAGCTCTGCTGCGGAAGTGGGAAGATGCAGGCGCCGAGGGCAGCCCTGCAGTGCGCGTTGCCCGAGTCTTCATTTCCTGCTTTGGGAAAGGGGGCTGACTCTGCTGCGGTCGGGAGCGGGGACTATTTGAAGGGAGCACTTGAAACTGTTGGCTTTGGAATCAGACTGACCTGCGTTTCAAACCCAGCTCTCCTGTTCACTGGCTTCCTAAACCTCAGTAAACATCAACTTGGAGGCCACGGTAGTGTCTAGCTCACGGCGTTGTTGGAAAGGATTGAACAAGCCAATGCCTGTGTATCTTTTACCACATAGTAAATACTCAATAAATGTTAGCTGCTGTTATTATTTATAAAGTCATTTTGTAAGTGTAAAATGCACGAAGTGTCAGTAATTATCATTAATAATGTGAACTTTAATGATAATAATGAGAGAATATACATTTGAATATTTGTACAGATAATCTGGAAATCAGCTCAAGTAGTAATAACTAAAGTATGAAGAGTAGATATTTTGCAAAAATTAAATTACTAGAAAACTAGAAGAACAAAAAAAAAAAAAAAGGAAAGCTGTGATTCTTGCCCTTGAGAGGAATTGACTGCAAATGGTTAAAGACAAACTGAAAATTACAATTTATTTTCCTCCCGAGAAGATGCTGCCAACCTTTCCCAGTGAAGGCAATTAAGGCAGTAACCACACTGCAATACCAGCTCTAACACCTTCATTTGGTATTTATAAATGGTCCAATAAGCCCTGGAAACCATGATATGTCACATGGAAATGCTAATGACAGCACATTATGCGAGTCACTGAGAGGCAACAATTGAAAATCTCTCTCTGCCATCAACCATTTATATTGTTCCCAGATTGCAGTACTGAGGGATTATAGTGACGGCAAGGCGTGCAGCAACCCAAATAAATTAGGGAGAAGAAGCAATTACAGCCCCACAGCCTTTGAGCTCACGAGCAGGGTGCCGTCCTCGAAGCAACCTTCACATGATGGAGGAGCAAGGCAAGCTCTGGAAATGAGAAAAGCTGCACCTCACCTAACCTCACCAGTTCGCCTAAAACATTCGAAAGAACGTTATCTAAAAATACTCTGACAAGGAAGAGAGGAAGGGCGGGAGAGAGGAAGAGGAAAGAGAGAAGAAACGGAATGTGCTTTGGTGGGTTGGAAAGATCTCTGGCGAGTGCCACAATATGACAAACTTAAAGTTATCTCTTAAGCATTCTGTTGCAAACACGATGGCACGAGGTGCTCCAATTATGACATTTAGGAACCAACAAGTAGGACTCTGATAGAAGTGACCTGAGAGCCGAAGATAATACATGATGTTCTTTTAGACTCAGTTATATTTTTGTTGTTGCTTGTGTAAATAAAAACAGAAGTCTTTTAAAATAGAGAACACATACACATAAATTTTGTTTTTTAATTCTTACTTGAATACACTACGCTATTTATAAATTTTTTAAAACTATCCATCATTAGGTACCTTACTTTCAACTAATATCCATCTCTGTTTATTTCATCTGATTTGGTGGGTTTTTTTTTTTTTTAAGATTTTTTCTTTATTTTAGAGAGAGAGAAGGTGCACATGAGCAGCAGGAGGAGCAGAAGAAGGAGAGAATCTCAAGCAGACTCCGTGCTGTGTGCAGAGCCCCAGCAGGGCTCAATCCCACAACCCCAAGATCGTGACCTGAGCCAAAACCAAGAGTCTGACATTCAACTGACTGAGCCACCCAGGCGCCCCTCTGATTTAGTTTTAAGCATTGAAAGGATTGAATAGAACACATCATTTGACTCACTCTAAACTGAACTTGAGCAGACCTGTCTTCTCCAGAACTCACTGCTCTCATCTTAATGTCAAAATCCTAATAGCCTTTCTCCATTAGAACAGTGATTTTCAAGCCTATGCACATTACAATCACCCAGGGGGCTTTTATAAAATGCCTATGCATAGGTACTACCTCTGGGAATTCTGAGTCATCTGGTCTGTAGAGGATACCAAGTGTTGGTATTTTTTAAAGCTCCCCAGGTGATTCTAATGTGCAGCCAGATTTGAGCACCACTGGGTTAGAAGTTTCCATTTACCCTGATTAAATCAGAAATTACCTTCCCCCTTTTCTCTATTCTTTTGTACTCAACCTTTGCTTCACCTATCAAGATATTAACAAAAGTTTAATACGATCTATCATTAATTCATGTGACAAATATTTATTGACTATTATTTGCCAGACACTGTTCTGGTTTGTGAGGAAAATAGAGGTGAAGGAGAAAGACAAGCCTCCTCCCTCATTGGAGGTTACAGTCTAGTAATAGAGACTAAAACAAGTAAACTAATAAATAATTACAAAATTCAGAATGGTGTCTAGGAAGCAAGCAGTCTGCTAAATTGAAAAATAATGAGGAGAGGATAGTGCTTTAGAAAGTGTGGTCAAGGCAGTCTTCAAGGAAGAGGCAGCCAGTCGTTGGAGGAGCTGGTGGGAGAGTGCAGCATTCTCTCCGAAGGAGTAGCATCTGCAAAGGCTGTTGTGGGGAGAGGCTCAGCCTCATGTCAGAGGTCCTGCAGTGCCTCTAAGACCACCCTGAGGCCTGGCCACCCACAGCCTAGCACAGACAGCCAGTGAACTGCCTGGTTCAGTTTATCTCGGGCTCTCCCTGTACCTACCTGATTCTTACTCTACACTGGGCAAACCATTTTGCTCCCTGTCTCTTTGTAAGAATAATAGTGCTATATCCCACTGCCTGCCCGTCTGTCTGGAATCCTCAGCTGAGCCTAATGCCTGTTGTGTCTCCCTGCCACTGACCTGGCCATCTCCATGGGCACCTTCAGTCACCTCTCTAGGCTTTGAAACAAGAATGGCAGAATGATGACACTTGTGGAAGCTGGCAGTGAACACTTGGGAATTTGTCATACTATTCTATTTTTGTGTATGTTTAAAAATGTCAGTGATAATTTTTTAATGTCCTCACGCTAGGGTGTTGTGACATATACAAAAGCAAAGCACCATTTTAGTTATTTGGGACATAAAGAATAAAATAGGGTTCTTTCTCTCCGTGTTTACAATCTGTTTGTAGTGACAAACATAGAGCCTTGGAGAGATAGCTAATAGATGATGATGTGAAGATCTGTCTTGTTCACTCAGTATCTCCAGAGCCAGACCTCTGAGTAGGAGACATTCCTACTGGCTAGAGGGAAGGGGCTGGAAGGGAGAATTGGGGAAGGCCTGTGCAACATGTCCTGAGTGGACATTTGTAATATTAATTACCCAAAGAATACATGCGCCTAAGAAAGCTCCTTGCCCTGTGGTGCTGAGACCGTAGGAAGGAAGGAGAGGAAGGAGTGCCTTAGGATAGAAGGAAGAACAGGAGTTTTAGGTCTGATATCAGGTTCTGCCACCAACTCATTCACCCTGGGGCACTGGGTGCTCTGGGTCAAATGTGGGTGTTGAATGAGGCCATCCGAGGTCCCCTTTAGCTCTGATGTTTTCTGATTCATCTTTTTTTTTTAAAGATTTTATTTATTTATTTGAGAGAGAGAGAATGAGAGAGAGCACATGAGAGGGGGGAGGGTCAGAGGGAGAAGCAGACCCCCTGCGAGCAGGGAGCCCGATGCGGGACTCGATCCAGGGACTCCAGGATCATGACCTGAGCCAAAGGCAGTCGCTTAACCAACTGAGCCACCCAGGCGCCCCTCTGATTCATCTTTAAGGCTTCCATACCAGTATCTTCAGACAGACCTCCCATCTGAACTTATATTAATAAAACCTTTAAAATAAAAGTAAAGGGGCGCCTGGGTGACACAGTCAGTGAAGTGTCTGACTCTTGGTTTCAGCTCAGGTCACGATCTCGGGTTGTGGGATTGAGCCCAGCGCACTGGGCTCCGCTCAGCATGGAGTCTGCTTAAGACTCTCCCTCTGCCCCCCCACATCCACATTCTCTCTCTTTCTCTCGCTCTCAAATAAATAGATATTTTTAAAATACTAAGTTAAATTAAATTAAATAGCGCTATTTTACTTTTAAATCATTCAGGGAGGAATCCCTCTTTTCTTAAGGCTCTTGTAGCCCTGTTATAACAGCTAACACTTTGTTTTGTTATCAGAGTTGTTTGGGTGTATCTAACTTCCTCTCTCTGCCTGTAAGTGCCTTGAAAACAGAAGCCGCCTCTCCTATCTTTATATCTCCCATAGCCCACCCACAGGTAATCCTTACTGCACCCTAAAGATGCTCAGTGACTGGGATTCTAGGGGCTGCAGTGCACTGCCCAATAATGGAAATATGGAAGGTGAGCTTTTACTGTCAGGTGTTGTGTGCACACTGGGAGGCAGTAGAGCTTGGTGCTTAAGAGACTGGGCTTTGGAGTCAGACAGAGCTGGATGTGAATTCCAACTCTACTGTCATCACATTTGGCACATTCCTCATCTTCCATCATCTGTATGATGGGGATGCTAATAATCTGTGCTTCAGGGACTTAGGACAGTGTCTGACACTTAATAAGTACATAATAATGTGGCCATTGTTATCTATTCTAAATACATGAAAATTATTCCTTGGAATTGGATGAAATTCTAATATCTTGGGAAAGATGGGAACATGTGGGAAACAGCCATCCCCAAAAGTAGGTACTACTTACAAATTATAAGGAACAGGAAATATTTTAGTTACAATAATGTTAGTTGGCGCATATAGACTGTTTTTAGACTCCTCAAAATCCTTCAGATATCATTTCATACTCCATAAAACTATCCAACAATAGTTTTCTTCTTTGGCTTCTTTGACTTTATTCTCTATGTCCTACTATAAGTTTCCATAACTTATATCCATCCATTAAATCATCCGGCCTTTCCAACTTCCCAGTAAGACAGGTAGGATAAATATACCCATCCTGTTTGGCAGAGAAGAAAACTGAGGCCAAGAGAGGACCAGCAACTTACTCACGGGAACACAGCAAGGTAGGGCCAGTGGTTCTGAGTGCTGTGATTTTTCGTTACTACTTCGTTTTCTCTCTTACGGTTCCTTCACAGCTTTGTCAAGTCAAGAATTCGGGCTGTGTCTGCTAGCAGCCAAAGCAGATAGGAATGTCTATGAGGAAAGAGAAGAGCTGGCTTCAAGGTACAACAAAATGATCCAGGAGACAAAACCTGGAATTTAACAGTGGCTGACTCTTACAGATTTACATTTTTACTGAATAATGAATGAAAAAAAGAAAGGAACAAATTTTCAATTTCATGCAGCAGTAGGTTAGTTTCACTGCCTGTATTGGATGTATTAAAAGAGCAATATAGAGGGTCTACCTCTCTTAAGGTAGTTATCATTTTGCCCCATTATTGTATATGTATACGTCTACCTCCTTAATAGTGGGACCACTTTAAAACCTTTAAAACCCTAGAACCATGAGCATGGCAGAAGCTGGACCATCCTCTAATGTTTAGCCATCTGATGATGGATAGCAGATGCAGATCCAAAAGTCAAGTAAATTGTTTGGGAGAGCCACACCAGGGCATTTGCATTCCTGAGGAAAGTTCCAGGATGGCTCTGAAGGACAAAAGAGCAGTAATGTCCCTTCATTAATCTTACTTCCAGGGAAGTTTTTGCAAACATGTATTGGAGGCTTTGCCATGAATACAAACTGATCTGGACCCTTGCCCTTGGGGCCAAACGGAATTGGAAAGAGGGTGTTGGCAGTGTCCAAGACAGCGTGCCAAGTGCCATCAGTCTGTGCAGTGGATTCAGTTATGGTTACAATGTCTGGAACAGCTGGGGCTGTAGGAGTAACAACTGAATTCAATTGGCGATGATCTACCATAAGTCTCCAGTTCCCATTCCCTTGGACACACAGGGCTATAGTATTGAGATATTGCATCTTACTATCCATGCTGCTTTTAGACCTTAATCAAGGTCTAAGGTCAAGACCTTAATCAAGGTTGTGATTTCCCTTTCTCCTCCTGGGACCACTCAAGATGGAATTGGGAGGTGGACTGGGGAGTGATTTACATGGCCTAACCCATGTGAATGTTCCCACTACATGTCCCACTACTTCTCTACATGTGACTCTCCTCAATGAGGACAATCCCCTTTGGACATTATGAGCATTCATAGCACAAGCATGTAAAACATCAATGCCAATATACATTCAGTAGGGAAAGTATGTTGGAAGCCACAACAACAGGACATTGAATTGGTCCCACGGGCCTCACCCACAAGGTCACTTTAGATTTATTTTCCCTACTGGGAACCTTGCCCAAACCTTATTAGTTGAATTCAAAAGCCCTCCTCCCCAAAGAAATGGATAGGATAGTGACTTGGGAACTTGTACCTAACAGAGTCATGAGAGTTTGAGTTCCTTCCTCCCTGAAGTTTCTCACATACTTGAATGTATGCATATGGCTTTTGGTCCCTATGGAGACAGGGAGACCTCAGTCCCACCTCTAGTCATTTTTCTTCTTAAAACAGCTAAAGCTGGGATGGAAGGGAAGTGAAGGATTGGGGTGCTGAGGGAGAGAGCAGCTCTCCACCAGTAAGCAAGGCTTTGCATTTAATTAATTTAGGGTTTTTTTAAATAATAGCTTTATTGAGATAAAACCCATCTACCATAAAATACTCTTTAAAAGTGTACAGTCCCTCATTGGGCTCCCGGCTCAGCGGGGAGTGTGCTTCTCCTTCTCCTCCTCCCCCTAGTTGTGCATGCTCTCTCTCTCTCTCGCTCACTGTCTCTCTCAAATAAATAAATAAAATCTTTTAAAAAAGTGTACAGTCCAATTGTTTTCAGTATATTCATGGAGCTGTGCAACTGTTATCACAATCTGTTTTCGAATAACACCTGAAAAGGAGACCCCATGCTTATCAGTAGTTACTCCTCATTCTCCTTTCCCCCCAGCCCCTGGCAATCACTAAGACACTTTCTATCTTTGTAGATTTGCCTATTCTAGATATTTCATGTAAATGGAATCATCCAACATATGGCCTTTTGTGACTGGCTTTTTTCACTTATGTTGTCAAGGTTCATCCTTGTTTTAGCGTGTGTCACTACTTCATTCCCTTCTGTTGCTGAATAGTATTGCACTCTGTAGATACACCACGTTGTATTGCTCTGTTTATCAGTTGATAGACACTAGAGCTGTTCCTGCTTTTTGGCTGTGATGAAAAATGCCACTAGGAAACATTAGTGCACATGTGGCATATGTTTGCATTCCCCTTGGGTGTACACCTTGGAATGGAATTCCTCAGTCATGCATTTAACTTTTCGAGGAGATGCCAAACTGTTTTCCAAAGTGACTTCACCATTTTGTATTCCCACCAGCAACGTATGATGGCTCTAGTTTCTCCACATCCTCACCAACACTCACTATTGTCTGTCTTTTGATTAGAGAACAGTGACTTAGAAAAATCTTAGTGGATGTGAAGTGGTGTCTCACGGTTTTGATTTGCATTTCCTTAATAACTAATGATGCTGAGCATCTTTACATGTGCCTATTGGCTATTTATGAATCTTCTTGGAAGAAATGTCTATTCAGATTCTTTGCCATTTTTAAGGGAGGGGGGTTTCGTCTATGGTCACTTTGACCCACTTAGTCACCTGTGTGAGTAGCTACATTAGCTGCTTTTTATCAGAAGATAGATAAGCCTTGCTGTCTAGCACACTCACCAAGAACATGCAGCAGTAATCGGGCCTTGTGGCCAACTGCCTTTCCCAGTAATCCACCCTTTGGCTTTACATGTTCTTGGTTGAACTCACATTTACACTTGAGCGTGCCACTCTGTCAGCCACTCTGATTAATCTGACTGACAGAGGCTAGAACCAAGTTTGTTCCATTTGTCTCACACAGTATGATGATTAATATTATATATCAAGTTGGCTAGCCCATGTTATCCAAATACATAGTCAAACATTGTTTTAGATATTTCAATAAAGGTACTTTTTAGATGAGATAACATTTATATCAGTAGACTTTGAATGAAGCAGATTATCTTCCACAATGTAGGTGGGCCTCATGCAATCAGTTGAAGGCTTTAATAGAAACAAAACTGACCTCCTCTGAGCAAGAAATAATTCTGCCAGCAGACTGCCTTCAGATTCTAATTGCAACGTAACTCTTCCCTGGGTCTTCAGCCTGCTGGCCTACCCTACAGATTTTGGGCTTGCCAGTTTCCATAGTCATGTGAGCCAATTACTTAAAATCAAGCTCTTAGACAGATAGACACACATACACATTCTATTGGTTATTGGTTCTGTTTCTCTAGAAGACCCAAATATATATAGCATTTAATTAAAGTTACCATCAGCAGGACCTTTATAAAATAATGACCATACTGTATTATAATTCACCTGTTCATCTCTTTCTTCTCTCCCATGAAGGAGAGAAATATTTGAGTTGAAAGAGACTTTGAAATGTTGGGTGCACAAACTTTTAGTAATCTCTGTCTTCCTCAAATGTAGCAGACACTCAATAAAGGTTTGTTGAATGAAAGAGGGACTGCATGTGTGAGTGCATGATTGGTGTTCTTCTATCACCCATACTTGCCTTCCCCAACATCTCAATCCAGCAAAAAAGCCCAGCTATCTTTCAAGGTCCATCTCACAGATCAACTCTTCTTGGAGCTTTTCTTTAATTCTTCTAAGTGAATGTTTTCTCCCCTGCTCTTAAACCTCATTAACATTTTATCTGTATCCCTTTATGCATTTAGTAGGGATGCTGTTATCTACAAATACTTAGTCTTTTGCAAACTTGTCATATTTCCCTTCCTAAAATATAAGTTCCTTGAGAGTAGGAACACTGATCCTGGTACACTGATCCTTCTATCTCCTCTAGTAAACAATACACCATCAGTACCTAATAGACACTCAAAAATTGCTGAATTGGGTTGTTTCAAACCATGGGAGGGAATCACTGGTGTAAATGTGCTAATTACCCACAGCTGGTCTTAAAGGTGTTTCTGATTATTACTTAGTTCAGCTTCCCTTTAGGAAACATGGCCTTTTTGCTAATGATCACTTTAACTACCACACATCTCAGTAATAACTGGTTGCCTTTAAAATGAGCCAATAACTAGATGTTTATAGAGAGCATATATGTGAAAGACCTGTGAATAGAATCCACAGAAGGTTCAGAGACTCAGTAGCAGGGGTGCTGAATTGTTCTAGAAATCCTAATTTATACACCTCAGTATCATTTTCATCTTCTGAGCTACCGTGAAGTGAGAGCCTGCTGTATGCCCAAAAATAGATCATTTCATACCATGTTTTTTAATCCTTAAAACAACTGGAAACTGTCTTTAATCTACTGTTGAGGAAACAAGGGTCCAGAGAGTTTTGGTAATTTACTGAGAGATCACTCACAGCCCACATAATTTTGATATTTTGTTCATCTCTAAGCCCTTTGGAGGCTGTTTCAGCAGTGTGTCTCAAAGCTAAGCCATCCACTGTCATTAGTCTTTGTCATCATTTGGCACCTCTTTAGCTCTTATCTGGATCATCACAGTAGCCTCCTCATGTTTCTCTTGCTTGTAGTTTCTCCCACTTCAATATGTCTTCCACGGTATCAGTCAGAGTTGTGGTCATGCCATCCCCCTGCTTCAAAAACCTTTGTTGAATCCTTATTGCCTACATACTGCCCTGAACTCCTACACATGGCATTCAAGGCTTCCCATAATTTGGACTTGCCCTACTTTTCTCATCCTATTTCTAATCAGGTACTCCCAGATGGCATGTCTTCTACTGGAATCACCTACTCGTTGTTACCTTCAACATACCCAACCTTTGCTTCAAAGCCTATCTTCATCACCATCTTCTCTAATGTCACCAATAGGAGTCTCTTACTCTCCTTCTCTTGTAGCACTTTGATTATATGTTATACTTGGTCCTCACTATACAGTGCTATCCATCAGAGTCTCTCCTTTTAGACAATGCGCAAACTGAAGATAGGGAATATTATGACTTATTGTGCCTGGCACATAATAGGTACATAAGGAAAGATTATTAAATTGGCTGAATTACATTAAAAATAAGCTTGAATTTGGGGTGAATAAGCAATTAGAAGCCATGCCTCACTCTGAGGCACAATTACAGCTGCTGCCTAAAGAGACACTGATTATAAATTCTTTAATCATTCTCTATACTGTAAAACACCAACCATTCAGGCAGCTGTGTATCAACTATAATATGAACAGAATGGCATCTCAGATATATTCAGGGTTTTTCTAGCTCTGAGAAGCACCTGGTTGTGGTGGTTCTGTACCAACGCAAATAGGACTTGAGAGGGGATTTGAAGGGTGAAAGAGAGGTAGCTTGCCAAATGAAATGTCTTAGAAACACCAATTTAATGACTTACATATAAATTAATCATAAACATGTGGATTAAATTTCCCCAGAAAAGGCATGTTTTGGCTCTCTGTGGACCACAAATGATTGAAAAATGATTGGAGATATTTCCTGAGCCCAAAGACGAAGAAGGAACAAGTCTATACTTCTTTAACTGCAAATATTAGTGCAATAGATAAATTGTCCAGGGGGTCTGGGGAAGTTAGAAATATGGACAGGAAATAATAAAATGAGATTCAGCTTGAAATTATGTTCCAGGTACATCTGGGGCAAAATAATCAGAAACAGAGAGATTTTGTTTGAGTGAGAACCCAGTAAAGTTATGGAGGCTATAAGACATTCAGGGTGATTTCTAGTTGACATGGCTCATGTGATATAAAGCAGGTCATTCTTATTCCTGAGGATGCAATAGTCCTGGACTGTGGACTATGAGATGGTACCTATTGCCCAGAGAGTGTAAACAAAGCCTTTGCTTTTAGTTATATCAAGACTTACTGGTGGAAAAAAGGTTTGGCTAAAATTAGAATGACTTTTGCAGATAGCTCAAGGAAATATGTGACCAAAGTCAAGACTGTGGTCTTTGGGCAGATGGCAAGATGAAGTCTGAGATCCAAAGCAAAAGAAATTGAAGCTCAAGTTCCTTCCCTAGGAAAGGACACAGTCTTTGTCTGAAGCCATAAATGCTGATGGGCCATCCACAGGAGACCTTCCTAGAAGTGTTTTATTCTCTCCTGCCATTTTAACATACTTCTTGAAGCAATCAGACATTTGAATAGACCAAACTGAAGTAGACATTATAGGCAAGTTCTGACCTTGGCAGTTGGGCCATGCAGTGTTTTACAAATACATTGAAGTAAATACCAAATGCTCTAATGCCAAGGAAATGCAAAGAAGTTTCCTTTGAGTCTAGAAAAGCAATCTTTTGCTTCCTAGGAGGCAGGATATCTTATAGAAGTCTCTGGATGTCTAATGAGATGTGAGAAAAATGATAACAATTAATGATGATAGCAGTCTTTTGCATTTGTACAATGCTTTGCTGTTTATGTGCTGCTCCTTATAAATTGTCCTATAATCTTCTCAGTCACTACCAGGTAATATTACTATCTCACATTTACAGATGAAGAAACGGAAGCACAGAAATGACAAATAATTTGCTAGCTGGTGGCAGTGTCAGGGACTCAAGTCTGGTTCTTCTGACCCCTAATTCAGTATTCTTCCTCTATCTAAATAACTTAGTAGCATATTGGTATAACTTTATAGGGAAGAAGATGACTATAGCTTGTTGAAAGTCTGTCTACATAATTCAAATTCCTTGTTGATTGATTAGATGGTCTAAACACTTTATTAACTCATTTAATGCTCACAACAGTACTATTAGGTTACTTTATTATTACCCCTGTTTTGAAGATAGAAACAGTTACAGAGGGATTAAGGACTTGCCCACTGGTTAGTAAGTAGAGGAGCTGGAATTCAAATCCAGGCATTCAGGCTCCAGGACTAACTCTCTAACCACTGCACTGAACTGATTTTAGAAACTTCTTTGTCATAAATACCATGTTCCATGGTGAGGGAAAAGCTGTATCAGAATGAAGTTGGCATCTAATTCTGGGAATATCTAATCCTAGGGTACAGATTTCAATTAATTGCAAAGAGAATTCCAAAAGTGAAAAAAAAATAGGGAGTGAGATTTAAATAGTGTACTATTTAAATGATGTGACCCATGGAAGTTTAACCAGAGAGTCCAATTAGCAGCATGGTTGCTTCTTCCTTCTTATCGGGGAATGAAGAGAATGGAAAGTCATCTTTTTTGATTAGGAGAAGGGGGAAAGGCTTTAGGGTTTGGTGTTGGGATATGCAGACCCTGGCCTTCCTCTCCTATTTTTCTACCTTTGTTTTATAGAGAAGTAAGGACCAGGGGACTTGGGCCCAATAGCTGACCTTCTAATTCAGCTCATCTCTTTGTGTAAATCTACCAACTTAATGGAGAGAAGGGAAAATGGTGAGCATCTGGGTAGTTGAGCCACAGCTGTCAGAAGGCCTTTTGTTGACAGGCCAACTAAATTCTGCAGTCATTCCGTAAGGGGTTTGAGTCAAAGATGAGGATTCCAGGGGAATGAAAAGAACCATCCCAATCAAAACTGAGGATAAAAGAGAAGTCATGTGAAGCAGTGACGTGCACCAGTGTGGAATGAGCGTGGTGTGAAGGGAATGTAGACAACTTGTGAACGCTTCTACGGAGAGCAATGAGGGACAGCTGAAGGGATTGTGAATCAGATGATATGAGCATGGGGGAAAGTTCTGGGGAAAGTAGGAGAAAGAAAAGCAGACTCACAGGTGATGTGAGGTTGTCTTCTGACGTCTGAAAGGCTGTCACATTCAAGAGAGTGTGGATTCTTCCTTAAAGCATAGATTTCTTGTAAGGCACAGAGCTGCACCCCTGGCTGGAAACCAAAAGGAAAAGGATTCCAACTCCTGCTAAAAGTGAGTCAGGATTTGAAGCCCAAGCCTGACCCCAGATCACTTTGTCTTAACCACTATGCTATTTTAACAGGAGGGCTTGAATGTATACTCTACAACTCAGATAGTTAAAAAAAAAAAAAACTTTATTTCACTAAGCGATCCCTCCTGACCCCTAACCATGCTTGGGAGTAACAGAACAACAATGGAAATCAATTTGCAGGTTAAAGGTAGCTCAGTCTTTTCTTCTTGGTAATTTCACAGACTTTTTAGAGTTTTGATCTCTTTCTCCTTCTTTTCTTCCTCCTAGATGCCATCTGGGTACAAAGGGGTGCTGATATTATATGCTGGTAATGAGGACGGGCTGCCTGGGTCCTGTGCTGTCATTGGGTTACTCAGTGACCTTCACTCAGTCATCACCCCTTAATTACTCGACACACTACCCGGTACTTACTGAGATGTAGTGGCTGCTGCCAGGTCTTCTTGGCTTCGTGTTGGCAGCAACTGTTGAGCATTGGCATTCCCATTGCTCCATGCTAAGCTTCCCATACTCTGGGATGTACTATCACCAAGATTATTCCAGAACATCAGTCCCCTCAGCAGTTCTGTGTGGCCTTACAGAGCCCTTGGGAACTTGTGGATCTCCTGTAGCCGAGTGGAGGCCATGGCAGATGGGAAACATTGACTCAGGCCCTCCCTTTGCAGAATCACCCCAGGCCACTATTTCTGTGCCACTGAAGCTACCATCTGTATTGGTGTGTGAGGCCCCCCTCCCACAGCGGAGTCCCATATGGAAGTGGGACACATGTAGGCACTTCTTTCAATCTCCCCCTCTTCCTGGCCTGAGAACTGGACGGATGAACGGGGTCTCTTTTCTGTGACCCAGGCAACTTCCTAACCCTGGTCTCATCCCCTCAGAACCTTCTCTGCATATCCTCAATCTTCTCTATAGTAAGGCCTCCAGTGAAACTTTATGTTCACATCTCTGAGCTTTGCTAGTTAAGAAAAGCTTTAAGAATTTGAAGGAGGGGGTTGGGCTACTTAACAAAATCTGTTTTCCAAGACTTTGCCTCACTAAGGTTTTTTAGGCTAATTTGAAACTCAAAGCTGAGCCCTGACCCTTCTGGTCTAAGTGGTTTCTGACTTTCTAAAGAAACTTGAATGTCCTTGATTCAATATAAAAGGAGCTGAAGGGCAACAAGATTTACAGAGAATGAAAGCTAAAATTTATTGCAGAGAATAAAAGCTAAATTGGTTATTTCATATATTCTGTTTCAGTGAAATATTTTGTAATAAAAAAATTTTAAATACATTGGTTTAAGATTTTAAAATAATCATTCTCATTATACTTTACTGCCTTCCGTAGTAAAGAAAATCAACCAGAGCACATTAGCATAAGCCTTTATCCAAAAATGCCAGGCAAGAAGAGGTTCTGAAGGAGTGTTCTAACTTGGGGGAAGCAGGGCAGAAGTTTTTAATAGGGCTTTTAGCAGAAGGGGTTAGCCGAAGTTCACCTGGTTTCGGGAATAGTTGGATGGAGACAGTTCTCAGAAGAGGGAGGAATTGTACGTGTGAGTTAGCAGCCGTTGTTTGGGCAATTTGATTTTATTAAGAGTAGAGAAGAACAGCTGTGGGAGACAAGGACATGCTAGGGCCATAGTGGAAAATACTCTGGCCTTAAGTGTCTCTTAATTTACAAAGTGGAAAAATATACCAGTTGTTCTATTCAGCATGTGAAAGGCTGTTTTCTGAGCAACTATTCTAATGATATGGCCATAACCCACCTTGAGTATTCTGTCTTTCGGCAACTAAATTTGCAAATTTTTTCTGAAATAATGATATGGTTCAGGAAGCTTTGAACATAGCAGGCTTTTTTTTTTTTAATTTAATTTTATTTTATTATGTTGTGTTAGTCAACATAGCAGGCTTTTAATCAATGTCGGCTTGGCTGGCTTGAGAAGAGGCTCTGCCTTTTAAGAACTCACCGAACAACAAGTGAGACAGATACAAAACAAATTATCCTAACAAAATGAGAGTATGTTCAGGGTTTTGAAATTTGGGGGAAGAAAGTGGTATTTCTGCAGAGGGAATGACATTTGATTTATACCTTGAAGGATGCTAATGAGGATAAAAATAATAATATTAATATAAGCTACGCTTCACGTAGCCGTATCATGTACTAGCCACTCTCTATACACAATATTTCAAATCCTCAAAATCTCCCACTGTCTTCATCCCTCAGGCTACTAGAACAAAAATACCATAGACTAGCTAGCTTATAAACAACATACATTAATTTCTCACACTTCTGGAGGCTAAAGACCCACTTTAAGGTACTAGCAGATTTGGTATCAGATTTGGTGAGACCTGCTTCCTGGCTCATAGATGGCTGTCTTTTCTCTGTGTCTTCCCATAGAGGAAGGGGGGAGGGGTCTCTCTGAGGTCTCTTTTATAAGGGCACTGATCCCATTCATAAGGGCTCCACCCTTGTGACCAAGTCACCTCCCAAAGGTCCACCTCCAAATACTAACCCCTCTGGGGATTAGGATTCAACACATGAATTTTGAGGAGGGACAGAAACATTCAGGCTATAGCACCCACTGAGATAGATCTTATTTACTTAAGAAGGGGTAGAAAGTGCAGCTTACAGAGATTAAGTGACTTATCCAAAGCCAAACTTAAAAATAGCAGAGGTCCGAATTTGAGCCCAGCATAATCTGGCTCCAAAGCCTACCACTGTTCTGCACCAGTATATCCCAAAGTGTGGGGCAGACATCAGTGATGATAAGGGAGAGGAATCTAGGTGTTCTGTGAAGAAGATTAGAGAAAACATGGCATAATATTACATAACATTGAATCCCACAGTGGAGGAATTATTCTCATGTCATTGTTCTGTTAAAGTCTAAGAGAATATTTCCACACTGCTCTTTAATCCTGCTGATCTCACATTTTACAAAGAGCCTCAGGCTCAGTGCCTTTGGTAGCTTTCTAGCTAGAATTTAATAATGCATTTTTTCATAGTACTTATTTTTATGGTTACTTTTTTACTATAGAAAATGATGCTTTTTAAAAATTTACATAATTTGATATGAAGCTTCCAATTTACACAATTATTTAAGTTAAAAAGGAAGTAGTCTTTTTTAAATATTGGGAACATAATGGTGGAGATGGATGATGCCTATGTGACAGTGGCCTGCACAAGTGGCATTGGGACTTGGGCACCGCACCTTACTGACCAGGATTTCACTAGACATGTGACCGTGAGACATAGCTACTGGTGGTGAAGGAGAAGGAACACTCCAAAGAGAGGAAATGACTCCTAAGATGAGAAGCATATCAGAATATGATGCATTTGGAAACAGTGACCAGTGTGGGGAGCTAAGGTGTGCATGATGGATATTGATATAATAACTGGCAATGTTATTATACACGAATCCTCTACCTCACGATTCCGTAACAGAGATGTGACTGATAGTAAATAACATCCATGGCTTTTTTGTTTCTATTTTGAACTCTTTTTTTTTGCAGGAAGCTGCCATAACCTTGATTAAAAATTAGAAAAGCTTTATTCTGTGTAAGTAGGTAAGAAATGAGGATGAAGGGAATCAGAATATGCCACCCCCAAATATGCCACTTGTTTGGGGCTGAAGGCAGTAAACCACAGAAAGAACTATCTGCCTTCCCTATTGGCCTAAAAGCAGGACATAAATTTCCCTTTGTGAAGGTTTTCCTCCTCCTCTCTTCCATACCAGGAGGACGAAAAACTATGATTATCACTGGAGACAGAAAGTCAGCACCAAGATGGGTTGGCACAAACAAACCTTACTAAAATAACCCTTATCTTCTATTAGATATAGTAGTTTCCCCTGCATATTTGCCTCCCCACAGTTTACTACTCCTAGAAGCCCAATATCCTTTTCCCTAGTTTTGCCACTTCACAAATCTATCACCCTTTGTTAAATGGTAAATAACCTCTGAATCTCACTCCTCTTTGGGTCTTTTCTTCTTTTCTATGAATATCTCTATGCACGTAAAAATTAAAATATTAACATTAAATAAAATTTGTATGCCATTTCTCCTGGTAATCTGTCTCTTGTCAGTCTAATTTAACAGGCCTCAGAAACAGAACCTAAGAGGGTAGAGGAAAAGTTTTTTCCTTCCTCTATGAAGGTCTTTTAAGCAAAGGAGCCTCATCACAAGTTTCTCAGAAGTGGGAGAAGAATGAGGCTGTTTTTAGTTTGAAAAATATGTACCCATATTGAGATGTGCCTGTCTCCTTTGAGAAATGTATTTTTAGGAGCGCCTGGGTGGCTCAGTTGGTTAAGTGTCTGCCTTTAGTTCAGGTCATGATCTCAGGGTCTGGGATTGAGCCCCGGATTGGGCTCCCTGCTGGGTGGGGAGTCTGTTTCTCCCTCTCCCTCTGCCCTTGCCCTACCCTGCTCATGCTCTCTCTCAAATAAATAAAATCTTAAAAAAAAAAAAAAAAGAAAGAAATGTATTTTTAGGAAAATTTCTTTTTCCAATCCTTTATCTCCAGTTATTTCAAGTAAAATAATACTAAGAAAAATAGGTGAGAACTTATATATGAAGTAGGTTATACTCACTCCCAAGTCCATAAATTAAATAATTTCTGTGAAAGACAAAAAAAAAAAAGTGTGGTGACAAACATTCTTCTGCAGAAAGCAAAGCCTAAGAGACTATTATGCTCCCTGGTACACACTGCCCTCTTTTGCTTTGTTTCCTTCTCTCATCTGTGATTCGTACAGAAAAGAGGGAAGATCTTTGAGACTGGGGAGGTAGGAAAGAGAAATGAGGCACTCTTATGATTTAACTCAAACCCTTTGGGTGAGGTGATTAGTAGAATATAGCAGAAGCCATAAATAATGATGCCACTGCATGCTATGTCACTTAGCTAGCCTCAGGGTGAGGGGAGAAAAGAAGAAATAAAGCCGAAGGCAGAGGTATGTCATTTTCCCAGGGTGGAGGCAGCCTCTGCCCTCCTCATTTAATCATTAACAAATTGTCACTTACCAAAAATATACCTATAATATAAAACATTCTGCATCAAATAAACATCAGGCAATCATTCTCTTTCAAAGAAACTACTTTAGAACAACTTTTAAAACAAAGAAGTGCTTGTGGTATAATTTGGCACCTTTCTTGCTGATGATAACTTTCCATGGAGCAACCCAAGATTCAGGGCAAACCATGTGACATAAGGCATTCTAGTCATGACTTTGTCACACTACCACCATCTGGTAGAAACAGACCAAACTGCAGCGGTTTTCTTAAGTGATCGGGTCATTAAATTATTAGAAACCTCTAAAACAATTTGTATTCTTATAGAATATTTAAATTTTGCTTTCTGTCTTTGCCTTTCTCATTTTACTACCACAATATTTTGTGACTTTCTTTTTTACACTCTCCTTTGTAACACAGGAACCTTCTACTACTTATCCCTATGCAGGTCTGGCCTTTCAGGTAAGAAGGCAAGACACCTATCTACATAAGTACTTGGGGCTGCTGGCTTCCTTTCACAAATATCCACTGTTGGATGCTAACTTTCCAGAATATCTCAAAACAACCTGTTGGTTGATCAGGCAAACACGTTTGGTTTTGCAGGTAAAGAAAACACTACTGTTTACAGCGTGTGAGCTTGGTTAGAATTGGGTAGGAATCATGATAAAATAGGTTAGTATTGCTGGACAGCCCGGTGAGGATTTTGAGTTGAGGGGTTCAAAGGAATCTTGGGGTATAAACTGTTCTTTGCTGTTATCCATCAAGGGGTTGATGGGTCTTCCAGCAAGTTCCTGGAATGCATAATTAAATTATTTTCATATCTATCACTGTTGGGCAAGAATTTCCTGAAGTAGTAAAGTTATATATATATAGTGAAGTCAGGTTACTGTGGACAATGAACTGTGTAGGTATAGATAGTTTGGATTCACACCACCCAATCACCAAATTCCTTATTTCTGCCCTTACATGGCTGAAAATTCATTCCAGTAAAGGCTTTTTGGTCTTCGGGGTAGCACAGTGAAAACTGCCCAGGTTTTGGAGTTAATAGATTTTGCATAGCCTGGTGCTCAGTAAGTCTTCATTCTCTCCACACTCCCTTTCCTCTCTCTTTTTTCAAAGGCTTCTGTTAAAATGTCAAGAAATTAGAACCCTCATACATTGCTGGTGGGAATGTAAAATGGTGCAGCCACTTTAGAAAGCAGTTTTGGAAAATGTTAAACATAGAGTTACCATATGCCCCAGCATTTCCACTCCTAGATATACACCCAAGAGAATTAAAAACATATGTCCACACAAAATCTTGTACATGGATGTTCATGGCAGTATTACACTAGCTAAAAAGTGGAAACAACCCAAATGTCCATCAACTGATGAATGGTTAAATAAAATGTAATAAGTCCATGCAATGGAATATGGTTTGGCAACAAAAGGAACAAATTATTGTACACATTACAACATGGATGACACAAAAACATGAAGCTAAGTGAAAGAAGCCAGTCACAAACGGCCACGTATCATATGATTGCATTTATATGAAATGTCCAGAATAGACATATAGAGACAGAAAGTAGATAAGTGCCTGGGGCTGGCTGGTGGGAGGGAGGAGATGAGTGAGGGGAATGAGGAGTAACTACTAATAGTCATAGGGGTTCCTTTTGGGGGTGTTGAAAATGTTCCAAAATCGATTGTGGTGGTGGTAGCACAGCTCTGTGAACATCCTAAAAACCATTGGATGGTGCACTTCAAATGGGCGAGTTGTGTGATATATAAACTAGATCTCGATAAAGCGGTTTTTTAAAAAAGGTTCCCATAAAATGTAAATACGCCCTTTGCTAAGAGTCATACTGTAGAATACATTGCTGTTAAAAGAACTGCTCCCTGAGAGCAAAATTCCAGGAAAGGCATTTTTGGTTGGTGAAGAATGCAATGGGGACCAGGAAGGAACAGGGCTGGAAAGCGGCAGCGCCCCTGTTGCTGATGAGCTGGCAGTGCTGACCTCACCTCGTTCAGACCCTGCCTGGCTTTGCCCTAACAGAGGCCAAGTCACGCAGGGGCAGTCTTAGTGCATTTGGCATCCAGAAGGAGATCATTTTTTAGCATTCCCATTCCTCAACGTGACAGCTTTTTGTAGCGATAAGTAATAGCATTATTTTCTTGACTCCTTTTTTAGTATTAAAACAGTTGACAATTTAAGAGTGAATACATTTCTATTTTCAAGATGTTTCTATTTAAAGAGAGTGTTCAAATTCAGTAACAGATTTTAGTATGAGCTAAAATTTGCATTTGTCAGACAAGAATAGTGTACCTTATAAGTGGTATTCTGTTTTAATGTTTCAATTTTAAACACAAAATCTCCAAGTGGTCACATAAAATGACAGAATTGAAATAACCCTAGTTCTGTTGTATCATTGTTAAGGTGACCAAGCAATCACTGTTTCTTTAGAGCCTGTGGTTTGAATGTAGGTATACTCAGTACCACTGGGTGGGAGATGGGAAGCCCAAGCTGGAAAGAGAGCTCACACAGTGGCAAGCAGCTTGAATTGTTACAAAATTATTCTTGAAAGGAATATGTGTAGCAAACTCCGTGTGTGTAGGGGACACACTGAATAACTGGGAGTTCTCAGAATTAACGTCCATGTAGAATACAGTTTCTACTAACAGATACGTTATGAAAATGTGCTAATTTGAGGCTTACACATATATTGTTAAAACTTACTGGTAACTGTGGTTGTTTGGAAGTTAGACCAACAAAAGACTTTTTTAGGGAGGAGTATTTTATCACTGGCAATGTTTAGAATTGTTGGCACATGGTGATAATAAAAAGCAGACTGACTTTTACTTGGTTTTATTGCTGTTTTTTAAATCTCTACATGTAACGCACCCCTCTTGATGCCCTGTATCCAAGACAGACTGCCCCCACCACCCTCCACATGGAACACCACTGAGGCTGTGTCACAAATTCTGCGTAGATTTAACTGCATCCATGGTAAATGATTGCGTCTATATTCTAACAAATATAGTTACTCTGAATAAAATAGGTAAGCTTAAGAATAAAAAAAATTCTATCATTTAAATCTAAATTTGCTATCAGTTTGTTATATAATCCTAGCACTAGAATTAAAAGGTCAATTTTTATTATACCTCTGAGCTCATGGAGGCTCTAAAGCCCACACTAATTTGTGATAAGTTAAAATAGATTTCTCAAGGTAAAAATTGGTTTTGTTTGTTGAGAAGAAAAAACTAAATTTTACAAACTACTTAAAACCAGATGGTGAGCTCCTGGGGCATCCAACACACATTTTGTTTTTAAGTATTGAAAATATTTTAACATAAAAAAATAGGACACGAAAAGATGAATAATAACAAGCAATATTTATAACAGTACTCTGAAAGGGGCGCCTGCCTTCGACTCAGGTCATGATCCCAGTGGTATGAAGTATAAGAGAAATATGTGCAAGGAAAACAAGACCAATCGATCCTATAATCTGAATCATTAGGAATTCTAGAGACATGTGATTTCCTCATATGTTAGAGATCTGGCATTTATTTGAAACACTGAAATATCCTATCAAGCTATCCATTCATTGTCTTTCCCTCCTGCCTGCCTGCCTTTCTGACTTCCTTACCCCCCTTTTTTCTTGTTTTTCATTCAGTTTCTCTTATATTCCAGGCACTGTGCTAAGGAATGGATTACAAAGATGGATAAATTCTCATTTCTGCCCTCAAAGATCTCTCAGTGTGGTGGCAAAGACAGACACCTAAGCAACTTAGTATAATTAGTGTGGTTAGTACCATAAAGTAAAAATGCACAGGGAGCTACAGGAGCACCAGGGAAGGGGCAATTCGCTCTGTATGGGCAGAGAGAAACTCTCTATGGGAGGTGACATCCAACTGAGTTTGAAGGGCTTCAGGATTTCTCCAGGGAAGTGACTCACATAGATGGGGTGGGAGGCAGAGTGGAGCCTAGGGAAGACACCCTGCAGTAAGAGCCCAAGACGTGATTTACTTTGTTCTTCTCATGTTCCTCAGCTTTAAATTAAGGTAATTTAAAACTCATTCATTCTCAGGATTTCATTGAGCACTGCATATGTACAACATTCAATTAATGGGAAATTCCAGGATTATTGACTGCTTACAAACCATGAATTGCTTTTTAGAACTGGATATCAAATTAACTTAAGTACGATATGCACACATTTGAACTCTAACCCTAAAATCTCCTTTTCTTTCTGCTTAGCTCTACATAGGAGTAAATTTTGGACAAGCAGTACATTATAACTTTTTCTCAGCTTCATCTTTCAGGTTTGAGAGGTCCTGTTAATTCTAATAGTCCATAACTTGGTTTACAAAACCTGCTTACCCTGGTTGATTCCCTTGAGAGCCAATAGCCAACCAGGGCATGTCTTTTCCTCAGAAAGCTGTCTCACGGTAAGGGACATGCTCAGTCTCATTGAAGAAGCACCATAAGGCCCATCCAAGGGCTACCTTCCCTAGCCCCTGAGGTTTCCAACTATAGCAAAATTAGACAGTTGAGAAAAGGAGAGCTGCTTCTCAAAAACAGAGCTGTTCCCACATGGTCATAGAACAACAAAAATTCACTCAACCGAAAACCTGAAAGTATGCTTGCACCTTATTTTTTTCCAAACTACCACAGCAAAATCTCCCACCCCATGTGTTCTCCTTAGGTTGTGACTTTGTGACTTCCCTTTAGAAGGGAAGGCTCTGTGTTCCCTCTCCTTGAATCTGGGCAAGCCACTGTGATAGCCTTCACAAATAGAGTTCAGGAGGACATGCTATGTGATTTCTAAGACTAGTCTTTAAAATAGAAGCACTCTGCCATGTTCTCTCAGACACTTACTCTTATATCCCAGCTTCCATGCTGTGAGGATGCCCAAACTAACCTACACAGAGAGATGTGCAGAGAAGCCCCATGTAAGTGTTCTAACCAATAGCCCATCTGAGGTCCCAACCAGCAGCCAACATCAGCCACCTTTTATGTGAGTAAAAATGCGTCCAGATGATTCTAGTCCCCAACCTTTGAGTCCCTGTATTTTATTAACATTTTATTTTCTAGATTAATCTGATATGTTTAACCTATAAATCTCTTTGACCTAGAATGCTAAAATAGCCTAGCATGTGGATCTACCATGACAAATATTTTACTTCTAGGCTTATACTGAGTTAATTTAAGTAGGACACACTATAATGGAAAATGTCACCTAAATTCTTTTCTTCATGCCTTCCTATTCATATCTAATGGGAAAAAAAAGTTGGTCTAGCTATTCTGCCCCCTCCTGAGATTATAACGCTTTCATCATGGCTGGGAGTCTGAGAGCTGTAAATGGAATCCAATGTGAATAAGTTAAGGTAACCCTGTCTATCAGATCATCAGTCAGGATTTGACTTGTACACTCTTCTCTTCCTCCTGCTTCCCAACTCTACTCAGCAGGACATGTCATCTCGTTATCCACTTGGCTTCAACATAACAACACTGTCTCCTGTCTTTCTCTTTTTCCTGTTGGTCAGCCTAGGAGAATGGGCCCAATACATAGAAGTTTCAGGAGCTTTGAAGAGAAAGAATTGACATTTCTGTAGTTCTGGCAATAACAACAACCTACCTCAGATTTGTCTACTCTTTACAGTTTCGAGTGCTTTATACTGCTGATGATGATGCAGAGAAACTTGACCTGTCACATTGCTGTGGAATGGTACAGCCACTCTGGAAAAACGTTTGGTAGTTTCTTAAAAACTAAATACACACTTACCATATAACCCAGTAATCGTACTCCTAGGCATTTATTCCAGAGAAATGAAAACTTACATTCACATAAAAACACATACACTATTGTTCCTAGAAGCTTTATTAGTAATAGTTAACAGTGTGTTAACAAACAAAATGTCTCTTAATAGTAAATAGTTAAACTGTGGTACATCCATACCATGGAATACTACTTAGTGATAAAAAGTTAACTGTGGACACATCCAACAACTTGAATGGATTTCAAAGGCAGTATGCTAGGTGAAAAAGCCAATATCAAAAAGTCAAGTAATGTGTGATTCATTTGTATAACATTCCTGAAATAACAAAATTATAGAGATGGAGAACAGATGTGTTGCCAGGGATTAGAGAATGGGGGGGAGATGTGAGAATGACTATAAGAGGGGAGCATATTGGAGACCTCTGTGGTGGAATAGCTTTATATCTTGACTGTGGTGGTGGTACACAGATGTACACATGGGGTAAAGTGGCATATAGCCACACACATATCATACCTATGTCAGATTCCTTGTTTTGATATTTTACTGTAATTACATTAAAATGTAACCACTAGGGGAAACTGGCTAAGGGTACAGGAGACATCTGTACTATCTCTGCAACTTCCTAAGAGTCTCTAATATTTTCAAAATTAAAATTTTTTTAAGTAAGTTTTTTTCTCACTCTCAAAAATCCTTTCAGACATGTAAGCATTTGATATTTGTCCCCATTTTTCAGATGAAGAAACTAAGTTTCAGAAAGGTTTTGACTTGCCTAATGCCACATGGCTAAAACGATTATGGAATTGATCCTTCTGACTTCAATTCTGGTTCTCTTTCATTCAGGTTGTAGCAGAACCACCTCAGTTCTAGAGGCCAGAGACTTAACACTTCTATTCTAGTTAATGCTTCTCATTGGGTTAGTTTCATATGGCTTATTCAATTGATTTTTTTTTAACCACTTGGACTTAATAGTGTATCATTTTATGGCATAATAATTGTAGTTATATAAAATTAATTATTTATGAGTGAAAATGTTATAGAACCAAAATAACATGAAGTATGTATTTGAATACTAAGATTGAATTCAAGATCTTTTTAAAAGCCATATAGTCAATATATTTGGAACTTTAGGGATTAAAAAATTTGAAGTCTCAAAATATTTTGGAGTTTCCTTCAAAATGGCAGGTCATAAGGTTTGTCCCTCATCTTGTAGTCTCAGTATTTATATAACTGAAAAAAGAATACAAAATTTACTGATCCAAAATGTACATAACTCCTTTTGACTTTTTCCAATTTCCTTTTTTTAAAGCAGAGCCAGATATGAAAAATACTTGAGGAAAAAAAGATACTAGAATCCTTATACAATTTATGATATTTTCCCCTGTTTTTGTCCACACCTAAATTGTCAGCAATTTTCTTTTTGGTGGGCCTCTCCTATACCAAGTCTTTCCAAAACATTCAACTTCATTATCATGGAAATGACAACTCTCTTCATATTTTATTAATTTGCATCATAAATTATATCCATATGAAAATCAACCACCATTAGCATTACTAAATTTGGGGAGAAAACCACAACTCTTCTTGATAGTACTCAACTCAGCTGATGGAAGTAGGAATGTGGGCATACCTGTGAGTGGCCTAATAGCTATGAGCGTGCCATGAATTATTGTGCGTCTCATAGGGACTGGAAAGTATCTGATGGAAGTCAGCTAAGAGGACCTCTAGTGTATAATATTCAAAAATTGGAATAGCATGCTATCTTATATACTAAAAAGGGAAACAAAAAATAGACATCTTGGAAATTAAAAATATAATTTCCAAAATAATAATAACAATAATAATAATAACAACAACAATAGAAAATGAAGTAGGGAAGAGTCCCCATATATGGAGCAGAAAGTAAAACAAAAAGACAGAAAAATGAGAAAAGACTTATGAAGTGGAGAGAACTAGAAGGCCCCAGTTTCATGAGTAGGGTTCCAGTAACAGAGAACAAAACAATGGAAGAGAGGAAGTGGTCAAGGAAATAATAGAAGAAAATATCTTAGAAGTGAATATGTCCCCAAACGGAAGAGAAGTAAAAGTCTGGACATTTTAAAGGCCTAGAAAATTCTGCACAGAATGAAAGAAAAATCATCTACATCTATACACATCACTTAAAATTTTCACAAACCAAGAATAAGAAGAGAATACTAAAAGCTTCCAGAGGGAAAAGGGAACAAGGCTTAGATGGCATCAGATTTCTCACCAACAACACAGGAGGTCAAAATTCAATAGAGAAATTCCTTCAAAGTTCTAAGAAAAGATAGTTTTTAACTCAGAAATCTGTATCTCATCTAACTTTGAATCAAATGTGAGGACAAAATAGAGGAATTTTCAGACGTGAAAGTCCACAAAGCACCAGCTGGGTAGCAAATCTACAGATTAGCTGAAAGTCTAGATCAAGGCAGGAAGATGGAGGACTCCCAGAGGGGAGGGTTTCTGGGGAGAAAATGGCAATTTGATGAAGGAGGCAGTATGTTGGAGATTTTAGGGAAAAAAACTGAAACATGATAAAGCAACAGAGTTCAAGAATAATAGAAAGGCCTTTCAGACACTCTGAGGTGGAGAGGAAGAGTAGGGAGAGAGGAGAGAATTAAACAAGAAAGTAGTGATTCAAATATGAGCAAACTAAAAGCTGGTATGACTTTCAGTGGTGGTTTTCAATATTTAGAATACACCTTTAGACAAATAATGGAAAATAACGATGGTTAAAAATAGTCCATAAATATTATCAAAGCCTTGAAAATTATAAAAGTAAAGGTACAGCTCATAGAAGTTGGGATGTGGAAGATGAGAGGAGAGGTGGAGGGAAAGACAGGAAATTAATGACCTTATTTTACAAAGTGGAATAATAACCTGTTAATATGGCAGAAAAGCAGAAAATTAAACTATTGATATGGCAAAGCTGAGTGTATTGCCTACCACAGTAATAGAGACTACTACTGTAGCTAATTTTATTCTATTTTTGTTCTAAGATTCTTTGAAAATATACAGTGAGGTATTAATGGTCTGGCAATAGGACTCATTCCCATTTCAGATTTTGCTTGCATATTAAATCTGCTATTTCTGGTTAAAAGCCATTCACAAAAGTGAGAAGAGAGCGAGAGTCATCTCTGCTTCAGGATCTACCCTGAATTCTGTCTGAAAGTGTTAAGGAGCTTATCCGTGAAGTCTCAGATGGACTCATCCTTTCTTTACTTACAAGACTGAATTGGAGCTTCTGATGTAATTCTGGGTCTTTTAAGTCATCCTCAGGGTCTTCCCATTCTACTTTCTCCATCTGAATTTTTGCATCTGAGGTTCCCACTAACATACGAATGAATCGGTGTAGATCTGGGAGTGCTGAATTATACACAATTAAACTAAATTCCTCTGTAAATTTCAGTCTTTTGGAAAGTCTTTTTTCAATGACTTCTCTCAGCTCAGATCAAGACCAGGAATCAAAAGCCAGAGGATTTCCCTGTTCTGAAAGGGGTTTAACTTTAAGGGATAATGGACCTTCGAGCATGTCTGGCCAGTCAGGAGAGAAGGGGAGAGGGTGAAGAAGAGAGAGAAGCAGAGGGACATGGAAGAGCATAGGATGAGGGAAGAGGGAGAATAAGATGAGTGCCATTTATTTCAAGTCATGAGTTGTGGGGGTATCTAAAAGAAAGTTTAAGTGTTTCACATGTTTCCTTTTCCTTGGCCAAGGAATCTCTTAAGGAAATGATTTTGGAATTTAAATTTCTTTTGGATGCTTCTTCATGCCCTTCAAAAAATGGTGACCATTTGATATTTACAAGCTTTTCATTCTAAGGTATTTCTCAAATGAGCATTTTTTTTTCCTATGTGAAAAATTCCATAACTCTAAATTATCCTTAGTGAAATTATGCCATTTATTTTTATTTTTTTATATTATGAGGATGGCCCCTGTTTTTTTAATTTTATTTTATTATGTTATGTTAATCACCATACATTACATCATTAGTTTTTGATGTAGTGTTCCATGATTCATTGTGTATAACACCCAGTGCTCCATTCAATACGTGCCCTCTTTAATACCCATCACCAGGATAACCCATCCCCCAACCTCCCTCCCCTCTAGAACCCTCAGTTTGTTTCTCAGAGTCCATAGTTTCTCAGAGTCCATGGTTCATCTCCCCCTCCAATTTCCTTCATTTTTCCCTTAGAAAGTAAGTTCATGAATTTGGACTTTGTATGAGTACATATAAGAAGGAGTATGGCCTGGAAGTTTGAATCATTAGACTGGGTCAACCCATGAGAGGCTGTGGAAATGGCTAAACGTGTAACTGTGCACCTCCTGACTTGGGTCCCATCCAAATGACTGGCCATCTCCATTAAAAGTTTCCAGTTCCCATGGGACAGAAGGTTTGGAGAGGAGATCTCTCCCAGAATCACAGTCCCACACACAAAACAGCAAGAGTAATTAAAGTTCTCAGAAGAACAAAGACAAAGAAGGGCTATCTATGAGGCTTTTGTTTTGAGATGTGGCTTAAAATAGGTCTTTCAGTGCTTGGGCTTGATTAGGATTGGGTAAGTATCATGACAATATAGTTTAGGATTGATGGTCACAGGAAAGGAAGGGTTTTGAGGTGAGGGTTTCATGAGGTAAAGAGTAGAGAGTCATTGGATACTATCTATTGAAAACTTGAGCAGTCAGAAGTTCATTTCAGAAAGTTCCTGAAACAAACAATAAACTTATTTTCAAGCTGCATCTTCCTGGGGCAAGAGCTTCCCGGAATAGTAAAGTCAGGTTAATGAAGACAGTAAAATAATAAAGACAAGAAGCTGGTTTCCTTTTTCAGTGGAGTATCAATAGATAACTGTGAGTGGTCACTTAACAAAAGAATCATAGGTTTAAACATGTTGTTTGAAATTGTAGAGGTGGACAGTAGAGGAGAATATAATTTAGTCCTGTTGGGAGAAGAAAAGGAGGAATAGAAAGTGGGGGCTTTTAAAGAGCTAAATCCCCATCTTTCGTATCAAAAAATCAGGACTTTTTTCTAAAATTGATAAATAAGAAATAGTATATTTGTCGGGAGAGGTGACACTCTTCATTATAAGCCTTTGGTAGGTTTTTTGACTGGGAATATATATTTTTTTCTTTTTTTTTTTTTTTTGGAAGAAAAGGCTTAATGAAGTCTTTATTTTTTTTTAAATTTAAATTCAATTAATTAACATAAAATATATTATTGATTTCAGAGGTCGAGGTATTACTTTGGTAATTTTTTAAAAAGAAGAAAGAAGGAAAGGCTGATTAGTGACTGAAAGTTACGGAGGAAGGCCATAGGGAACAAGGGCTGCGTGAGAGAAGAGATCATTGATAATCTTCTCCAAGTTTCCTCAGAGCAGTGAGGGGGAGTGGCAGAGAGGGCATGGGGGAGGGGAGAAAGGGGGAGCAAAGGGAATGCCTGGGAAGTTCAGGCAGCAAGGAAACAAAGAAATAGGATAGTCCTGAGGAGGGCACTGTGAGAGGGAGCTGCAGGACAGAGACAGATGCAGAGGTGGCTGGGACCCTGCTGGGCGGGCCTCTATTCTCACCCCTGCGCTCCCTCCCTCTTGGCTTCTCCTTTTCCTCTTTCACTGGCTGTAACATGGGTCTGGAGTAGTTTGTATTACAATTTTTGGTGTATTTATTGACTATAGTTTTATGTTTCCTGTTCATAATTGAAAAAGCAGATGAGTTAAACATTTCATGTTCCTCATGAAAAAAAAGTATTAAACCAAATTGAGTAGCTTTTTATGTCACTGTGGTCTTCTGTTGACTTGTTCTGTGGGTGAGTGGTCTTCAAACACTTGCACCTCCCCCCTCGCCCCAGCCTCCACTATTCCCTTTGGTAAATATAATCCACCTTCTCAGATGCCAGAATTTTTATTGTTTCCCTGGTGATCTGTGCTCTTCTATGATACCTTTGATTATTTTAACCTACTCTTATTCTCTCTGATCATAAGATGGTCACTTTGTAGCTTAATATATAATATTCAAATTATTTCTGAACTCATTTTTGACCTTTACATATATTTCTTCCAGTAAAAAGTAAAGCAGAGCTTTCACTCCACTTAGAAACTCAGGAGTCCATTTCAATTTTTAAACAGTGACAATAAACTCCTAGGTTATAAGTGCATTGTGTCAATTGGAGGTTCACACAGAATGGACAAAATTTTAGCAGATAATTATTTCCTGGAATAACCTCTTGTCTTTATCAGATGAATTTAGCTCAAATATACAATTAAAAATGACAAGAAAGGATTAAGAAGCCTATCTTCAGTTTGGAAGCTATAGGGAATTAAAGATTTCCGTGGTTGGAGGAGGCCTAAGGCAAGAAAGTCAAGAATTTGCATCATGGTAATAATATCATACTAGAATCAGAAAACATGAGGTGTCTTCCTAGTCTCTTACTAGCTGTATGACATTAAGCAAATTAGTTAATCTCATTGAGCTACTATTTCTTTATCTGTAAAATGGGGATATATGGCAACATCTATATCAAAAAGCTGTTGTGAGGATTAATAGGAAATAATGAATATGAAATGCTTAGCATAGTGCTTGACATATAATAAGCACTTCATAAATGTTAACTATTTTATCATCAATGTTGCTATGACTCTTGCCACTACAAATTCACCCCTGGGCTTCAGGCAAGTGACTTTACCTATTTGGGCATCAGTTAGAATAGATGAATTCTATCTCATCTCTGTTTTTGTGACACTCCAGTTCTGCTCTCTTCTACCTAAGATCTACCATGGACCTCCACAGCTGTGTGGGTGACATGGTGTCTAGATAGGTAGATGGCAGACATCCCTTTTAAGGTTATTATTATATATACAAATTTAGTTACACTTAGGTCTTAAGCAACAACACAGTCTATTGAAAATAAACCTAAATTCTTCTCATAATCCATGATTAGCTGTTTAAACTCAAGACCCTATCTGATGCCTTTTCCTTTTCAAGGCTGCCCAAGCCTTTTCCCTTAGGGATCATCCCTTGTAATGATTAGCTATAGATTTCGTTTGCCCAGTTTCTCTTCCCTATTATCTCAGAAAATAGTTAACAAAAAAAAAAAAAAAAAAGGAAAGGAGTGAAAGTTCCCTTTTCTCTTGTTTCAGGAGCTACTCCACTATTCTCTGTGTAGACACTAATCTCTATGGAGACTACTCAAGTTAGGGTAGTTCCCAAGTTTCTAGAAATTGAATCTTGCTCTTTGTGTAACCATCCTGGATAATGTAGTTCCTGGCTCCCTTCTATATCCTGGATCCTGACAGTCTTTCTCGGTGCCCACAGTCCCCAGTCTCCCACTTCTCTTTGAATTAGTAGGAAACGGAGCACAATTTGAGATTATCCTATGGTTGAAGTAGGTCTTTTCTGTGATTCCAGGATACAAAGGGGCTCATTCCTCCCTGGGCTTTGCTCTGTACCTAAATTTTATCCAACAAATTGTTTGCACTTCGGGTCAACTGGAGGGGTCTGTGATATCTGAATGATCCCAAGTTCTCTGGGGGCTCTCAGGGCACCTGGGACTTCCTTTCCAGCTTCCTTTCTGGGGCTTTCCCAGGAAAGCCTGCTTCTCTCTCTCTTATTTCTGATCTTCTCTTTTTCAGTCTTTGTTCTCTTTGGTTTCCGCTTTTCAAGGATTCTGTGGGGTGACCCAATCAGGCAGAGGCCAGCAGTGAAAGAATTCACCCAAGGCAGAACAAAGGAGATAGAAGTTTATTGAATACACCTCAAGGGAGTGAAGGGCAGGACAGCAAAGGAGAGGCTAGACTGTCTTACAGGAGGCAGTGATGGGGGAGCTGTAGTTAAGGGAGGGAAGGAGGAGGTACAGGAGCCTATGGAATTTCCCTTTTTTGGAACCTGTGTCTGGTTGTAAGTAGCCCATTGGTCAGCTAGGGCTTATGGCTGTTTTGAGGTGGGTCACCTAATGGGCCTGTGTGCAGTCAGCCCAGTGGTCACTGCGGCCCTTCCACCTCACTCAGGCTGCCAGTGCTTAAGCCTGTTGCCTAAAAGTGGCGCCTACAGATTCTATTACTATATCCTCTAGCTCAGAGGCTTTTATCCTCAGCTGTGTCCAGTCTACTACTAAGGCCATCAGAGTTGTTCTTCATCTCTGTTACAGTTTTTATCTCTAGCATTTCTTTTTGCTTCTTTCTTAGGACTTCCTTTGGTCTGCTATCTGTTCTTGCACGCTGGCTATTTTATCCAATATATAAGTATATTAATCCTAGTTGTTTTAAATTTCCAGCCTAATAATTCCAATGTCCCTGCCATGTGTGGTTCTGATGCTTGCTCTGCCTCTTCTCTTGTGCTTATTTTATTATAGGTATGTCTTGTGATTTTTTCTTGCTAGCTGGACATGATATGCTGGACAAAAAAGAACTGCTATAAATAGGACTTTAGTAAGGTGGTGGTGAGGTGTTGGGGGAGGGGAAACATTCTACAGTCCTGTGTTTAGGTCTTAGTGAGCCTGTGCCTCTGGACTATGAATCTCACAAATATTTCTCTCCCTTTTTTTTAAGATTTATTAATTTTTGCGAGAAAGAGAGAGAGAGAGAGCCCTAGCACAAGCGGGGGCAGGGGCAGAGGAGGAAGCAGAGTCTCCACTGAGCAGGGAGCCTGATTCGGGACTCGATCCCAGGACCCTGGGATCATGGCCTGAGCCGAAGGCAGATGCTTAACTGACTGAGTCACCCAGCACCCCATCTCCTTTTTTTTTTTTTAACCCTTTTAAGTGAGACAGGATGGCTAGAATGGGCTGGAGTTGGATATTTTCCTTGCCCGAGTCAGTTAGGCTCCGATAAAACCCCGGCAGGTTAGACTCCGGCTAACTGGTTTTCTCTGAGGGCAGGCCTTATGAAGAACAGTGCTCTGTTGTATTTTAAAATGGTTCCTTCTCCCCTTCCCCTGCCAAAAGCCCAAGGAGATTTTTCTCTGATATTTACGGTGGGAACCTGACCGAGCTCCAGGAGGTAACTCTCACAGTATTGTGGGGCCCCTCTATAACTGGGTCCCCCTGGAGTTTTTAACTCCCAGAGTCAATTACGTTTCAGGTTTCCCTAGAGGGCACTTGTTCCCACAATAGTTTCTGCTCCCAAGTCTCTGCTTCTGTTAGGGTCACATTCACCTGTCTCCAATCTTGAGGGCAGTGGTTTGCACCACATCCCCCCTCTCTTACAGAGAGGCTTGGGACAGAGAGCCTACTTCCAAGCACCTTACATGTGGAACCAGAAACCCGGAATCTAATGTTCTCTTTTTAATTAACTTTTAATTTTAAAGTAATACATGAATAAATTATCCTTGAAAAAGCTAATATATTCCAAATAAGGAGCATCTTCTTTGTATTCCATCCACAGTCTTATTCTTCTCTCCCCCTCCCTGAGGTCTGTACTTTTATCATTTTAATGTGCATTCTTCTAGACTTTATATTTGTATGCATATATTGGAGACCTTTATTAACATATGTAGATTTACCTAATTTTTTAAAAGATTTTATTTATTTGAGAGAGAGAAAGAGAGTGGGAGAGAGCAGGAGCTGGGGTGGGGGGTGGCAGAGGGAGAGGAAGAAGCAGACTCACTCTGAGCAGAGTGCCCGACACCGCGGGGCTCAATTCCAGGACGCTGGAATCCTAACCTGAGCAGATGCTTAACCAACTGAGTCAACCAGGCACCCCAGTTTACCTAAATTTCTCAAAGTGCTGTTATAATCCACAGTATGGCTGCATTCTGCTTTATTTAGCAACTCCCCTTTTGGCAAACACTAAGGATACCTCTGTCTTCAGGAAATATAGTAGTACCAAATGAAAGAAGCCAGTCCCAAAGGACCACATATTGTATGATTCCATTTATATGAAATATCCCTAAATAGGCAAATCGATAGAGACAGGAAGTAGATTAGTGGTTTCCCGTGCTGGGGACAGGGTGGGGGGAGGGCAGTGTTGGGGAGTGATGGCTGAGGGGTACAGCCTTTCTTTTGAAAAATATTCTAAAATTGATTGTGGCGATGGATGCACAACCCTGTGAATATACTAAAAGCCATTGAATTGTACACATTAATCGATTAGTTGTATGGTACATGAATTATATCTCAATAAAGCTGTGTAAAAGAGAAAGAAGTATAGTAGCCATCTCATTAGGCATGCTTCATCAGGACTAATTAAATTAGAAGCAGCCTCCAGGGACTGCCTAATAGTGCTGGTGGTTTTTAACCTCAGCTCCTCATCTACACCGGTGCCATCCTCTGTGACAAGCCTATTCTCTTCAGCAGTTAAAGTTTTGTTAGGTTTCAGCCATGACCTCAAACTTAAGTAACTGGCCCAAGGTCATGCAGATCTGCTACCCCAGAGTCAACGTTCTTTCTACTACATCATGTCTTCTATGCATTTTAGCCTTGAGGAGTCTCACGGACCTGAGGGCTCTCTGAGGTCAGAGGCCTTAGTTGCTAAATCCTTATAGTGTTCGCCACCCCAAGCAGGGCGATTAGCACGCAGTTGGTTCCTAGTGCCTGTTGGTAGAGACACATTCTTGGAACTCTCTACTTTATCTGCACATGTCTTGCCTGAGCGTGGCCATGTACCATCTAAGACGTCTGAGTTCCTGTGGGGGGTTTACACAGGAGGCCGTGGGGAGCCTCCGACTAGCTCCAAGAAGGGGATTTTCTTTTTAAAGAGGATGTTAGGAAGAGTCTACAGGGAAATGTTAGGAAATTAAAAACCTGTGGAATCAGCATGAAGGCTGCTTATGGAGTACATTAGTCATGCAAGGTGAATTCATTCTTGAGAAAGCAGAAAAGTGGAGAGATGGGGAGGATACCCTTGGCAGGATGCAAATGACAGGTATGATAGTTTAACGAAGTACCTTCAGAAGGAAGAAACGCAACCTCAGTCATCCCTAATGCACATAAGCATGTGTGGATCAGATTAAGAAGAAGTGAAAATTAGAGTAGTGGCCAAAGCAGAAAGAGGCACATTGAGATATGGTTATATGTAACAAATAAAACTGACCTCTGGAACACACAGATGCTATCTCTAGACAAAAAATAAATCAGCTACAGCATCTTGCCTCAGTGCAAGGGAGATACTGCTTGGAAAACGGTTGGTTTTGAAATCAGAAGTAAGGCCAGGTAAGAACAGAAAAGGAATAGAGGACTTCTCTTCCTCTGGATTAGAACTCTAGGACTTGGAGTCCAGAGTAGACAGGCCCAAGTCCTTGTGAGATGGACAGCTATGAAAATAAGCCTGGCCTAAGTGCCAATCCCTGAAATCAGGCACACCTGAAGACCCTCCATTGCCTAGCTATTATTTTGTGGGAGATTTTATGGAACTTTACTTTGGAGGCATCTTTGAATGTCCTCAATTCTTTTTTTTTTTTTTAAGATTTGTTTATTTATCTGAGAGAGTGAGAGAGCACACAGGGGAGGGAGGATGGGCAGAGGGAGAGAGAATGAGAGAGAGAGGGAGAGAGAGATTGGGAGGGAGGAAGGGAGGGAGAGAGAGTCTTAAGCAGACTCCAAGCTGAGCATGGGAACCTGACTTGGGGCTTGATCTCAGGACCCTGAGTCATGACCTGAGCCAAAATCAAGAGTTGGATGCTTAACCCCCTGCACCTAGGCGCCCCTGAATGTCCTCGATTCTGCTTGCAATTTCTTCATCTCATGAAATAAGTCAGTAGTCCATGCATATGGTAACTTCAAAATTGGAGTCTAATTTCTGGAGTAAGTAAATCTCGAATTCATTCCTAAGTCTACTATGGACATGTTAGGGGACACAAGTCAGTTACCACGTTTTTCTCTTCCTCCATTTCTCCCTTTGTAACAGAGATAATGTAGTTTTCTTAGTTCTCTCAGGATAAATGCTTGTAAAAATGTGAAATTATTTTACTCCTTTGAAACCTATTCAACAATCATTCATTAAAAATTGGTTTCTTTTGTGCAAGGTACAGAGCTTGAGTCTGTGCAACATGACCCCCATGCTTAATCCACAGGATTATTGTACCAGGCAGCAAATGAACCAAGCACTGATATGCATTAGGTCTTTACTACTTTCTTTTCTAGAAATATCTCTCCTGGAATCTGACTCTGGAATTTCCTGACTTTTCCAAGTTTAGATAATAAATCTTCCATCTCACTAGTATAACTTAATGCTTTTATTTGCCTGAATTATATTTTTAAAAGAAAGTTATACAGTCCCACTGCCTTCAGTGAGGCCACAACATATTCAAGCATATTTCATTAGATTTATACTCTTGAGGTTTTACACTGCACAGTACTAAGAACTTTAAACATGCAATAATTAACACTATACAGTTGAAAACAGAATCTGGGAAGGGATAATATTTTCTAAATTGGACAGGATTTATTTCAAGCCTCAAACTTAGAGTCAGAAGATACAAGGTGCAGTTTGAAAGAAGGGGCTCCAGTTGACCTATCCCATTCAGTGGTCCACCCTGGACCCTCACCCCCATCTGTGGCCAAAAGGACACATTGTACAAAGGGCTGCTTCTGTGGTAACCATCTGATGGCTCTGCATTACCTGGAAAGTTAAGGGAATCAGGAGATGAGGGCTGAGCAGACAAAACAATGAATCCAACTGCCAGGTCACCACTAACTGCTGGTTTTCCTATCCTAATGGCTAGGTCTGTTGGGGTGGGGGATGAAGAGAGTTCCCCAGTGCCTAACACAAAGAGAATTAAGAGTTAATTAATTACTTAATTAACAGTTTATTATTAAAAACAAAACAGGGGTGCCTGGGTGGCTCAGTTGGTTAAGTATCCTACTCTTGATTTCAGCTCAGGTCATGATCTCGGGGTCATGAGATGGAGCCCCATGTCAGGTTCTGTACTTAGCTCGGCATCTGCTTGTCCCTCTCCCTCTGCTCCTCCCCTCATTCCCTCTCTCAAATAAATAAATAAAATCTTAAAAAAGAAGAAGAAGAAAATTCACATTAGCAGACATTCATTTGAGTACCTACTGGGTACAGTGTATCAAACTATGTGGTGAGGCCATAAAAGCAATGGAAGCCATGCTGTGTAGATACTACCAGTGAGGGCAAAATCATGGACCATAAGCTGAACAAAGAAAGATCAGGTAAGTGTGGAATAAGGCTACTTAGAGGAAGAATTCCTTCAAGGATAAGGAATGTTCATATCTGGCTTTGGGAGGTGGTAAGGACCAAGGATTCCATCTGCCGGGAAGGACCCTTGCAGAGACAGCAAGTGGGCATGTTGAGAAATGGCGGGAGATGCCAGTGAGATATAAAAAAGCTGGTCCAGAGAGGACCTCTTAGCACTTAGGTGGACTCAATAAGCAACTGGGGTCATGTTGGGTCCTTAATTAGGAGAGGAAAGTAAACAGACATTGTGTATCAGGAAGTTTCTTTTGCAGCAGCTCTTTGGGGTTCAGTGGAGTAGGAGGATCCAGGAGGCAGGAAGGTCTTCTGGGCATCAGCCCTGGTCTGAGTCAGAGACTGGGAAGCTATCCTGGAAGAGATGAATGGGAAAGACTCCTAGGTGGATGAGGTCCCCTGTGTAGTCCTGTTAATATCCTCCTTTACCCCCTCATCTCCACACCTTGAAACCTGGTTCCATGCAGAACAGACAGCTGTAACAAAGCACAGGCTTGATAAGTGATTAGAGAGAGGACACTGGCTGGTGGAGACAGGAAAGATTTCATGGATAAATCTGGAAAGATTAATTGAATTTTGATGGTACAATGGTATTTGAGGAGGAGGAGAGAGAATGTGAGGGAATGTAGATCTGCAGAAATAGAGGTAGTGTCTCATCTTGGTTCACAATGCTATGTGATATGTTATGGCTCTTTATAGTTTAATTAAATTTATACTTTATAATTTAAATGTGTAATTGAAATTTATAATTAAATTATAATTTATATTTCAATTAAAACTAGAGAAGGACAGAAGAATGGAAAGCTAGTCTGACTTATTTTATTTATAACAGCTTTATTGAGATATAACTCACCATAAAATTCACCCTTTTAAGTATACAATTTAGTGGTTTTTAATGTATTCACAGAGTTGTGCCAACATCACCACTCTAATTTTAGAACATTTTCATCGCCCCCAAAAGAAACCCCATCCATACCCATTGGCATTAATCTGACCTATTTTTAATTTAAAACTCACAAACACAATGAGAACGGAGGCTCTGGCTCTCAGGAACTCTCTTGTCTTTCCTAGCTGGGTAGGAACCTTGAATAATTCTCATTAATCTTCGAGTCCCATGTCCTCCCTGCTGCTCCACAGAAAAATATCCTGATGTGGCTAGACTGTGGGGATGGAGATGAGAGGAAAGGTCCTGGAGCCCCGAAAGGAAGGATATGTATGAGAACCTCAAGGGATGGAAAAGGAGCAGTTGGGCCCGAGGGAAGGAGAAGCAACCAGGGTCAGTGTTGTAGAGCAGATAACAAGGCAGCTCTTCTCCCAGCAGCCCCAGGAATGTGAGAACCACACAGGACAATCAGGCACCTGCTCTGCCCTCACAGACCTTCTGGGGCTTGACTGAGCAGAAAATAATTTCCCTTTTTCTACCCATCCTCCGTGGAGCAGCGGAGGGTGCTCATCTCCCCCTTTCTGCCATGCGGCTGCTTAGTGCCAGATCCTGAGCTAGGGACTTTCTCTGCGGTGTCTCACAGAGATCATTTCATCTCCACACCAGCCCTAATGAGGTAGATACGGCTTTCCCTGTTTGTTTGGAGATTAACAAATGTAACCTCATAGAGTTAAAGTAACTTGCTCAGGATCATTTGCCAGGTAACGGCTAGAATTGATTCCAAACCCAGGACTCCAACCAGGACTCGTTTAGCTTCTAGATCTTTACTGTCACTGCCTCAGGGGGTTCAACATCCTTCTGAATCCCTCCTGACACCCCAGGACAAAGAACCAGTGTAGAAGAAAGTCTACTACTCAAGTCCGATAAAAGCACTTGGTGACTAAGGTTATAAAAATTTTTGAACCCTTCACTAATGTGTTTGAAAGTGATGTGGTCTTCCCAGCAGTGTCTTTTCTGTGTTAGCCCTTTGCACATCTGGCATGCTAGATCCCAGATGTGTGATTTTCATCCCATGCGGTGGGGCCACAGTACTGAGGATCCTGCCGGTTCAGCTGTTCTTGGGAAGGCCTGTTTCTTTGACAGGGCCTGCAGGAGGTGGCTAGTGGTGGTTTTGCAGTCCCTGATTTATTACTGTCTCCAGCCAGAGACAAGTGCTATGCAATTGGTACACACACAGACACACCCCATCCATTTGGAGAGGAACACGAAGAAGGAAACATTCACAAGGCATCACCACTGATTTCTCTTTTCTCCCAGATCAACTGGTCTGACTTCTCCCTGTTGCCTCCTTTGCCTGTGGTCTGTCAGCTGGAGGTGATGACAAGGAATATTTCAGACTCTTTCCCCATCTGCTCCAAACACCAGGAAGCTGCAGGCCTGCTTCCCTCCAGGCCAGCTTAGAAATCCTGGTGTCAGGATAGAACAGGCTTCCAAAAGCCAACCACAGAACATTTAATACCTGTGCAAACCCCACGTAGAATTCATATGCCATAGGGTCATGGCTTTATGAGTGTTTCCATGACATGGTATTATTATACCCCAGATCTCTCACCTCATATGTCACTCAAGATTCTCTGTCAGGAAACCAAGGATAAACATCCAAAAAGAAGATTAATATTAGAGAGACTAAAAGAGTAAAGTTCACCCAAACCATATGGTTCAGCTCAGAAGGGATGTGTGTCAGCCCTTTTCTCTATCCCTTCACCCTTGCCTTCCACCTCATCTCGCCTCACACTCCAAACAGAAATCCCTTTACAGCAGTGATGCGTGGGCTACCTGTGTCAGAGTCAGGAAACTTGTTAAAAAGGCAGATTCCTGGGAATCATCATTTTTGGGACATGACCTGAGAATCTACATTTCACAAGCTCCCCAAGAGATGTTTGTAAATGGCAGGTCCCCATGAGACCTCCCCAAGAAGCAAACCACCTACCCCTGTTTGAGTATATTTTGTCACGTAGAACTCACTACTTCCTTGGGCAGCTAAGTCTAGTGTAAGATGATTGTAATGAGGGGAAAGATCTCCTTTATTGGGCTGGATTTGACCTTCTGTCACCTCCCTTCCATGGAAGAGCCTCTAGCTCAGACCTTTCTGTGTCCCAGCTCAGGAAGCAGAAAACTGAATCCACCCACAGAACTGGCATAGCCAGTCAAATCAGGGCACTGTACGACAAGGTTTTGACCTGCCATGGTCATGCAGAAGGCCTGGAGCTGAGTGTCTTGGTTAAAAGCCCAGCCTCTGGACTCCTATCAGGGGCAGATCCTGGCTGTATACCTGTGGGCAAGATGCTCCTTCTCTATGTGACCCATTTCCTCATCTGCAAAACAAGGATAGTGAGATAAGTTTTTGTGAAGCTTAAATAAAATAATACACATAAAGCACTCACAAGAGTGCCTGTTATATATTAAGTGCTCTCTAAGTATCATCATCATCATCATCATCATCACTGAGTGGGAAGAGGGCAAGGAAAAAAATTCTTCAAGTTTTGCCTGCTTGGACTTTTGCTTGTTTTTTTTTTTCTGTTCCATGCATTGACAAAAGAAATAAAAGTTTAAGGATATAAGGTTGATACAGAGACCATGAGAACCAGTCATTCTCCGCTGAGTACTAAGTAAAATAATGTGGCCAGCACTCAAACAGCACTCAGAACTAATTGCTATTCATGGGGTGACTATACATCCCAGCACTTTGCCCAGCATCGCCCCCTTTTGTTTCTGTGGTAATTATACTACTCTTAAAGATATCTGTTTGGACAACAAACTGTTGAGTTGCCGCAGACACAAGATGTTCAGAAGACTTTCATTCAATATGGGTTGGAAGCATTAAGACAGGTTACTAAGAGAGTTTGTGAAATCTCTTCCTTGGAAATATTTAAAACATGCCCATCTGGCTGGGATGATTTAGAACAACTGCAAATAAGTGCTCATTTATAAACCCCTAAAATGCTTTGTTTGGTTTGGTTTAACTAAACCGCCTTGCCCTGCCCCCAGGAGGCACGTACGTAGTAAAATTAATGGAAACAACATTCTTAACTACTCAAGTCACCAAAAAAAATTGCTTTGTGCTGTGGGCTAGTGGATGAGCAACCATTATGAGCTTAGAGCCAGTAACATCGTGCCTTAGATTGTAGAAGAAAGATACCATAGGATTGCCAGTTAACAAATGTTTGGACAACTAAAAGTTTGATATAAGAATATAGTCTAGGGACGCCTGGGTGGCTCAGTTGGTTAAGCGGCTGCCTTCGGCCCAGGTCATGATGCCTGGGTCCTGGGATTGAGTCCCACATCAGGCTCCTTGCTCAGCAGGGAGCCTGCTTCTCCCTCTCTCTCCCTCTGCTTGTGCTCTGTCAAATAAATAAAATCTTTAAAAAATTAAAAAAATTAAAAATAAAGAATATAGTCTACTACGTGGGTAAGAATGTTGTAAGAATAGTTAATAGTGTACCAGATACTGTGTAGATATTAACACATTTTATCCTCAAAAACCCCTATGAACTTACTACTGTTATTAGACATATTTACAGATGAGAAAATGGAGTCATAGAGAGTTAAGGAACTTGCTCAAGTGAAGAGCAGAATCGCAGTTTGTCCCTGGCAGTTTGCATCCCAAGCCTGTGCTCTCCACCACTCCACTGTGTGCTCCCCAGCAAGAGAGAACACTTTAGTGTAAATGAGGTGGAGGCAGTTGCTCCAGTTAGTTTGATCTGGGCTACCTACTGGTGAGAGCAGACTGCCTTGCAACTGAGGGAAACAAACTGGTCCTCACTGAGGAATGAATGAAGAAAAATAGTATTATAGAACTTTACATTTAATCCTCATGACGTCCATGGAAGGTAGGTATCATCATTTTTGTTTTGCTGTTCAGGAAAGTGAGTGCTTAGAGAGGTTAAGGAGTTTGCCGAGGACTCACTGTAAGTCAGGAGCAGAAGCAAGATTCTGACTCAGGAATCGTGCCTGACTGGGAACTCCTGCTCTTAGTATCTGTGAAAGGTGTCTGTGACCATCACTAAGCCAAATACACAGGCTACAAACTTGAATATAGAAAATGACCCTAGGGGTGTGTGTGTGTGTGTGTGTGTGTGTATGCAGAAAAAGGAAAAGAAGAAAGTATAGCAGAAATGTCAACAGTGGTTAACTCTGGGTAGTAGAATCATGGGTAATTTGTTTCTTCTGTATGTATTTTCTAAGTTTTGCTTAATGAACATGTATCTTTTTTAACAGTTTTACTGAGATATAATGTCAAATACTTTACCCAGTTAAAGTGTACAATCCAGTGGTTTTTAGTACCTTCACAGAATTGTGCAGCCGTCACTACAATCAATTTTAGAACATTTCTGTCATCCTAAAACGTTACCTACGATCATGAGCAGTCACTCCCTGTTGGCCCCCAGCCCCTCTAGCTCTGAGGAAACACTAATCTGCTTTCTGTCTCAATAGAATTACCTATTCTGGGTATTTCATATAAATCGAATCATATAACATATGGTCTTTTGTTAATTGCTTCTTTCACTGAGCATAATGTTTTCAAGGTTCATCCAGGTTGTCACATGTATCTACTTTATTTCTTTTTATTGCCAAATAATATTCTATTATAGGAATATACCACGTTGTATTTATCCGTTCATCAGTTGTATCCATTTTTTGGCTATTATGAATAGTCATGCACCAGTTTTTGTGGGCATATATGTTTACCATATATGTATGTACCTAAGAGTGGAATTGCTGGGTCATGTAGTAACTCTTTGTAACCTTTTGAGGAATACATGTATCTTTTTTTTTTTAAACAATTTTATTTATTTATTTGACAGAGAGAGAGAGTACAAGCAGGTGGAATAGCAGGCAGAAGGAGAGGGAGAAGCAGGCTCCCTGCAGAGCAAGGAGCCAGATGCGGGACTCGATCCCAGAACCCTGGGATCATGACCTGAGCCGAAGGCAGTTGCTTAACCAACTGAGCCATCCAGGTGCTCCACATGTATCTTTTTAAAAGTAATTTGTTTTAAAGCCAGGGCTCCAGGAACCACTTATATGATAGTTGGAGCAGGAAAAACTATCTCAAAATTAGATGTTCCATGTGAAGCCTCTTATAAAAATCAAATCATCCAAATAACAAAAAGAAAAATAGAATAAAAAATAAGAAACTTAATCCTCAAGAGAGATTGATATGTATATTGAGTCATTTGTCTATTCATACTACAAATATTTTTTGAGTGTCTATTATATATAAGAAAGGATCAGTGGATTTGAAGTGAGAAGATCTAATCTCTGCCTTTTCAGGCTCTCTCTTGAAGGGCGTATGTGAGGCTCCAATAGAATCAAGTGTTTTGTACATTGTAAATGTCTATTCAGCAGTGAAGGATTTGCAATAGGAAGGATCAGAGAGGCAAAGCCCTCCTGAGCTACACCAAGAAAATGCACTCAGTGCAGAAGAAAAGGCCCAAGAGGCAGAGAGCAAGGTGGTGCCTTCATGGCTCCAGGACCAGGCTTTGGTCTCAGATTGCTCAGGTTTTATCAGGAGACCCCAAAGGGAGGACAGGGCCCAGGACCATCTGTGGGGTGCATCTAAGGGCAAAGACAAGCCCTGTGTGGCTTTGCTCCTTTGTCCAGCTCCTCATTATCCGGATCAGATCTGGTTGGGAGGAGAAGGCAGCACATGCAATCGCACTCAAAGGAGACTGCAGCCTCGCCAGCAAAGGAACAGGGAGAAGGAGGTAGGTTGTGACATCACTCCCAGTACCTAGACTGCTGTGGTAGCTGAGTGAGGAGATTTTCGAGGAGATTTGGGGATATGATTGACAATACTGATAAGCATAAGGGGGCAGTGGAGGCCAAGGGATTAAACAGAGTGGGTGAGGTGAGAATGGATGAAATGATATTGTTTCCAGCTCTGCACTCCATTTTTCAAAACCTTTCAACAGTCTGTACTACCTATAAAGTGAAGCCCTTAGTGAGGCATCCAAGACCCTCCATGGTCTGACCCCGGTTAATTCTACATCCTCTCTTCCCACTGCTCCCCTTCAGTGCATCCAGCCACACTGAAGTATTTACTGTCTCACAAATGAAACCAGAATTCAGCCTTTGTCTGGAATTACCTTCTTTACTCTCTGTATATCCAAAGTACTGCCAGTTCTTCAAAGTCCAGCTTCCAAACCATGTCTTCCACAAGGACTACCCAGAACACCCACACCTGCCTTCCCAGACAGAATTAGTCTCAGGAGTACCTAGGTGGCTCAGTCAGTTAGAGTGTCTATATCTCAGCTCAGGTGTTGATCTCAGGGTCATGAGATCAAGCCCCATGTTGGGCTCCATGCTGGGTGTGAAGCCTACTTAAAAAAATTAGTCTCAGACTTCACAGGATACATATAATGTTTTACCCATATAATGACTCTCACATGTTGTCTTTACTTCTCATTAGAGGGTGGGCCTCCCAAATTTACCTGCCCCTGATATAAAGTCTGGCTCAGACTTTATAAATATTTGTTGAATCATTGAGTGCATGAATTAATGGAACACAGGTGTGAATAAGGGGAGAGAAAGGAGGACTTGAGGAATGTGAGAATAGATATACTCAGGTAAGTGCCAGTGCAGGAGAGAAGGCTTCATGGAGAGATGACTGGAGGTGTGCTGAGTGAGGTACAATCAGATGGGAGTGGAGATTGGTGATGGGGTGTAAGAGCAGACAAAGAGGAAGGGAATGTACAGGGCAAAAAGTAAGCTCTACCCTGGGGGCTCAGACTTGAGCTAAAGAACCAATAGACAGAACAGGTTTTATTCCCAGGAATGAATTCAGATGTCTACAGGGGCTAGACATGGGGCACCAATGAGTAGGGAATAATGCGTGTCCTATCTGACGGTATAGCCTCGGCTCAGCTCCAGTGGATTCTTGGAGGTGAGGCACCATGGACAGGTCTTGAAATCTTCAGGAGAAGCCAGAAATACATGTTTTTTGGTGAGATTTCCCCTTTGTGAAATATTACAAACTACTTAGGGCTTCAAAAACTTTATTGAAACATAATATATATGCAGAAATGTACACATGTCCTAAGTGGATTTTCAATGAATTTTCACAAACTGAACATGTTCGTGTAACCAGTACTCTGATCAATTATCAGAATGTTACCAGCAATTCAGAAGCACCTCCCCGCCACCCATATGCTCCCTTCCAGTCCTACTGTCCTAGTAGTAACCACTCTTGACTTCCTATTTCATAGAATAATTTTGCCACTTTTATACTCTATATAAATGCAATCATGTAGTTAATTTTTTGTATGTCTAGGTTTTTTTCACTCAACATTATATTTGTGAGAAACATCCATATTGCTGGATGTAGTTTGGGATTGTTCATTCTCATTGCTGTATAGTATCCCATATGCCAATATACACATTTTATATGTTCATTCTACTGCTGGAGGACATTTAGATTTTAACATTTTAACTATAACACACAGTGCTGCTAGGGACATCTAGTAGGTGTATTTTGGTGAACATATGTGCCCATTTTTACTGAGGATACATAGTAATAAAGTAGCAGAATCATAAAATAGGTATATGTCCAGGTTTGGTAGATAATGCCGAAGTGTTTGTACAGATTTGCATTCCCACCAGCAGCATATGAAAGTTCTGGTTTCCCTACAACATTGTCTACACTGATTTTTTTTTTCATTTTAGGCATTCTTGTGGATGTGTAGTGGTACTGCATTGTTGTTTTGATTTATATTGCCCTGATGAATAATGAAGCTGAGCACCTTTCCCTTTGTTCATTGGCCATTTATATAATCTCTTTTATGCGGTGACTGTTCAAGTTATTTGGTCATTTTTCCATCATCCATCCTTTTCTTTATATATTCTGGATATAAAGCTTTTGATAGACAAATGTACTATGAATATCTTCTCCTATTCAGTCACCTGCCTTTTCACTCTGTTAATGGTGCCTTTTGATAAACACAAGGTATTAACTTAATTGTCCAGTTTATCAGTTTTCTCTTTATAATCAGAATTCTTTGTGTTTTAAGAAATATTTGCATACTCCACTGTCATAAAGGTGTTCTCTTATGTTTTCTCTAGAAACTTTATTGTTTTATCTTTCATATTTATCTCTGCAATCCATCTGGAATTGATTTATTGTATAGTATAAGGTATGGTCAATAAACATTTTTCCATATGGATATCCAATTGTCTCAACACCATTTATTGAAAAAGATCATCCTTTTCCCAGTGCTCTGCAATGTTGCCTTTGTCATAAAACAGGTTCTCATAGATGTGAGGGTGTGTTTCTGGATTCTATATTAGATTTCATTTGTTAGTTTGTCTATTCTTGCACCAAATCCTCAGTGTATTGATTATCCTATCTTTATAATAAATCGCCATATCTGGTGGTATTGGTCTTTTCCAGCTTTGGTTTCTTCTTCAAAATTATCTTGGATATTTTTGGCCTTTTGCATTTCTACATGAGTTTTAGAACTAGCTTGCTAATTTCTGCAAAAGAACCCCCTGAAATTTTGCTAGAGATTGCATTAAATCTATACTTTAATTTAGAGAGAATTAACATCTTTACAACAGTGAGTTTTCCATTCCAGGAATATGCTAAATCTCTTTATTTATTTAGATTTCTCAGTTCCTCTCAATAATGTTTTGTGGTTTTCAGGGTAGAGGTTAGGTCTTACCCACATTTTATTAGATATATTTGATATTTGTTGAAGTTATATCTTTTTTTAAAGTTTTATTTTCTATGTAGTTGTTGCTAGTATATAGCAATCAAATTGATTTTGTATGTTGGCCTTATAACCAGTGATCTTGCTAATTTCACTTAATTCTAATAGTTTGTAGATGCTTGTGGATTTTCTACATACACAATAATATTGTCAGCAAATAATTAAAATTTTATTTCTCCTATTCTGATTATTACCCATCTTTGATTAGGACCATGTATTTGCTGAAGAAGTATGTTTATAGAGGTGACCTACTATTTCTGTTGGGATATGTTGTTCATACCTCCTTCCACCATGTTCATATTCCTTTTGCTCTGGAACTATATATACTCCTTCCTCTGTTCTCTGCATTCCAAGGGTCAGTGTAGCTCACAGTAAATTTCTTCAGACTCTCTGTTACTACCTGGTGAACTCAGCTTTCCTTTTATCAATACCACTCTGCTTTTGCAAGAAGTGTATGTGATAAACAATGAAAGTGAGAAGTCAACATGGTTTCTTGTTCAGCTCGGTCTTTTCTGTGGTATGGAGCTAAGTCTCTACTAGGAACATTCTCCATTTCTCTGGTGGCCCACCTATGCCCTTAGATTTCTTAGTACCAACAAGAGTACACTTTTAAGACTGACTTTATTCTACCTAAGACAAACAGGCCTAACATTTGGTAAGGATGCTAATTATGGTGTATGGTGCTAATTATGGTATATTACGGTTGTTTCCGTGATAATGGACCTTCTTCTTAATGCTGTTTCATTCTTTTTGTTTTTGTCACTGGGTTTTGAAGGAGAATAAAGTTAAAATGCCTTTATTACATCATCTGCAACCAGATGTCCCCTTTCACATTTCCTCCCCTTCACATTTTAAAAAATTAAAATTTATAGTTCTTTATTATAAACATTATACATGGTCATTGTAGAAAGTATAGAAAATAAACGGAAATACACAGAAGAATCGTTAAGAATAGAATAGTATGGACTTACTTGCTTGAGGCAAGAGCAGCAGAGACTTTGGTATAACTGCAAGACAAGAGGTGTTAATGGACAAAAGAATCCCTTAGAGAGCCAGACTGTGCCAAAATATACAGCCCTCAAAGGGGAATTTAGTTAGACAAATCCACAGGACAAGCCGAGTGTGCAAACATAAACAACCCTCAGAGGGGAGATCTGGTCAGGCAAACCCAGACAGGGCCCTGCAGGAAAGCAGAGACTACAGAAAAGGCAGAATGTGCAAACAGCACCACTCAGAGGGGAGGCATAAAGAGGGTGGAATCCCAGGCATTAGAGGTGCTGGAAGGCTTATTAAGTTACAATTCATTCCCTGGGGCTAATGCTGAATCATTCCCAGTTAAAGTTTCATTGAATGCATTTCGCTAAATGGCTCAGAGGGGTCATGGCTTCCCCAGAGAAGACAGAGCTATTATTGTTGGAAGGGATCTCAGGGAGAGTCTAGGCCAATACCTCCTAGAGCGTGGTCCATGGGCCACAACTGGCATAGGAAGTTATTTTAATGGTACAGAGATTTTCTTTTTACTTTAATAGTTATATTTATTTTAATTTGTGTTAGAAAAAATTATAACTAACACAATGAAACCACAATTTCACAGATATCCTTATTTAGGATGAGGCTAAATTTGGTGGTAATGTTAGACCTGGACTAATTTAAAGAAAACTATTAAGCAAATAAAGTACAGGGTTGGGCAGGTATTGCAAAAATCAAGGTTTGGGAATTCTGTTCTACGGCAACCCTCTCACCTCAACTATGAGGAAACTAAGCCAGAGAAGAGACATGATCCACCCAAGGCAGAACCAAGACAACACCAAGTCTCTTAATTCCTAGAGCAGTGTGCCTTTTTGTGCAACTAACAAGATTTCCTAGTTAATTTGACAGATTTCAAAATTGGAAGAGTTTCTAGGTATTCAACTTACCCTCTGTCTACAATTTATCTTTATGATACATGTATAATGTAAATAAATTCTGTCTCTGTGTAGTCATTCACTCAATAAACATTACAAAGTATTATGGGGAGTGATGTAAGGAATACTGAGATAAGATGGTGGGGTCCTAGACCACAAGGAACTTATAATTTTATGAGGAATTAGATTTTTAAGTACAAATAATTATTTAAGACACAATAAAGTAAGTATAGGTATAGTAATGAAATAAAAGAATTGTAGAAGAACAGAGGAAGAAGCAATTATTTCCAGGTAGAGTCTGAGTGATTTCATGAAGTAGGTGCTACTTGAGTTAGGCTTAGATGAATGAGTAGGATTTCAGTGTGCAAAATGAAGGAGAGGGTCTCAAAAAGATACACGTATTTGTACACCTATGTCTATGGCATTATTCACAATAGCTGAAATGTGGAGGCAACCCAAGTGTGCGTCAACAAATGAATAGATAAACAAAATGTGACATATGCATACTGTGGACTATTACTCAGCCTTAAAAAGGAAGGAAATTCAGACATATGCAACAACATGGATTTTGAGAACATCAGGATAAGTGAAATAAGCCAGTCCTAAAAAGACAAAAACTGTATGAATCCATTCATATGAAGTATTTCTAAGAAGACAAAATCACAGAGACAGAAAGTAGATGGTGGCTGCCAGGGGCTGGGGGGAGGAGTGAATGGGAAGTTATTATCCAATAGGTATAGAGCTTCCATTTTGCAAAGTAAAAAGAGTTCTACAGCTGGATAGTGGTGATGAAAGCACACCAATTTGAATGTACTTGGTATCACTGAACTGTACATTTAAAAATGGTTAAGATAGTAAGTTTTATGTTTACATATTTTACCACAATAAAGAAATTGGAGAAAAATAGAAAGGAAGGAAGAAAATTCTAGGTTCAAGTAAACAGCAGGAACAAGATTGAGAGGTGCCTCAGTATGTGGTGAATTTGGATAATAGTGAATAGTCTCATCTGGTTGGAGGCCGAGGTAGAGGAAGCAGTGTGTAGGATGTTCTGAGAGGTAAAACTTTTAAGGACAGATGAGTCTGAATCTTGGCAGGCATTAGAAGCAGTGCCAAGAAATTTGAATTTTACTCTCTAGATGATGACAAAAGGTAAATGGGACTGAGGAGTCACATATTGTCATAGTGACCATGACATACATATATTTAATACTAGGAGTACTCAAATTTCTTGAATCCTTGATGAGTTCTGAGAAGGAAATAGCACTAATGAACCAGATCATAATGGCAGATTGAACTGTAAAAAGAAAGAAGGACTAGAGGACCAGCAAGATGGAGACTCAGTTGGCTGTCCACCTGTAATGAAGGAATCTCAAAGAGGATTAAAAGCAACTCCTCAACCAGCATAGGAAGAGCCATAGAGAGAAAAGAGAAAAACAAAATAGCAATCGTTGGTGGGGATAATCAAGTTCCTCTTTCCTATTGTAACACTGGAAAGGCTTCAGCAACCTATAGCCTTGGAAAAGAAGGAAAGCTGATGACTTCATGTGATCTGAGGATCCAGAGATGAGAGGTGAAAACAGAGCTTCAGTAATGGGATGCCAAGGCTAGAAGTGATGGAGAAAAGAGTGGTAGTAAGATCATCTGGGGCAGACCAAGAGAATTTACCTGGCCACTGCCATGGCTTGAGGTATGCTGTGTGCAAAGTGTAAACTTGGGCAAGAGGTGAGCTCTTTACTTCAATAAAGATGCATGCCCAAGCATATAATTGGTCCCTGAAGATCCCGGGAGACTGAAAACACAGGGAAGGGCCACCCAGATTCCCAAATGTCAACAGAGAAAGGAATAAAGCTTCATTAACAGGTAGAAAGAACAGATAATGCAAATTGAGATCACTCAGAAAGAATAAGCATCTACTGTAATTAATTAGTATGTGTGGACATTGTTCTCTCTTCTCACAGAGAAATTTGTAGTTAGATTTCTGGTACTATCTTTTCAATATTCTCTCCCAGAATGCCAGGAATATATTTTCTTGAAATCGTTCATAGAATCAACTATCTGTGGAATTCATGTGACAGATGTTTTGAATCAGGTGTAATATTAATAATCTGAAAACAAGTGTGTGTTTAAGATGTCAAATTAACTGTGGGTTGGGAACAGTGATGAGACTAATTGCAAAATATCAGAAATTCTAAACATAATTGATATCTTCCTTTGGAATCCAGTTTAATTCAAGCAATTTTTATTGATGTCCTTCTGCAGGCAGAACCATTTAGTGTGTCCCCAGAGAAACAAACAGGAGAATCAGGGCCTTTCTTGACCCCTGGAGACCTTGCAGTCTAGTAGTTGATAGACATCTCTTTACAGGCAGACTAAAATACATGTTATAAGGAAAGCTCATCTAGGGTGTCTTGGTGGTTCAAAGAAGTGGTTCACATTTCTCATATCCCATTAAGTCTAAGATGCTGTCAATTGAATGACACACCATTATTTTATGCATCACTAAGGAAAAAAGAACTCTGAGAGTAAACTATGGTATGTCATTGATTGTAAGAGGCATCCTTTTTCCAGAGATGTTAAAAACATGAAAAAAGCCATCTTAGAATTGATGAAATGTGGTAATTGAAGAATCTTGACAGATTGAAATAAGAGAAAAAGACCACCACACAGGGGTCCTTCTGCTTTTTATATACTATGTACTTTCTTTGATCATTCACATGACTTCAGTCACTGCCTCTAGGATAACTCATAAATCTTCATCTCCTGCCAGAATTTCTCCCCCTAAATGCAGACCTTTATGTCCAATTTATTACACTCGTTTATTTTACAGTTATTTTGTAACTATTTTGTAACTGTCATGTGCCTGGCAGTATTCTGTTTTGTATTAAGTGTCATAAAAACCCTATGAACAAGTATTATTATTAATATTATTCCTATTACTTCTCTCTCAGCTTCCATCCCCATTCAGCTGACAAGTACTATAGTTCTGGAGGCTGAGAAGTCCAAGCACCAGTAGCTTTGGTTCCTGGTGAGAGCCCTCTTCCTGGCTTGTCAATGGCCACCTTCTCACTGTGTTTTCACATAGTGGAGAGAGAATGAGCTCTGGTCTCTCTTATTCTTCTTATAAGGACACTTATCCCATCAGGAGGCCCTACCCTCATGACCCCATCTAAACGCAGCCACCTCCCAAGGGCCCTACCTCCAAATACCATCACATTAGGGGTTAGGGTTTCAACATATGAATTTGAGGGAGACACAAACATTCAGTCCATAACAATCACCAACAGGGATAAGGGAGTCAAATAAGAAAATTTCCTTTGGAAGGCAAATATTTAAACTTGGACATGTTGAGTTTTTAAAAGCTGCAATATATGCAGGTACAGATATCCTCTACTCAGTTGGAAACACTAGTGTATAGATTTGGGCAGATATCACGCCCAGATATTGATTTGGTAGTCAAGTGCAGAGCTGAACTGTGGCAGTGGATGATATTCTGAGGAAGAGATCTGGTAGAAGCAAGCTAAGGACAACTGGAGAAAAACCCATGTCTAAGAGAGATAGAAGAGAAGGCTCAGTGTGAGGTAGGAAGTGTTCAAACCATGGAGGGTCACAGAAGGTGAAGAAGAGAGTTTCAAGGAGGAAGTTGTTCAATGTTAAATTGCTACTGTTAAATACAGAGGTGGAGTAGAGTGACTTACCTAAAGCCCTCACATTCCATAAGGAGAGGCTCACTGGAGATGGGAAAGCACACTTGCATCTGATTGATCAGATGGAAACTAGTGGGTAGGTGACTTTAAAAGAAGGCAGGAGTTGCAGATAGTGTTTTCAAAAGTTCATCTGTGCTGTGAGGGAGAGCTACAGTCCTGTAGGAATGAGGAAATAGGTTTTTAAAATGGAATTTTGAAGTAGTGAGGGAATGGACTTAATGGAAAGAAGTCAGGGTGTAAGAGGCAGATAATTAGAGAGTTGACTTTTGAAGGAGGCCAAAGAAAGGGGAGTCTGTAACAAGTCAGGCACTTCATTCTCTGCATTGAAGGGATAATAATAATAACAATATCATTATTTTGGACTTTTGCAAAGCATCAGGAACTATTCTAAGTAGTTTATAAATAATCGATCTTATCAAAAATTCTGTAGGGTAAAACTATTGTTTTCCTCATTTTATAAGATGAAAAAAAAATAAGGATCAGAGTTTTAAACAACTCATCTGAGGTCTCAAAGCCAGTAAGTGGTATAAGCAAGATTTAATCCCAAGAATTAAATTATTGATTCCAGAATCTCCACTCTAAACTAGTATACTGTAAAATAATAAGGATATTGAGGGTGCTAAAGTGGAAATTTAGGATCCTTGTATCAGATGGCCTAAAACTTTGTAGTAAAATAGAATTTGAGGTTGTCTGCTGTAAGTGGGCAAAAGAAGGTGAGGTTGGGGGTCTCTATGGGAACATGGATGATTTGAGAATCTACTGTAAGAAATTCATTAGGGAACTAGTAAGAGATGAATCAAAAGATCCATATCTTCTTACCTACCACAGTGAGAGAAATATGAATATTACGGTAAGATTACTGTGCTTATTTTTCTTGACCAGATGCTGAAGTACTTGATTGTAGAATTAAGTGTGGGGGAATGGGCCTAATGTCTCAGCTTCTCAGTGCTGAATGGGATTCCTACAGTGGTATGTTCAAAGGAGCTCTTGTTAAAAATTGTAAGTATACATCTCTGAATCTCTGAAATTATACAGGAAGGTATTGTGGAAGGGAATTTGCCCACTCATTGTCAACATTATGTTTTTTTGTTGACATTCATTCACTAAGTCAGAGAATCAAGATTACAGTCAAAGTTTTATAAGAGCTAATAGATGTGAGTAATATATCCTTTTTCTCTGTGACCTTAATGCTTGTCTTCTTATGAAATGTATAACTTTCATTAGATCATAGTTTTTTGTGGGCATTTTTTTGTCCCCCTGTGAGACCATCAGCTTTGGAAGGCAAGGACTATGTGTTGTCCATATCTATTTTTCCAGTGCCTGGATTCTCCTCAGTGTGTAGTATGTCTTTACATTGAATTATTGTAGGGGAGAAAGACCTCTTGTCCAACTTTTGGAAATTATGTCTAGTTCAGATAATTCTGATAATTCAAATAATTCTGAATTTAAATGAATTCTTGGATATGGACAAGTCATTTTCAATATCCTCACTTTAGTCTTTATTTAAGTGATTTATGGAGACAATTGCAATGTTTCAATAAATATGATGCTTCTGTGTGGTTTGGAATTTGACATATGCAGCACATTTCAGGGGATTAGAGTTCAACTCTGAAAAATTAAATTTTAATAATTAAACCCTGATGTAGTGGTATAAAGATACCCTAATGTTCAAGTCTTTTTAATTATAATTGAAAAGTAAAAAGCTAATTTTTCCAACTACAATGACTCTAAACATTTATTCCATACTAAATCATTACATTAAAACCCTGTTTTTAAAATTATATGACAGGAATTAATGAAACATTCTCTATTGAGTCATCCAAATCCTAAATAAGAATTATTTCTAAGAGAACAGCTATTCCTCTTCTTCACATTGTTCTTTCTTCTCCTTTATAATTTGATACAGTTTATCTTATAGTCCTCAAGTCTATACAGCCTTAAATTTAATTATCCTGATATTTCCTTTTTACATCTAGAATCCAATTATATCATGGTGGATGCATTTGAAATGGCTGTGCATTTCAAACTTGCTGTTTCCTAACTGGATTATAAGTCTTAATGTGCTATGGTTTAGTTGCTTTTGTTTACTTAATTTTCTTGCTGTTTAACTTTCCCTCTATCTTGCAAACTGTATTTTCAGAGAGCAAATATTATCTATTTAAGTTATTTATGTGCTTTTGAAGGAGTTTATGTTTTATATCTTTAGTTTACTGCTCCAAGATCCTTTGGACTCTGTTTTTTATTCATGTAGTCTATTTTTTTAATGCTTCTTTTGCTCTCTTCATATGCTCTTGATTTGCTCAAAAATGTGTTTAAGACACACTTGTAAATGATATTAGAGAATGGTCAAGCCAACCTTAATTGCATTTGGCCCACTACATCTTCATGGTCCAGTAATTGTCAAGGTCACAAGCCCTTTACCACATGGGCCAGTTTATGTCACACTGCTTTACAGATCACAGACCTTGCTCATGACCTTATTCAAAATTCACACAAATGTATATTTTTAGGCACAAGAGAAACTAGGATAAAACATGTATGCATAAATCCAAATCCAACCCCACTACTAAAAGAATGGTTTAATGTATGTGCTCTGTCACTGATGGCTTCTTCAACTAACACATTTTCATTACTCAACAAAAAATTATTGACTTCTTCCTATGTTCCATGTGCTCTTCTAGATACCAGAGACACACAGCAAACAAAAGAGACTATTCCAGCCCCCATGGAATTTTCATTATTATAGACCCCTACCCCAAACATACATAATTAACATAATAACTAAGTAAGATATATAATATGTTGCATAGAGACAATACCCAGGATTTTTTAAAAAGCAATAGGAAGTATCAGAGAGAAAGGTAAATTTTAAATAGAGTGGCATCTCTGCAAATATCTATTGGGCACCTGCTCTGTTCCATGTATATGGTAAAAAGGCAAACACAGTTCTTGCCTTCAGGGAGTCACACTCCTATAGGTAAGACAAATATTGAACAAGCAATTACCAGTCTGATGAGTGATCTAAAAAGGAGAGAGTAGAGTACAACCAGGTACTATGAGACGACAATCTGAGGGTCAGGGAAAATCTCCTTGGAGAAGTGGCATTTAAATGAGACTTATTGGATGAAGAGTTAGGTAGGTGACAATGAGGAAGCCCAGTCAAAGTTCAGGGGGCCCTTAGACATCCCTCTTCCCAAATTTGCCATTTTGTATATAGGAAAATTAAGCCCCAAAAAGATAAAATTATTTATTATAAAATAAAATTATTATTTATGTCACATTAGACCAGCAGGTCTAGAACTTTTTGGTCTCAGGTCCCCTATACACTCTTAAAAAGTATTGAAGAACACAAAGATGTGTGGGTTATATATATCAATATTTACCTTATAGAAATTAAAACTGAGAAAAAAATGTAAATATATATTAATTCATTAAAAAGTAATAAATCCCATTATATGTTAACATAAATAACACTTCTTACAAAAATAGTTATATTTTCCAAAACAAAAAAGTAGTTAGTGAGAAGAAGGGCATTGATTTTTATATTTTTGCAAATCTCTTTGTGTCTGGTTTCACAAAAACCAGCCAAATTTTCATCTACTTCTACATTCAATTTGTTGCAATGTGTTGTTTTGGTACTATATGAAAAAAATCTGTACTTATACAGACATATAGCTGGAGAAAAGAGAAGGGTATACAATAGCCTTTTCAGATACTTCAGATATTCCTGTCTGATACTACACCAAAACTCAGTTAGTAGTAGTGAACTTTTCAAAGGTTAATTGCAATGTGGAATCCAAAACTCTACCAATGAACTTTTCATGCTGTGTTACGTTAAAATCCAGGGTCTGCCTTATAATTTGAATGGATCTTTTATTCATGCATGATTTTGTAGCATCATTCATTGGTCATCTGGAAAATATTGGCTCACTAAGCTATATGAATCTTCCAAATGTTATATAACTTCATTATACAATATTTAAAAATCACCTTGTTGATATCACTAGCAATCTCATGAGAAGAGTCATTTATTATTGGGAAGCTGTCAGGCTCACAGGGGTAGATCCAAGTTTTCCAAAATCCTAATTTTTCACTTGAAAGTTTAAATTTTTATTATTGGCAACAAATTCTGTCATTTTCCTTGAAGTAACAAACTCATTTCATTTTGGAGAAAATGTCTGCCAAAGTGTCCAAGTCCAAATAATCATGGTTTGTCTGTTAGTCATTCAATCAAGCAAAAGTTATGTTCTAAGAAAAAAGCAGTTAGTTTAGCTCATAACTCAATCACATAAATGCTTCTCCTTGAGATAATCATTGTACTTCAGTATGCACCAGAAGTGTTTTATGCATGCTTCCCATTTTGTCAATGGAATATTTTTAATATGTATTGTACATATTACATATTAATATGTATACATATCATACATATGTATGATAGGTATTCGAGGGTCAAGAATTAATAAATACTCTCTTTTTACTCCTTCATCAAGAACATCTTAAGGGGAACTTGTTTAGTTGTTGCTGTTGTTTCCTGCAAGTGTGTGGTAGTACTGAGAAACTGAAGGAGGCAGATGGGTGGGAGACAGAGAAGGAAAGAGAAGGATGTGGACAGCAAGAGTGAAGATGGGAGGTATGGGGGCAGAGAGAGCCAGGAACAAAGAAGAGATAAGAGGTGACAAGAAAGAGGTGGATAGAAAAGTTGCTGAAGAGAATGCCATCCACACTCTTCTAATAACATGAATAAAATGTTAAAAAACAGGATCACACAAACAGCTTTCTTAACATGCCTTTTAAGGAAGGGTAGGCATCATGCCTTCACTTACCAGACTATTAAATACTTGGAAGTGATTTGTTGATAAGATGGTTTGACAAGAGAGGACCAGGAACATATTTCAGTCTCTCCACCACTTTCCTGAGCCTAATATTAAGCAGTCGCCTATTTCTTTCCTCATGTAATGAGTCAGTACTGCTGGAGAATGGTCTCCTGGCTCTCTGTTTGGTGCTGCTACCACAGAGCCAGTCTATGTCACTGGCCAACTGGACAATTTAGACGAGATATTTCAAAGCACAGTACTTGGCAGTACATAAGAAATCATCTGCTGTGGCCCCACCAATATTTTCACTATCCCCACAAATAGGCATGTTCACTCCATTCACTTGCATTCCTCAAGAGCCTGCTCAAGCTTTTTACTTTTTCCATTAAGCTAAACCAAGCAGTTCTCTAGAGATAAATATATGTCCTTTATTAGGAAACACTAATGCAAGATCAGAAGTCATCTTAATTAAGGTCAATTGTTCTCAATCTTGGCTACACATTTAAGATCACCTGGGGGGGCTTTTAAAAATTCCAATTCCCAGACAACATTCTAGACCAATTAAATCAGAGTTTTGGAGGGTAGGACCCATTCATCAGTATATTTTAAAGCTCCCTAGATGATTCCAGTGTTTAGCCAAAGTTCAGAACCATTGACCTGAGCCTTGTTAATGAGATATACTGGGGGACATTATAGAGACCCAGAGAATTAATAATCTGCCTTGTTCGCTCTCAGCTGCCCCAAGAAATTAATGTAAAGTAGTAACAAATACATTTCAAAACCTGCTGGTAATATTAGGTAAACCAAGCTTCAGAAAAGTTCATGACTGTCACGACCCATAGAAAGATGAAGAAAGCCCAGTGGAGGAGAAGGCTGATAGATGCTTGATTTTGAGACAGCATTCTTCCTGGCTTCCCACCTATGCCCCCCCCCCCCCCCGCTATACTTCATTTCTCTGCAAGCTCTTCTTCCTCTACCCATCTCCTAAATATCAATATTCTCTTGGGTTACCTCTTTTCTTATTCTGAGTATACCCCATGTAAGCTTATCCATCTGCATAACTCCAATTACCATCTGTTCATCAGCTATTCATTAATAGATATGTCTAACCAATTTCTCTATCCTGACTTTGAGCTTCCTACTAGATACATCTGATTGGATGCTTCACAAGCATGTCTAAATGTAAACTCAACACCTCAGTTCCCTTACCCCTCTTCTCCTGTGCCATAAATTTGGAAGTCCTTTTATGCCATCTTTAAATGAATGGCACCACCATTGCCTGAGCTAGAAACCTTGACTTATCCCTTCATCTCACCCCCTAAGTCTCCTTAATTTGTCTTGGCTCTTTTGCTGTGCTTCTCTTCAATGTATTTTCTATACTGCAGCCAAAGTGATTTTCTAAAACACAATGCCTATTAACATCTGCTAAAAACAAAGAAAGAAAGAAAAACAAAAAACACCTTTAACCCATTGCCTCTGGAATGAAATTCAGATTCATTAAAATGATGCACAGAGTTCCACATGATTTGGTCTCTATCCACATCTCCAACCCTATCTCCTGCCAAATTAAATTTCTTTTAGTTCCTTAAATGTGGTTTATTTCTTTTTCATCTCTGGGTAAACTCTATTGTGTTCATTGCTTCAATCCCAGTGCCTCCCACAGTACCTGGTACAGAGTAAGCACCCAAGGAGCAGTTGGTGGTGGTGGTGGTATTGATGTGTGTGTGTGTGTGTGCATGCATGAGAGACCAAATATGTTTTCAGGCACTTAAAGCCTTAGATATTCTCCTTTCTTATAATGGGCTAATTCACCAGCGCTAATCTATTGATTCAGAATAATAATTCTTCTCTTACCTTACCTGACTGTTTTTCTTGGCCCTGGATTAGCAAACCTGATTCTGGCCTCTTATGCTATGGACCTCACTTCTTGAAGTTTTACCGCTAACCCTGACCTGCTCCTTTCTTCCCCCTCTCTAATAACCAGTTCTGTCTCCATTTAATTCTGCCTTAACAGTTCAGTAGGAAGGACAGTAATATTTGCTGTTCACATAGCAACACTCTTTCCAGCATCACGTCAATGACCTCCACCAGACCTGCTTCTTCAGCAGTTTTCTTTCGGTTCTCTACTCACCCAAAATAAAGTTAAATAAATAGTTATGTCTGAGATAATTTTCTTTTTTTTTGAAGATTTTATTTGTTTGTCAGAGAGAGAGCAAGCACAGAAGCACGGAGAGCAGCAGGCAGAGGGAGAGGGAGAAGCAGGCTCCCTGCTGAGCAAGGAGCCCAATGCGGGACTCCATCCCAGCATCCTGGGATCATGACCTGAGCCAAAGGCAGACGCTTAACCAACTGAGCCACCCAGGCGTCCCTGAAATAATTTTCTAATGATAAACTGAGACTATCCATTCAGCTTCCTTTGGCTTTGATTCTCATTGAGCCTTTGCTTTTATAACAAATGGAGCTTTTCTGTTGTCCATTTCAGCTAAGGCTCCAAAGCTAAGGTCAATGGGTATAAAGTGGCATACATCTTAAAGAAAGGTTAGAACTAGATCATCCATGCAGTATCTCCTATAGGGTGATCCCAAACCAGTTATGGGCCCAAACCAGATGGGACCTACTGCCAATTTCCTGTCTACATGTCTATAAGGCTAGAAGGCTGATGAGAGAGAAGATTATGTCTGTGTCTGAAGAGAGATTTGTCAGCCTAGGATTAGGGACAGGAAGAAGGTTCTTTCTCTCTATCCCAAGCCAAGTGAGAGGGCTCCTCAGCCCTAGAAGTGTTCTAGGAAAAGTATAAGGAGAGTTCTTAGGAGGACTTGACATGTGTCCCCTGTAGCTTGCCAGACATAGGGTCCAGTGCCTGGTTCTCGCCTGGGAAGGTATAATGAAGAGGCTGGCTGGAGCTGTCCTTAACAATTGAATGAGGTGAGAGAGCTGGCCTAAAGTAGATACCACAAAAGATAACCAAATTTCAGTTGTCTTAAAAGAATCACATCCCAGCAGAAAGAGTCTGTGAGAGATACATCATCAGGGTGGAAACAGAGGAGCTCTAAGTAGTCAACCATAAAGCCTATTGTCTGCATAAGAGAACAGTATAAAATGGAGGGTCCTAGCAGGAAAGCATTAGAAGAAGCCACAAAAATGTCCCATAAGAGAAGGGTCCATGATTTGGGCATCTCACTCAGAGGGTACACCAAAGCCACATTGCAATAACATTAGTCAATAAGGCATTTTTGCCCCCATCTCCCTTTCTTCTTCCCCTCTAGTCCTTTAGGAATTGGTAAAGAAGAGGATTAAATAAAAAAATAAGCAAACAAACAAAAATGTGTATCCCCTCCCTCCACTGCAGTTTTCTGATTTATGTCGAACCAAAACTGGTTGAGATATGAATCAAATTGGATGAAAAATGAAGGTTTTGATATAAGATTGGGCTGGACTTTTAAATACCTGAAAATGAAATTATTGATTAATATTCAAAAGCTAAGAAATAAGCTTTGAGGTAACAGTCAGGAATAGGAAAGTGGCTTTGAAAGGCAGTGATTTAAAAAAGTAGTGTAAAATTGTTTTCTGTGGGGACCCCCCACCAAGTTGAGCCCTTTCAATAAACTACTATGCTTGTGCTCCTAACATCTAATGAGGGGGGATGAAATACCTCACATATGAAGTAAGCTTAGGGGATAACATGCTAACTTTTTATCAAACATACCAGAACTAATATATCCAAGTGAAAGGAGTTCTCTTCAAAAAGAGTCACTTCAGAAAGCTCTACAGTTCTTTTACTTATCCTGCCTTTGCTGAAAATATCTGTGAAACATCTCTTTAGGAATTGCTTCCTGAGTTTATGGCACATTCATTGGTGTCTTATCCATGGTTAATCCTTATCCTGTAGGGGTGGATTTGATTTTTTGAAGTAGCTAAATGTTGTTTGGAGCCAGGATGAATGAATAGCGTGGATAAATTAACTGAGAAATTTCACTTGGGGTGAAGAAAAATCCAGATTATAACTGTGGAGTGGATTTCTTCCATGACTTTTACTGGCTCAAAAGGCAATTCCAATTTAAATATTGAAATGGTTATGAGCACAGCAGTGTTATTTGAAGCACCAAGCCGCTGAGTTGGTGTCCAGCTTTAAGAGTCAAATTGTCCTCAGTCTCTCAGTAGGACAAAACAGGTGGTACTTGTCAGGTCTTCAGAGCAGATGCCACTCATACCCCTCAGTATTATGGTTCTTCTAATCGTGATGTCCTGGTATGTAAAGCCTTATATCTAACCCGTATTTCTGTTACTTTTTAAACTATAAATTTCTTCTTGTCCTGAAAAGCTAAGTCATCCCCCCAGCCTCCTTTTCTTCAGACAAAACAACAAGCACAGTTGTTGGACACCAACAAAGAGTCTGGTTAATTGCTCTCTGAGGACAAGTGAAACTGGTTCACATCATTAGAAAAAAATGAAAATGGTCATTTTGAAATTCAGGATGACTATTAATGACCAACAAAATCAGTATGTTCTCCATCTGCATTTAAAGTCCCCACAAAAGCGTTCTGTTGGCTTTCATTGTTCTGTCCAATTTTGAAATTTCCAGAGCCTACCAAAGTCTGCCGGACAGCTTCCTAACTCCCTCTGTTCTTCAGAGTGAACAATATTCACTGAGCTATCCCAGGCCTTCGTGCTTTGCTTCAGGAAGTGCCTTTCCAATTCCTCTGCTGACCCCATTGCTAGAGTGATCTAAGGATTTCTCCCCATCTTGAATACCAATCAGAACCATCTCTGAAAAATCAGACCCTAATTTCATCAAAGAGTTAACTGGTGTTTGGAACCATACCGGTCTATTCAATATAAAAAACATATGTTTAAAATTGACATTTGGACCAATTTTTGCATCCATTAGATCCCAGATTTAGAAGAATTGCATGTGATTAACATTATGAAACATAAACACTGTGTTCCAGTGACTCAAAAGAAAGCCAGGAAATTTTGTATTAGGCATTATTATATCTTTAGAATGTCCAGTTGTGAGTCCCCTAAATACCTCCCCAAACCTACCTTCTTCTGTAAAATTCTACTTTCGGCTGTTTAAGCTGCCAGTTACTGTGATACTTCTTGACATCACAGCTGCTGCATTTGCAGGCTAGCCCATTGGCTGCAATCTTTGCTGCCCACACTGCCCTTGAATGCATCCAGCTTTGCAACAGTCTCATCCAAACACCCACAGTAAAGGGTACCGGTTGAGATCTATGGACTCACAGAACATTGAAATTAGAAGGGACTTTAGAGATCATCCTGTTTCTCTAACTGAAAATCTTAAGGCTTCAAGAAGGGACATACGTGGTCCTAGGCCCTCAGTGAGTTTGCAGATACCAAGGGAGTATCTGCAGAAATGGAAATGGATGCAGACCCATGGAAGAGAAAGAGCCAGGTCAGCCCTCCTCCCTGAGAATCAGTAATGCCGACAGCAGTAATGGTCAAAAGAGACAAAGGGAAGCTTTTCCAGGGTCTGCAGTCTGTTCTCTAAATCCCAGAGGATGAGAAGGCTATTGTTCCACACTCGGAAAGGTAAGATGATAGGCTAAAATCAGACTTGGGAAGAATCTTTCGAGATCATCTTCTCCCGAGCCTTTTTTCTATAAAAAAGGGAACCAAGGCCTCAAGAGGTTGTTTAATATCATAAAGATTATTAGTGGCACAGCTGAACTCGAAATCTATTACTTCAACTTCCAGTCCGATCTTCTTTCCGTTATGCTACAAGACCTAATATTACTGAGTGCTTGTTAAGTGCCAGGTACTATACTAACAATGCTTTACCCAGTATATATTATTTGATCCTCTCGACAAGCTCTTGAGATCCATACTTTTGTCACCTCCATCTTTCCAGATAAGTAAAGTGAGGCAAAGAGTAGTTAAGGTACACGCCCAGGATCACAAAGCAGAGGCAGGATCCAGACCCATGTGGACTTAAGAGTCTGTGAACTTAACTATTACACATTCCCTTTAGAAGAAGAAGTGGTTCGAGACTTCTGTGTTGGTCATTTGCTTTGTAAACTGCCCCCTAGGATCTGATGTGCCTTCTCTATTCTTTATAACTTTGTGCCTCATAAACAATTTCAGGAAAGTATTGAAGATGTACTAGAGACTCCCAACGTATAGGAAAGAAGAGAGTTTTCTTCCCACAAGCTCTCAAATATCTGAACTGCTCAGACATAGAATTTAATTAGGGGTCTTGCATGTTGAAGGGGCAAATACTGCACATGGCCCTTACGAAACCCAGAGTTCTGAATTAAAGGTATGATAAAAAGTAGAAATATGAGGGCCTTTCAGGCCTATTCACCTAAAAATACATTTGCTTGGCTTAAGTGTCAATAGAAAAAAAACAGCTAATAGTTTGAGTGCTTACAGGTATTAATTCATTTCATTCCCATAACAACCCTGTGAGTATACGTATTATGATTCCCATTTATGGGTGAGGAAAACTGAGGCACAGAGAGATAAAGTAACTTGCTAAGTGTTACACAATTAGGAGTTAGATAGTGGAATAGAAGTTCAAAGTCAGTAGAAGGCTTTCTATGTTGCATTTTCAATTAGGTATCCAGAAAAATAACTGCTCCATTTCCTATGTCACAGGTTGAGGTAAAGAAAGGCCAACTTTCTGAAACGTTGATACATATTTGAAAATGAGATGTATAAGACTGAGTTTGTTGTCTTACATTTGAAAAACTGAACCTCTTTCCCTAAAAGGGCCCTTTTTGGGGTTTTAAGCTATGAATATTAGTTAGTAATCAGTAATTTTGTCTGCATCTGCACTGAATTTGTCAGGCCCAGAGTAAAAGAGATCATGGCAGCAGCTGGAAACACAGGAAGCTGACGAATACCCCTGGGGGGCAGAGCTGCAGTTGGAAACACCCATGTTCTTGATGGCACTAAGGAAAAGCTTCGAAATACACTGCTTCCCCATCTTCTCCTCCGCAACACCCATAACACAGAAGGGCACTCCACTGTGGAGCAACTCTAGTCGTTCTTCTGTTCCCCAAAGCATAGACTTCCTGCTCTTCCCATTCTCCTCCTATGGCCAGCTGGAATGGGCACCCCCTTCTTGGAGTTTCTAATTTCTTCAGTCAGAAGTAACTGTTCCTATTTCTGTGCTCTCTGTACTTCCACATACTTGCATTTTAGCACTAAATGCTTTTGATCTTCTATGGTAACCACTAAGATGTCTGTCTCTTCCACTAGGGTCTAAGTTGTTCGAGGATGGGGGCCAAGTTTTCTACATTTGTTGTCTCTGAAGTCCACAGTACAGTGCCCAGCACAGAGCAAACACTCAGTTAATGTTGGGGCAGAAAAGAAAGAAGAAAATGTGTATTGGGTGGAGGAGAACGAGACAATAGAGAGAAGGAATGAGCAGCTAACCTATCAGGTCCTTCTCCCCAGGGCCCAGAGCCCTTACTGCAACAACGTGCTCCCTGAATATCTGTCTGCTCACTCCCCACTCTGCTGCAGGAGGCCACCTTCCCTGGAAGGATGAGAGGCAGCACGATGCTGGTGGGGGGTGAGAACACAGGGATGCATCCTCTCCCACACCCAACTCTCCAAAATCCTGCTAGAGGTTATGTCTGGAATGCTGTGTACACACTGCAGGGTGGGAGGCTGGACCTCTGAAGCCAGGCAGAGTAGAGACATTCCAAAGGGCTCTGTGCTGCCTATCTAAGGCAGAAATTACTGACAGCTGCTCAGACAGCGAAGTCAAGGCTTTGGCCTGAGCACTAACAAAAGGGATGGGTGCTCTCCCGAATGACTTCACGGCACTTGCCTCAGAATCCCCGTGCTTGCGGAAAGGAGGGTCAGGATTACTCCACGAAAGCAGTGATTCTCAAAATAGAGTCCCCAGACCATGTGCATCACCTGGGAATTTAGAATGCAAATTCTCAGTCCACCCCAGTCTTATTGAATCAGAATCTCTGGGGGTGGGGCACAGGAATCTAAGTTTCAACAAGTCCTTCAGGTGATTCTTTATGCACTCTAAGGTTTGAGAACCACTAGATGTAAAGAAGATGTAAAGATGGGAACAGAAGTAAGTCTGGCTGGATTAGTACCTTTGAGTGGGAAAGATCACCTACCCCACTCTATCCCATCTGGCACATACACACCCTCCGTTATGTCTGTCCATGAATACAAATGAGGCAGCCAGAAGGAAACCAAAAGGAGCCAGCGGGCACCAATGTGGTTTACAGGTTCTTTACATCAGACAAAGCCCTGGCAATTGGTGAGGATCAAGGGGGTCTGTGCCAGTGGCATCAGGGATGATTCTAACCCTCTAAGTACTTCCTAACTAAAGGCAATTCTGTCTTATTAATTAGCAGAGGAGTAATGGGAGTGTTACCTGATTCATGGTTTTTAAATTATAAAACGTTATAAAGAGGTTAAATTTACTCTGGAAGATCAGTCTTCCTAGCTGCCCAGATTGAACTTTTTAAAGCACAAAATCTTTTATGACCCCCTAGTTCCTGTCCAGTTAAATGCAGACTACTCACTCTTCATACAGGGTCCTTCCTGATCTGGTTACAAATCTACTTTTTTGATTGTCATATTCAATGCAGTTATTTGTAGCCACCTCAAGTTAATTTTTTGGAAAAAGACACAGCAGGTCTCCATTAATTAATGAAAATGGTTACTTACACACCTGTCCTTTACCCCGGTAGCTTCTAGTAAGCAGGGCCTAAAAACCCTTGGAGCAGAAATGCAATACATGGCTAAGTTTTTGTTAATTAATATATGTTTGTATTTTCATTTTCAGATTTTAAATTATAAAAGTAGCCCATAATTATGGTAAGAAATTCAAGCTGTCTGTGGGGACAAAAAGGATTCCCTCTAAACAGAAGTATCAGCCGTTCACAGTTTCTCATGTTAGTTTCAGGAACTTTCCATGCATATGCAATAATATATTTAGGTGTGGCATAAGCCTTTTTAAATGCCACACTCTGCAGTTTGCCTTTTTTTTTTTTTTTACTTAATATATCTTGGACAGTTTTCTATTTCTGTGCAAATAGTTCTACCTTTTAGTATTCTTGTATTCATTTACTCAAATATTCATCAATATTTATTGATCTCTTTCTATGTGTGACATACTGGGGGAAGGGCTAAGTATACATATCTGAATAATATTCCTTGCCTTGTGACACATACAATCTAGTAGCCAAAATATATAGAATAAATGAGGAAGTAAATAAATAATCATAAATTGTGGTACGTGCTACGAGGGAAATGAAGTATGCTAATATAAAGTTAACTGGGAACACTTACCTGGAGGACTTTTTGAGAAGTTGATATTTAAATTGGAACCCAAAGGTGGTAGAGCATCCCAGGTATATGGAACAGCATTTGGAAAGCCCTAGATAGAAAGGAATTTAGCATTTTTAAGGAATTGAAAAGAGACTGTGCTAAAAGGTGATGGATAAGAGAGAGTAGCATGAAATAACATTGCAGAGGTAGACAGACAGTCACAAAATATCTTGTAAGCCGTGGTAAGAACTTTGGGTTTTATCTGAAATGTTATGGGAAGCCACTGGAAAATTTTATTCAGGGGGGTAATGTGATTAGATACAGATATAGATATAAATATAGATATAGATAGATAGAGAGATAGATAGATAGATAGATAGATAGATAGATAGATAGATAGATAGA